>NC_141874.1:130539317-130842347 GCF_056163025.1 Triticum urartu
TTTGCCCGAAGGCCCAGTGGACGCTTGCTTGGCGAAGCTGCTGGTTCCGGCACCCTGTGTGGTGCCGGAGAAGAAGGCCGTGAAAAAGGCCACGGGGACTCGAAAGAGTGCCCAGCGCCAGGAGGTGTCGGATCCATCATCCGGCGGTTCCGGGGCGCATTCCTCTCGTGAAGACGAGGAGGAAGAAGAAGAGACCTCTCCCCCTCCAGCGGGAGGAGAGAAGAAAAGGAAGGCCGCCCTCTCTGGGAGGCCGGAGGGTCCAAAAAGGGGAAAACCCTTCCTCCGGACTACTCCACCAACGCCGACGACGGCGGAGAGGAGTGGCTGCCCAGGGCCAAGCCCCTGGCAAAATCGTAAGTATCCGGATACCGGAGTAATTCATAGTATTCGTTTATCGCACAGCTTTCCCTTACGCCGAATATGTTTATGCAGTCCACCCAAAGACCGGCTCGACGCGTCGTCGAGCGGCTCACTGGATTCGTCGGATGTGAACTCGCTTCCGACGGCTTCCTCCCCCCGCCCTACGGACGACACCGAAGTGTTGTCCCAATAGGTCCCAAGCCGAGAGGAGGTGGTCCTGGATGCGCCGCAAGGCGACCTCCCGGACTCCAGGAGTAAAGGGGATGAAACCCCCCAGGGCTCCAAGTCCGGCTCTAGGCCGGACACCGCTCCGGAACCTTCAAAGGTTCCAGAGTCCGGCGGGGGACCTGCTTCCAAGAGGAGCAAGCCCACCGCGCCGGTGACCCCCGTCCAACCGAAGGCGCCGGACAATATGTTGGAGGCGCTCCAAGGCGCCTCCATCGATGAGGAGCACCGCACTATTATGAGTGCGGTGGTCCAGAAGGTTCAGTCCGCCAAGAGCGGACTGACTGAAGCTTGTACTAGCCTTTTAACAGGCTTTGAGGTAAGTAAAGAATGTGTAAATAATATTACCGCATAGACAGTAGCCCCTGATGCTCTATTTGGCGTTCGGGAAGAAAAGCCGAATAGAGGATCAAATAAAATTCGCAGGAGTCTAACAAAAAGGAGTCAATATGCGTATGCAGGCTTCTCTGCTTGCGTCCGCCGCACTAACTGCGGAAGTGGACACGCTAAAGCAGAACCTCAAGCGGTCCGAGCAAGAGCTCGGGCGTGCCAAGAGTCAGCTCGAGGACAATGAAGGTAAGAAATACCTTGTTTAAATATATATAAAAAGGTGCAATTGCAAAAAATGACAAGACTATCGTGGCTATTGTAGGGGCCACGTCTGAGGTGGCGACCCTTAAGCAGGCGCTGGCCAAGGCCGAGAAGAGGGTGGCCACGAAGCGCACCGAGCGGGAGAAGTATGACGCCGAGGTTGGCAAGGTACGGCAAGAGCTCTAGGCTCTCATGAAAAAGCATTAGAGTTTGGAGCTTGACTCAAAGACGCGAGCGTCCGAGCTCGCGATGGCTATTGAAAATGCCAAGTCTGCCAAGGCCGAATCCCAGAAGACCCTCTAGGAGTTGGATGAGGTGAAGAAGATAGCAGCAGGTAAGGCATTCTTTATGCAAAGAAAACACATAAACGTGAGTTACTTGTTACTTACCCGAATCCGGAGCTCTCCAGGAGCGTTCGCAAATCTTCCCCGGAGTGTATCCGATGCCGCCGCATTCTATCGAGCCAAGAGGGCAGCTCGACAGAGAAGGTGTTCTGGTCTCAGTATGCTGAGGCCGGACACCCCGTACCCCTGAGCGACCAGGTGAAGCAGTTGGTCGAGCTCCACAAGGCGGCCGAATAGGCCATGAAGGGCCTCTTAGTTCGGATGTGGCCTGGAGAGGCTCCACCTGGGAGCTATTTCGGGTTGGTGCAGCGGCTGGTGGAGGCCTATCCAAGGCTCGAAGTCATCAAGCGCTCCGTTTGCATTGAAGGTGCCCGTAGGGCCCTTGCCCGTGCTAAGGTGCACTGGGGCAAGCTGGATGCCGAGAAGCTTGTGAAGGACGGGCCACCGCCGGGGAAAGAGCATCGCAAGCCCGAGAATTACTATAAGGATGTTCTGAAGGGTGCCTGCCTTGTGGCGGATGAATGTTCTAGGGATGTAATTTTTGAGTGAAACTTGCTCGTTTTGTCCTGTGCACTGGAAACTTGTTCATATGCGCTAAGCAATGCTGTTTGTAATTTAAAATATTACCTTCTGTGCGGCTGTTTATCAATTCTGAGAGATGGCAAGTCGTCGGCTTCTGCCCCCGTGCCGCCAGTGATGGGGTGTTCGGGGATAAACCTGAGCACTCTTTTTCCCATGTTTGGGTCCTTCGAGGGAGGCACTCAGCCCAACGAACAAGGCAATCGGACTATAATGCGTGAACACTCTCACTTAGCCATAGAATTCTATAATTTTAAATTTCGGTGAAGCCCCTGGTATTCGGAAGACCGAGTTCGGGGTGCTATCCACACCTTGGATGGACAGAGCCGGCTCCTCGCCCTAAGCGGCATAAGTCTTTAGGGACTCGAAAGACCTCACGAACAACGACCAGCTCTCGCCTCATCATGACAGTCAGTTTTAGCTTTCTCCACTGAGGTGCTCGCCCAGCTCAACTGGGGCACAATCGCAGTGGTTCTCCTAGTGCTACCTTAGTCGATATAGCGGAACGTAAGGCACCAAAACATAGGAGCCGGGCAAACCCAACTATTGACCCAAGACATGATTCGGAGCCGATGCATATAATGCTATAAGTTCGGGGTGCCGCACTTGTTAAAGTGTTCGGACTTCTCACACCATATTGAGGGGTACTAAAGCCCCTGGCGTATTTTGGCCGTACCAACGTGTACGGGTGCAACATGTCGTTAAAGAACAAATATATATAAAAAAGGTAATGCAAAAATAGACAAAAGCTATGCATTGTTTATTAAAAAGGGCTGCGGTCAAAGCAGAACAATACAAATACCACGATAAGTGGAAGGTTGGACTATTTAACATGTCCGTTCCAGGGGCAAGCTGCGGAATAGTATGCGGAACAGGTATATTGCTCGTCATAGAGACCACCTGGGAGTTCCGTGATGCGGCGTGGCTTGTCTGCTTCCCTGGTTCTTGCATCATTTGTGCGGCAATTGAACTGCCGAACAGGCCTTCCGAACGATGGAGTCCTGAAAGTAAGAGAAAATTAAAAAATCGGCAGCCCCTGGTACGGTTTAAGCCGCACCATGATGGTGCCCCTCCCCCTGTACCCATGGTATCTCTAGAGCGTAGTTATGTACGCGAAGTACTGGCGTCGCCTTTTTGCGAGGGTTGGGGTTGGGGCCGCATTGCTACGCCTGCTCGAATCGTGCCAGGCGGTCTTGTTGTAGGTTACTCCGGGCGCGCTTGACGTTGTCCGGTCGTTTAATGGCCGGACTGGAGAACTTCCTGGAGAGGCTGCTTTGTACTTCCGCTGCAAGGGCCGCCGTGTGCTCCTCCGTTCGGAGGGAGCGTTCGGTGTTTCCATTGACCGTAATTACTCCTCGAGGGCCTGGCATCTTGAGCTTAAGGTATGCGTAGGGCGGTACCGCATTGAACTTGGCGAATGCGGTTTGCCCGAGCAGTGCGTGATAACCACTGCGGAATGGGACTATGTCGAAGATTAACTCCTCGCTTCGGAAATTATCTGGAGATCCGAAGACCACTTCAAGTGTGACTGAGCCTGTACAGTTGGCCTCTACACCTGGTATTACGCCTTTAAAGGTCGTTTTGGTGGGCCTAATCCTCGAGGGATCTATGCCCATTTTCCGCATTGTATCCTGGTAAAGCAGGTTCAGGCTACTGCCGCTGTCCATAAGGACTCTAGTGAGATGAAATCCGTCAATAATTGGGTCTAGAACCAATGCGGCAAATCCGCCATGACGGATGCTAGTGGGATGGTCCCTTCGATCAAAGGTGATCGGGTAGGAGGACCATGGGTTGAACTTTGGGGCGACTGGCTCTACCGCGTATATGTCCCTTAGCGCGCACTTCCGTTCCCTTTTGGGGACGTGGGTTGCATATATCATGTTCACCGTCCACACTTGTGGGGGAAAACCCTTCTGTCCATTGTTGTCGGCGGCCGGGGCTCCTCGTCGTCATCGCTATGCGGCGCCTTGTCTTCATTTTCGGCATTTAACATGCCTGCCTGCTTGAACACCCAACAATCCCTGTTGGTGTGATTGGACGGCTTTCTAGGGGTGCCATGTATCTGGCACAAGCGGTCGAGTATTCGGTCCAAACTGGACGGGCCCCTAGGATTCCTTTTGAATGGCTTTTTCCGTTGACCGGATTTAGAGCCTCTGAATCCGGCATTAACTGACGTATCCTCAGCATTGTCGCCGTTAATGCGGCGCTTCTACTTGTTGTGACGCGACCTGCCACTGCTGTCCCTGGTGTCCGAATTACCAGGGGTCTTGGTCATGTTGTTGCTATGAGCAAGCCAGATGTCTTCTCCCGTGCAAAAGCGGGTCATGAGTGTCATGAGTGCTGCCATAGATTTCGGCTTTTCCTGTCCAAGGTGCCGGGCCAGCCACTCGTTACGGATATTGTACTTGAAGGCTGCTAGGGCCTCCGCGTCCGGACAGTCGACTATTTGATTTTTCTTTGTTAGGAACCGTGTCCAGAATTGCCTGGCCGATTCCTCTGGCTGCTGAATTACGTGACTTAGGTCATCGGCGTCTGGGGGTCGCACATAAGTGCCCTGGAAATTGTCGAGGAATGCGGCTTCCAGGTCCTCCCAACAACTGATTGATCCTGTTGGCAAGCTGTTAAGCCAATGTCGAGCTGGTCCTTTAAGCTTGAGTGGGAGGTATTTGATGGCGTGGAAATCATCGCCGCAGGCCATGTGGATATGAAGGAGATAATCCTCAATCTATACCGCAGGATCTGCTGTGCCATCATATGATTCGATGTTTACGGGTTTGAAACCCTCGGGGATTTTATGATCCATTATTTCGTCTGTGAAGCATAGTGGGTGTGCGACGCCTCTGTACTGGGCTATATCACGACGTAGCTCCAATGAGCTTTGTCTACTATGTTCGGCCCTGCCGAATTTGTGGCCGGCGTGACGGTTATTATTTCGAGCCGTGGGGCGCCCACGCGATCCGTAGATCGATCTTGTTTGCCTTGCCTTGTCCTCCAACATATCTCGTAAGTCCGGCGCATATTACCGTGCCTTGGTACGGTGTGCGACTTGAGTGGAGGGCCGAGAGGCCTCTCTGTCACGGCCACGAGGTGGCCGGTCGGCCGCATCAAGTGCTTCTTCCTCTAATCGGGGTAGCAACCTGCGCTTTGGGTAACTCTTGGAGGGGTGTTCGAGTTTATGCTCTTCAGCCGCAAGGACTTCAGTCCATCTGTCGACTAGCAAATCTTGATCAGCTCTAAGTTGTTGCTGTTTTTTCTTGAGGCTTCTTGCCGTGGCCATAAGCCTGTGTTGAAAACGCTCTTGCTCGACGGGATCCTCTGGCACGACGAATTCGTCGTCGTCGAGGCTTGCCTCGTCTTCGGAGGGAGTCATATAATTATCGTCCTCGACCTCTATGTCAGCCGCTTTCTCATGAGGGGGTTTTCTTCCGCGCTTTCCGGAGTATTATTATCTCCCGTGCTGGAATCGCCGCATTTGTTTTGGCGGGATTTTGAGCGGCGCCGCTGACGCCGGCGCTTAGGCTATTTCTTGGAGGGGTCATCCTCCACTGTTCCATCGCCATCTCCTTCTTCTGGGGTGTCCACCATATATATGTCATATGACGAGGTGGCTTTCCAGGGCCTAGTATGCGCTGGTTCTTCATTATCTCCTTCATCGGCGTCCATACCGTAGATGTCTTCGGAGTCGAAGTCAAGCATGTCGGTTAAATCATCGACAGTGGCTACAAAGTGGGTGGTGGGTGGGCCTTGAATTTCTTCATCGTCCGTACCCCAACCTTGCTGACCGTAGTCCGGCCAGGGCTCTCCTGATAAAGAGAGAGACTCCGGTGTCTTCAGAATATCGCCGAAAGGCGAGTGCTGAAAGATGTCCGCGGCAGTAAACTCCATGATCGGCGCCCAATCGGATTCGATCGGCAGGGGCGCGGAGGGTTCGGAATCCGGAGAGGAGTCCGGCTCCTTGGAGTCACGAGTGTCGCGGAGTGCGGGGCTGGTGTTCGGCTCAATCACCATTGGGATCGCAGCCCCCGAGGCGGCGTCCAACCGCCCATCCTCGATCGGCGTAGTTGGCTCCGAATTAAGGGTCGAAGCCGATGCGGGTGCGGCCTCCAGGGCACTATTCAGCGGCAGAGCTAGATCATGCTCATCGGGACAGTGCGGCGCGCTCGGCAGTGGCTCGAATCCGTTGAAGATCAAGTCCCCACGGATGTCATCCGTGTAGTTTAAACTTCCAAATCTGACCTGACGGCCAGGGGCGTAGCTTTCGATCTGCTCCAGATGGCCAAGTGAATTGGCCCGCAGTGCGAAGCCGCCGAAGATGAAGATCTGTCTGGGGAGGAAGGTCTCACCCTGGACTGCATCGCTATTGACGATCGTAGGAGCCATCGAGCCTGACGGCGACGACACCGAGGAACTCTCAATGAAAGCACCAATGTCGGTGTCAAAACCGGCGGATCTCGGGTAGGGGGTCCCGAACTGTGTGTCTAGGCCAGATGGTAATAGGAGGCAAGGGACACGAAGTTTTACCCAGGTTCGGGCCCTCTCGATGGATGTAAAACCCTACGTCCTCCTTGATTAATATTGATGATATGGGTAGTACAAGAGTTGATCTACCACGAGATCGGAGAGGCTAAACCATAGAAGCTAGCCTATGGTATGATTGTTGTTGTCTATGTTGCCCTACGGACTAAAACCCTCCGGTTTATATAGACACCGGAGAGGGTTAGGGTTACACAAAGTCGGTTACAATGGTAGGAGATCTGTATATCCGTATCACCAAGCTTGCCTTCCACGCCAAGGAAAGTCCCTTTCGGACACGGGACGAAGTCTTCAATCTTGTATCTTCATAGTCCAGGAGTCCGGCTGAAGGTATAGTCCGGCCATCCGGACACCCCCTAATCCAGGACTCCCTCAACGAGTTTTGGTAACCTAACCGTGCGGTTCGCATGACCCCTTGGGAATAGGCGAGTTTTAAGGCTCGAGGGGGGACGCTTGATATTCGCAGTCCATATAAGTGGATAGAACACATCTGTTCCACCCCATGCCTCATTCTCTCTGCCGCTCTGTCCCCAAGCTCCAACGCCCAAACTCCAAGCTTTTCTCTCCTTGATAACTCCTCCGACCATGGCCGGCTCTCAAGGCAAGTGGGTGTCCTCCTCCGCCACGGAGGAAAACATCAAGGAGCTGCAGGAAGCATGGTATTTGACCGTGGAAATCAAGCATGGACTTCCTGATCCAGCGCAGGTCATCCCCACTCCGGAGCCCGATGAGAGGGTGGTGTTTATCCCCCACTTCCTTTGTGGACTCGGATTCACCCTTCACCCCTTTGTAAGGGGTCTCATGTTCTACTACGGGCTGGATTTTCATGATCTGGCCCCAAATTCGTTCCTTCACATCTCGGCATTTATCGTTGTGTGTGAAGCCTTCCTCCGTGTCCCTCCACACTTCGCCTTATGGCTCAAGATTTTAATGTGAAACCGAAGGTGGTCAATGGGTAACACGCGGACTGTGGTGGCGGCATGGTGAGCAAGCTCCCCAAAGTCAATTGGCCAAAGGGAGTCTTTATGGACACTATCAAAATATGGCACCAAGTATGGTTCTATATCACAGAACCCCGCGGCTCCAAGTGGGCAGCTGCACCAACCTTTAGATCCGAACCCCAGCTGAGGCTTACATCCTGGACCGACTAGGGTCCGGACTGGGGGTCGGTCCCTGAGGTGCTGCTGCTGCAGAAACGCATCAAGAGCATGATAGCGAAGGACGTTACCCTTGCGGACATAATCCAAGTGATGCTGATCCGCCGAGCACTTCCCTGCCAGAGGCGGCTCCTCAAGATGTGGGAGTTCAATCCAGAAGGGCCGCGGACCCTACAACCGTCGAAGGTTTGGTGCAACATATGCCAAAGGATGGCTAATCATGATGGGGGCTAGTAGGACGTTGCTGGTGCTAGGAAACGGGATGAGGCGAAGACATGCACGTCGGCGAATCTTACCCAGGTTTAGGGCTCTCCTACGAGATAACACCCCTAGTCCTGCTCTACGGGGTCTCCGCATGATCACTAAAGTGCTAGCAGGTACAATGGTGCTCCTCGAGCTGTATGCTAGAGGTAGAAGAAAGCAGGGCTGGCTCTCCTCTCCCTCTATGGGTGTCTTGGTCTAACAGGTTGGGAACCCTTTGCATGGGTGCCCTAGCGTGTTTATATAGGCCTACCCCCAGGGGTACAATGGTAATCTGGCCGGGTGTAGGACCCGGCTGTCAGTGTCTCATGTCGCCGGCTCCTTCACTGGTCGCTGGGGCCCGCCGCCTGGTGGGCCCTGCCAACTGGTCAGGTACGAAGCCGACAGGCCGCCTCCGCCGCTTGTGGGCCTGGTCGGCTGCTTGTTACTGTAACCGTAACGCTAATGACGCATGCTTGGTCAGCGGGGCGTGGCTACAGTCCCGCCGTCTGGTGGGAGATCACTGTAGCCACACCGTATCTTGTCTAGTTAATGGCGCGTGGACTCCGAGGGAAGAGTGGGCCGCCTGCTAGAGGCCAGCCTCCCTTGGGTCCGACTGGTCAGGTGTTGCCGCCCTCTGGGCTCTCGCTGCCTGGTAGGGCCCGCCGCCTGCAGGCCATACCGACAGGCTGTCGTGGGAACAGGGTTCCACCTGGCAGGGGTGACGTCAAGGGCAGGATGGCAATGGTGCCACACCGTGCGAAGATCTCGGACGGTATAGGACACTGTGCCCGCGCGCCGCCTTGGATATGGGGGTGATGGGCTACACTGTGGCCACATCCTGTCTTATCTTCTTTATGGGGGCACAGACTTTGAGGGCGCCGTGGGCCGCCTGGCAGGAGACGGCTTCTCTGGAGGCCACCTGCCGGGAGCCGGCCCGTCTTGGGGTCGTCCTCTGGGTCTTGGCCGTCTTTCGGCAGCCGGCCGCTTGAGCCAGCCGGCCATCAGAAGGCGATGCTTTGTCCTTGATGCTTGAGGGGCGCAGCCGGCCTGATGTCTTGAAATGCTCAAGGACTCGGGTTAGGCTACCCATGGCCCATTACTCTGACAGTAGTCCCCGAAGCTGGTGATGCGTCGCGGCTGACAGGTCGAGGTGCCTCGGCAGTTTCCTTCTCCGAGTGCTCTTGCTGAATGCTTCATCCATCGTCTGGTAAGCCGCCCGCCGGGAGTCGGCCATGACCAGGCGGATTGGTCGGGTGACTTTGAATCGTCAAGGCGGGAGTCGGGTGGCGTGCCTTCCAAGCTTCTAGCCCACCACCTACTGCGAGCACGCCATGCGGCGCCAACTATTCGGGCCAGCCTGCCAGCCCACGCACGCGATGGGACGTGACAGCAACCTGGGCCCACCACGAGCGGGCCTCGGCGCGTGGGCGGATCTGCTGCGGCCGAAGAGGGCCGTTGCGATTCCGCGTGGAGTTACTGCGCGCAGTAACTCGCGCAATAATCATGGGGACGTGGGGTCATGGGTGCAATTAATCCCATGATCCCACGCCCGGCCCCCTCGGCTTCGCAGCCCAGGGGCTATAGGTAGGGGGAAGGGGGAGCGACGGAGCATGCGCACCCTCCTCCCCTTTGCCATTTTCGACCTCCTCCTCTTCTTGCTGCCGCCGCACTGCTGCGCCCCGCCGAAGCGTTGCCGCAGCTCGTCGTCATCAGCCTCCTCCACGCCGAGCCTCTTGCTCTGCCGCGGCGCCACTTCCCCGCCGAGCTCAGACTCCATGACTCGCAAGAAGCGAGGGGACTAGGATGGCTCGGTCGTCATCGACGACCACCTCGCCTTTCTTCGCGCCACATGGCGGCTGCCCGGCGCGAACTATGTCAAGGTGTGTGTGCCGCCGGAGGAAAAGATCTCGTCAGTGCCACAAGGAGGCGAGCGGGTTATCTTCCGCTCACACTTCCTCCGTGGCTTCGGCCTGCCGGCGAGCGGATTCTTCCGCTCCTTCCTCAACTTCTACCACCTCCAGCCGCATCATCTGACGCCCAACACCATGACGCTGCTATCCGCCTTCGTCACGATGTGCGAGGGCTACCTCGGCATCCTCCCCACCATCGAGCTATGAGGAGCATTCTTCTACACCAAGCTGGGCACCTCCGCCAAGGAGAAGGCGCCCCAGTGCGGCGCCTTCGTCACGGTGCACCGCCCGTCTGTGAAGAACACCTTCCCCGCCATCAAGCTGTCACAGTCGGTCAAACTATAGCAGAAATCATACTTCTATGTGGAGAATGTCGACCCCGCCCTCGACTTCATCAACTTGCCTCCCTATGAAGCCGGCCCTCCGGCTGAACCTCGGGACAACTGGGGGTACAAGCCGAAGGCCTTGTCAGCCGACGCCACTGCCACCATCAACCGGCTCCGGGTGCTGACGGACGCGGCAGGCCTCAAGGCGTCCGACCTGCTGGTCGCCTTCGTCGAGCGTCGGGTTCTCCCGCTCCAAGGCCGGCCTCATCTGATCTGTCGGATGAGCGGGCACCGGGACCCGAGGCGGACGTGCACGAGGGACATGCCGGCTGCCGAGGTCGCCCGCATGGTGAACGAGATCTCCGACCTCAAGTTGTCGGAGGGGTCTTGGCGGTTTGCTATGCGGCCATACTCCCAGGCCAACCTGTCGTCTCCTATAAGTTCTACAACTCTTTCCTTTTTAGTATTTGTTTTGGTTTTGGTCTTGCCGTCTTGAATATTCAGTCTTGTGAACACATATCTTCATGTCTCCGGCGATGGCCACCATCGTAGGGTCGGGTGGAGACTACCTGCCGGACCGGGCAGTGAGCTAAGTGGAAGACCCCGACTTGGGGGCGGCTGCCTTGGAGGACGACGCCATAGGCGACGGCGACGGAGCAGGCGCCCTTGAAGATGTGGGAGGCATCGAGACCTGGCCTGATGACGACGAAGACGAGGACGGGTCGCGCCATGTGAGAGGTGCCGGCAAGGCGGACGTGGGCCCTTCCACCGAGCCGGCTGCTCAAGGCGGCACGCGCAAGCGCAAACAAGGCGTCGCCTTGTTCGACAGCGTGCCGAAGAAGGCCAAGAACCCGGCCGCCGCGACCAGGCGGAAGGAGGCCGCTGCGAAGGCAGCCAAGTTTCAGAAGCTTCCGAAAGTGCCCCCTATGGTCGGCGTAAGTGTCTTTCCCTTGTGCCTTCCTTTCTTGTTGATTTTAGCTAAGCTGTTCTGCTTTATTTCCTTGACTTAGGGCTCCGCTCTCTCTTGAGAAGTCGGCCGTCGCCTCCGTCATCGGGTCGGGGGAGACTTCTGCCACCACCCGGCGAATCGACCCTGTAGCCGACCTCCGGGAGGCACAGGAACGAAACGCGTGGGAGGTGCGCGAGGAGCGGGAGGCCGCCCGCAGGGAGCAGGCAGAGACAGACAAGGCGGAGGCCGCAACACTAAAGAAGCTGGCAGAGGCTGAGGCTGATGCCGCAGCGAAGAAGCGGGCCGAAGAAGCCGCGTACCGCCAAGCGCCGTTGTTTGTCATCCCCCTGAACTCCGTGCCGCCGCCTCCGAAGTTCATGGTGCCGACTGGGGGAGCCGGTGATGAACATCCGGTCATGGAGAGGGGAGCTAGCGACGTCGCCATGCCGGAGGTAGCCATGCCTTTGTTGTCGTCAGTAGACAGATCACGGGACGAGCAGTCGGCCGCCCCATCGGCACTACCAGCCAGAAACGAGGTGGTGATGGGCCCGACTCCTGAGGTCCGCACACCATCGCGCCACCGAGGCGTGAAGGCGACTTCGGCACCACGACCGCTGGACGCCGGTGCTGCGAGCTCGTCAGCCCCAGATGCGGAAAGCAACTAGCACCGCTCCCGCTGAATGGGTGTGTGGAGGTGGGACGGGCGCTTTGAATCAAGCGATCCTGGACATCCAGGCCAAACTCTAAGCTGAGGCCACCACTCTTCAGCTGTGCAACAGGGCATTCCTAGATTCGCGAGCGGCCATTCGGGTATGTTTCTCACTTCTTCGTCTTTGATTCTTGTACTTCTCTGTGGAGGCGCGCCAGCGCACCCACTGGGTGTAGCCCCCGAGTTTCAGGTCGGCTGCTGAGCAGGCGGCCCGGAACTTTACTTGGCGGGCTCCGAGTGCTAACTTTTCATCTATCTTTATTGCAGGACTATCATAATCTTCGCGCGGCCACCTTTAACTCCAACGTCCGAGATCTGGACCGACGGACCGCCGACTTGGTGAAAAGCCGGAGTAAGTCACTGATTTCTCTCTCTCTACGGGGGCGCGATAGCGCACCCGCAGGCTGTAGTCCCCGACATTCGGGCTGACTGCTGAGCAGTCGGGCCGGATCTCCACGGCAACTATACTTCTTCCTTGTTGGTTATTGACATCTTTTTTTCTTTCTCCGCTCTGGCAGAGGCGAATTCCGCTTTGCAGCGGCAGCTGGGTGAAGCCAACACCGAGTTGTGTGCCAAGGAGGCAGAGTGCAACAAGCTGGCCCAGGAGCGCGACCGACTGGCCACGCAACTGGAGGAGAAGGCGGAGCTTCTCAAGACGGCCCGGAAGGAGGCGGAGGTGAAGGAGTCCAATATCCTCGCCGAGTTTGAGACCAAACGCTCCACCTGGACCGACAAGGAGGCCCTACTGAAGTCCGGCTTCGGCAGGATTGAAGACATGGTTGATGCTAAGCTTTGTTCTTTTTCTTTCTTTGGGTTGCCGACTGCCGATCGAGACGGCTTCCAGCTTTTGGCTTCTGACTTCTGATCTTTTCCTTTCTTCCTGAGTAGACTTCTTTCCTGGCCATTCTGACACCGCCAACGAGGCTATCGAGGCTTATCGCGAGGAATGGAGGGCGGAAGGCATGTAGATCGCTGCCGACGCCCCCCGGACTCTTAGCGAACAACTTCTCAGCATCCAAGCCCGCCTCTGACCGGCTCATCGGATGCTCCGCCGTCTTCAGCGTGTCGGGGCCCAGGCGATCTCCGCCCTTTGGCCAGACATGCCGGCTCCGCGTACTCCTAGTCGGACTGCCGACTGGCTAGAGGTGGCGGTCGGCCGTCTCAGGCTTGGAAGGGTTCCTCGGCCCGGGCTGGAGCACGCCAGGCCTTGGAGTTTGTCAAGGCGTGGTATCCTGGGCTAAATCTAGCCCAGTTGACCATGTTTTGGCAGGAGGCCCAAGAGGAGCTCGTGGTGGTGGAGCGCGACATTGTCAGACGGGCAGCGGCGATCGCCGAGTACACCGACACCAGCCTCTTCGTTCCTGAGCTGGCTGAGAATGGTGCCGAGGCACCACCGGAGTGGTTCGGGCTTAACCCGGAGGATGATGAGGACTCGGCCGAGATGATCGACTCCAACGACGAGGGAGAAGACGAGGAGGACAAGGAAGGTGAAGAAGATGCGCCAGAGGTCGGAGCGAACGGCCAGCCCCAACTTGATCGTGCCTCGAACAATGAGCTGCACTCGAGCGCGCCGACTGTGGCTGGAGGCGACCAAGCAGAGACTGACCAGCAGTCCACTCCACCAACCGGCACCACCGACTCCGCCAGCCAGCCGGACCCCTCTGCAGCTCCCTAGGCCGCCAACTTATCTTTATTTTCCATGTTTTATCAGTGTCGGCAAACTTTGTTAAATTTGCACAATTCCACCCGCGGGGTGTATTTCAAACTCTGTTGAATGCTGGCCAAGGGCCTTTTGACATGTAAATATGCTTTCACAGAAGTTGTGCTTTTGCAGAGTTCTGACTTTTCTTGCTTTCTGCTTGTTGGCCTTTTTTCCTTTGCCGCACTCCCTTGGTTGCCATCTTGCCAGCCAAATAGCAGCTCTACGGACTGTGGCTTGGTCAAGTACTTAGCTGCTTTCACGAGGGCAAGTACTTAGCCGACTAGAGCGTTTAGCAAGTTAAGTAGAGGCCGGCCGGCTGCTTCAGCAGCCCGTCGATGAGGCGGGGAGCCGGCCTAAACTATGTGTATGCTTGGGGTCCTTAGCCATTTTTCATGTGGACACCCTTTCCTGCCCGTAACTCCTGCCCACCGGATAGTCGCTCTGTGAGTTGCGGCTTCTAGCAGGAGAAGGCTTAGGTGCCAACACACTACTTGTCCGACTGCAGGAAGCTCCACATAGTACAAGGCGGCGAGCCCCCGGGCCGACTGGTCGAACCCGGTGCCAGGCGGAATAATGAAATAACACATTCATAGGCATAATACTTATCATATGTAGAAAAGAGGGTAATCCCTGAGCTCTTCTCGGGGTCCCGGAGTCTTCGTACTTAATACAAAAGATAGCGTGGTACATACTGCATCAACTGTAAAATCTTCGAAGGAGGTTTGCATTCCACGGCCGCTCTGTCTCTTTGTCGGAGTCGTCTCTCTTGCGTGCTCTGGGCTTCTGAGCATCGATCAGGTAGTAGGAGTCGTTGCCCAAAACTTTGCTAACGGTGAATGGGCCTTCCCAAGGTGCCGAGAGCTTGTGCTGGCCAGCTGTTCGCTGGATCAGTCGGAGCACAAGGTCTCCCTCCTAGAAGGATCTTGGCTTGACCTTCCGGTTGTAGTAGCGGCGCAGACTTTGCTAGTAGATGGCGGACCGGCTAAGTGCTAACAGCCGGCCCTCCTCCAATAGATCGACGCCGTCTTCTCGCGCTTCTTTTTCTTCCGCCTCGGTGTACATGGTGATGCGAGGTGAGTCAAACTCAATGTCCGTCGGGATGACGGCTTCGGCACCGTAGACGAGGAAGAAAGGCGTGAAGCCGGTTGACTTGTTTGGAGTTGTGCGCAGGCTCCGGAGGACGGCCGGCATCTCATCAATCCAGCAGTCGACCGACCTCTCTAGAGGCTCGACCAGTCGGGGCTTGACGCCAGAAAGGATGAGGCCGTTTGCTCGCTCAACTTGGTCGTTTTACTGCGGATGGGCAACGGACGCTAGGTCCAGTCAGATGCCCTGTGTCACGCAGAAACGGGCCAAGGCTCCTTTGGCAAAATTTGTGTCATTATCCGTGATGATGATGTGTGGTACTCCATACCGAGTGGTGATATCTGCAATGAAAGTCACGGCAGCCGGACCATTCAACTTCTTGATTGGCTTTGCTTCTATCCACTTGGTAAATTTGTCCACGGCGACAAGCAGATGGGTCATGACGCCGCGTGCTATCTTGAATGGTCCCACCATATCCAAGCCCCAAATGGAAAAAGGCCATGCCAAGGGAATGGTCTTGAGTGCAGAAGTCGGTAGATGTTGCTGTGAGCTGAACTTCTGACACCCCTTGCAATGGTTGACTCGATCCTTGGCATCCTCCAAGGCAGTCGACCAGAAGAAACCGTGGCAGAAAGCTTTGGCCACGAGTGATCTGGAAGCCGTGTGGTGGCCACACTCGCCTTGGTGGATGTCTTTGAGGATTGCTTGGCCTTTCTCCGGTTCCACGCAGCGCTGGTACAAACAAGTGACACTACACCTCACAAGTTCTCTGTTGACAATGGTGTATGCTGCTACGCGAGGTTGCACTTGTCGGGCTGAGATCTCATCAGTCGGCAGCTCTTCATTCACCAGGAAGTTGAGGATGGGTTGCACCCATGAAGGTGCTACTATTTCTTCGACTGCTAGAACTGCAACTTGCACGAGGGCGGTTGGGCTGGGAGGCAGCGGGTTGGAGTCGGTTGCAGCTTGCTGTGTTGATGAAGTCCCCGGGCCGACTGCCGTAGCCCCCGGGCCGGGTGCGACTGCTGCAGTCCCCGAGCCGCTTGGTGAGGTCGCCGGGCCGACTGTTGCAGTCCCCGGGCCGGGTTGTGAAGTTTCCGGGCCAGGTGCGACTATCACAGTACTCGCGCCAACTTCCAAGGTCCGCGAGCCGGCTGTCGCAGCCCTAGAGTCGGATTCGTCGGCCTCGGGAGGAGCCAGCACAAAGATGGACTCAGACTCCAGAGAGGGCTTGATTGACGGCTAGAGGAGGCGCTGAAGGGAGACACCAACTGGTATTGCTTGTCGGGTGGAGCCGATTCGTGCCAAGGCATCTGCTTGCTCATTGTCGGCTCTTGGCACATGAAGGAACTCGCACCCCTCGAAGTATCCACTGAGTTGCTGGACGAAAAAATAGTAGCTTGCCATATTTGCATCCTTGGCATCCCAGTCACCAGAAGACTGCTGGACTACCAAGTCGGAGTCGCCGTAGCATAGGATCCGACGGATGCCGATTTCCTTGGCCAACCGGAGGCCATGTATTAGTGCTTCATACCCGGCCACATTGTTGGAGGCGGCAAAATGGATTTGCAACATGTACTTGAGCTTGGCGCCTTTGGGAGAGGTGAAGATGATGCCGGCTCCCAAACCAGTGCGCATCTTTGAACCATCAAAATGCATCTGCCAATGGGTGGAGTCCGGCGCTGGCGGCAGGTACTGGGTCTCGGCCCAATCGACGAGGAAATCGGCCAGTGCTTGGGACTTGATGGCGGTGCGAGGCTGGTAGTAGATGGTATAGGGGGCCAACTCGATGGCCATTTGGCCACTCGGCTAGAAGCATCTCTGTTGCCATAACTCGTATACTCGCTTAACTAATTTGTATGAGGCGATACAGCTGAGATCAGCCAATGAGGTGGGAATTCAAGTAGCTCTAGTATTTCTTCCCGCAGATATTTGGTTTGTGATTGGGTAATCCTTACCACTTATTTGTTCATATCCGTACCTTGTTGCTTTATTCATCTACCTTTATCTAAGTGGCTTCTCACCTTAATGGACATGTGATGATTTACTTTGGGATTCATTCGTTCATCCTTGTTCGAATGTTTATTGTGAAGACTATATGTTGCAATTTCTATCCATTGATTCATTTTGTCTATCTGTCTATCAAGATTCTAACGGATGTCACCCTCTTCAGGACGGCTCCTCCAATGCGTCTGAATCCGGACCGCAATGATGGGGATCAGTCGAACCCTCTGTCACCAGCTCCACCTCCGGAGGCATGGCAAGCTATCATGGCAGCCACCAACGCCAACACTTAGATGCTTTTGCAACTCTTGCAAGAGCGCAACCAAGGTCAAGGCAACCAAGGAAATCAAGGCTAAGGGAATTTCAACAATCAGCCTCAGTTTGCTACCCTCAACCAGTTCCTCACAAACCAGCCGAAGTATTTCAGCAACTGTGTCGAGGCCATAGACGCCGACGATTGGCTCGTGAACATCTGTAAGAATTTTGAATGTAGCAATGTCAGGCCTGAGGACTTTGTCAAGTTTTCTTCGTTTCAACTCAAGGACCAAGCTGCTGAGTGGTTTCAACAATACAGAGATTCCAGAGGAGGTCGTGTGATTACCTGGGATGATTTCCGCCGAGACTTCAAAGCTCATCATATCCCACCAAGTGTTGCTTAGAGCAAGCATGAGGAGTTCCACAATCTCAAGCAAGGCAGCATGTCCGTGTATCAATACGATATCCAGTTTCAGAAACTTTCTCGCTTCGCTAAACAAGACATTCCTGATGAAAAGAGTATGATCTATCAATTCAGAGGTGGCCTTAGAGAAGATCTGCAGTTAGCTCTCGTGCTTCTTGAGCCTACTAAGTTTGATCAATTCTATAACATGGCACTCAAGCAAGAAGCTGCTCAGCTCAAGTGTGAAGCTTCTAAGAAGAGAGTCAAGGACGCAGTTCAGTCTTCTTCTTCATCACAAGTGGCAGCTAAGCAACAGAAGTTCTGGCTGCCTCCTCCTCCGTTTTGCCATCCCTACCAGCAGAAGGGCAAAGGTGGCCATGGATCTTCCCACCCACCCAACTCAGGCTATCAGAACAAATCTCAGTCTCAAGCTCCAAGGCCAAGTGCTCCTTATCATCGTCCACTCTCAAAGATGACTTGCAAAAAGTGTCAGCAGAAAGGGCACTATGCAAACAAGTGCTTCAACCAAAGGCGCCTTCCGCCTCCTCCTCCTCCTGTGAGATCTTCAAGCAATGAAGTGGTCAAGCATAATTCCAAGTTTGCAAAGGTGAACATGATGAACGCAGCTCAAGCAGAGGATTCTTCAAAAGTGATCATGGGTAATCTTCCTGTTAATGACTTTCCTGCAAATGTTTTATTTGATACTGGTGCATCACATAGTTTCATCTCAAGACCTTTTGCATCTAAGCATTAGTTGGTTTTCCAAGTTTTGCCTATACCATTGTCAGTTGTCTCTCCAGGTAAATTCATGAACGCAAGCTCCATGGTTCGGGATGTTTCTATCAAGATGGGAAACTATAAATTTCTGTCTTCTCCAATTGTTCTTGGCGACTTAGATATTGATCTAATTCTCGAGATGGACTGGCTTTCTATGCACAAGGCTAAGCTTGATTGTGCTGCCAGGGAAATTCAATTGACACACTCTTTTGAGGATGTGATCATCTATGCCGCTCGTGAAAAAACCATTTGAATGTTTTCTCTCAATGAGAAGGGCGAGTTGAATGCCATCTCTCAGATTCCAGTCATTTGTTAATACCAAGACGTCTTTCCATAAGAGCTTTCGGAATGCCTCCTCACCGGCCAGTTGAATTCGTTATCGATCTTGAGCCTGGCACGGAACCCGTTTCCATGCGTCCTTACAAGCTTGGACCAGAAGAGTTGAAGGAATTGAAGAAACGGCTCAATGAACAAGAGCGCCTGGGTCTGATCAGACCGAGTTCATCTCCATGGGGTTGTGGTGTTCTTTTTGTCCAGAAGAAGGATGGAACAGACCGACTCTACATCGACTACCGTCCATCGAACAAGAAGACAATTAAGAACAAGTATCCACTTCCCAACATCAATGAGCTATTCGAGCAACTTAAAGATGCTAAAGTATTCTCCAATCTTGACCTCCGTATGGGTTATCATCAGATTCGCATTCGTGAAGAAGATATCCCCAAGATAGCATTCAGAACAAGCTATGGTTCTCATGAATATATTGTCATGTCTTTCGGTCTTGTCAATGCTCCTCCAAAGTTCTCTCGCATGATGAACTTCATCTTCAACCCTTACACAAATGATTTCGTTTTGGTGTATCTCGATGATATCTTGGTCTTCTCCAAGAATAAGGAGGATCACGCCAAGCATTTGAGATTGGTGCTCGACAAGCTCAGAGAGCATAAATTCTATGAGAAGTTTTCCAAGTGTGAGTTCTGGCTTGATGAGGTTCTTTACCTTGGTCATATCATCTCCACCAAGGGCATCGTTGTTAATCCCGAGAAGGTGTCTGCAATTATGAATTGGGAACCTCTTCAGAATGTCAAGCAGCTCTACAGTTTCTTGGACTTGCAAGCTATTGTCGAAGATTCGTCGAGAATTTATCTAAGATTGCAAAGCCTCCTTCCAACCTCCTCCAGAAGCATGTCAGGTATGTCTGGACACCTGAATGTGACGTTGCTTTCAACACCCTCAAAGAGAAGCTAGTCATAGCTCCTGTCTTGACTCCTCCTGATGAATCCAAGCCATTTGAAGTTTTCTGTGATGCCTCCTTGCAAGGTCTCGGCGCTGTGTTAATGCAAGAGAAGAAAGTTGTGGCTTATACCTCTCGTCAGTTGAAGCCCAACGAAAGGAACTACCCCAGTCACAATCTTGAGTTGGCGGCAGTTTTTCATGCATTATTAACACGGAGACATCTCTTGTTGGGAAGGAAAGTGGGCATTTTCATAGATCACAAGTCTCAAGTACATCTTCACTCAACCCAACCTCAACCTCAGGCAGACTCGATGGGTTGAAATGATTCAAGAATACAATCCGAGTATTGAATATACTCCAGGCAAGGCCAATGTCATTGCAGATGCTTTGAGCAGGAAGGCTTATTGCAACAGCTTAATTCTCAAGCCGTTCCAACCAGACCTTTGTGAAGCTTTCCTCAAATTGAACCTCCAAGTTGTTCCTCAAGGCCTTCTTGCCAACCTTCTAGTCTCTCCTACTTTGGAGGATCAAATTCGTGAGGCACAACTCCTGGACACCATGGTGAAGAGAGTGAAACATGGTATTGCCAAGAGCCAACACAAATACAAGTGCTATCGCATTGATGACAAAGACACTCTATTCTTCGAGGACCGGATTGTGGTTCCTAAAGGTGATCTAAGGAAAGTCATTATGAATGAAGCGCACAATTCTCTTCTATCCATTCATCCTGGAAGTACGAAAATGTACCATGACCTCAAGCAGTTGTATTGGTGGACTCGAATGAAGCGAGAGATTGCTCAATTCGTGAATGAATGTGATGCTTGCCAAAGGGTGAAAGCAGAACACCAATGACCAGCTGGTCTCCTCCAACCTCTTACTAGTTTAGAATGGAAGTTTGACCATATTAAAATGGACTTCGTTACTAGATTTCCTAAGTCCAAGCGTGGGAATGATGCTATTTTCGTTGTCATTGACAAGCTTACAAAAGTGGCTCATTTCCTTCCAATCAAAGAATCTATCACGGCAGCTCAGCTGGCAGAGCTATACACCTCCAGGATTGTCCCCTTGCATGGTATTCCGCAATTGATATCTTTTGATCATGGAAGAATTTTCACTTCTAAGTTCTGGGACTCCTTCCAGAAGGCCATGGGCACCAACATTTGCTTCAGCACAGCTTTCCATCCTCAAACAAGTGGCCAAGTCGAGCGAGTAAATCAAATCCTTGAAGATATGCTCAGGCTTGTGTCATTTCCTTCGGTATGAAGTGGGAAGATTGTCTTCCATATGCCGAGTTCTCCTACAACAACAGCTTCCAAGCAAGTTCGGGCAAGGCCCCATTCGAAATTCTGTATGGCAGAAAGTGTCATACTCCTCTCAATTGGTCAAAGACTGGTGAACGCCAACTTATTGGCAACGACTTGATCACAGAAGCTGAACAAATGTGTAAAGTCATCTGTGAAAATCTCAAAGTCGCGCAATCGCGCCAGAAGAGTTACTATGATAACAAGCACCGTGACTTGGCTTTCGAGATCGGGGACCGTCTACCTCCGCGTCTCTCCAATGAAAGGCACTCTTCGCTTCGGTATCAAAGGGAAGCTTGCCCCGAGATATGTGGGTCCTTTCAAGATCATTGGTAAAAGAGGTGACCTCGCCTGTCAACTTGAGCTTCCATCCAACTTCGCAAATGTGCATGATGTGTTTCAGGTGTCACAGCTTCGCAAGTGCTTCAAGACTCCTGAGCGCACTATCAACCTCGAAGAGATTGATCTTCAGGAAGATCTGTATTATCATGAGCATCCCATTGCTATTCTTGAAGAAACTGAGCGCAAGACTCGCAACAAATCAATCAAATTCCTGAAAGTGAAGTGGTCACACCATTCTGATAGAGAAGCCACCTGGGAGCACGAGGATCACCTCCGTTCTGAATATCCGAAGTTCTTTCAGTCCTAGATCTCGGGACGAGATCCTCTTGTAGTGGTGGAGTGTTGTAACACCCTGGATGTAACTTGCCATATCTGTAACTCCGACTCTTGCCATTTTCGGCTTTATGTTATGAGATTCCCTTCATGGTTGGGTTTTTGTATTCGTTTTACATTTTGTTCATGTCATGCATTTCATATCATGTCATCATGTGCATCGCATTTGCATTCGTGTTTGTCTCATGCATCCGACTATTTTCCCCATTGTCCGTTTCGCAATCCGACACTCCCACATGCACCCGGCACACCCCTCTTGTCTCTTTTCGTGAGCGGGAGAAAAATGTTCTTGGAATGGACCGAGATTTGTCAAGTGGCCTTGGTACATCACCGGTAGACCGCCTGTCAAATTTCGTTCCATTTGGAGGCCGTTTGATGCCCCAACGGTTAACCGGGTAGCCGCAAAAGCCTCTTTTGTGTTGCAGCCCACACCCCTCCAAAACAGCCCAATAACTCATCTAAACCACCTCCATGTTCTCCGTCGTTGGATCACGATTGTGTGGGAGAAAACCTCACCTCATTTGGACACTCCTATCTCCACCCACCTATAAATATGCCTCCCCCATCCAAATCCGGGTCCAAACCCTAAAAATCATCCCCCGCCGCCACCGGACACGTCCGGCCCGAGCCAGACAAACTCGCCACCGTGCCCACGCCAACCAGAGGCCGCCACGTGCCCCCCCCCAGATTCGCCACTGCCGCCGGCCCGCGGGGCCCGCAGCCGGCCCGCGCGCCGCCGCCGCGCTCCACCGCGACCTCGTCGTGCCACCGCCTACCGACCTCACCGCGCCGCCACCCGCGCCTTGCGCCGCCGCGGCGCGCCTCCACCCGCCGATGTCGGACCCTGCCGCCTCTTCCTCGTCACCGGGACGCCGCCCTTCAACTCCGTCCTCCGCCCGCCGGAGTTCCTCGTCGCAGCTCCGGCCACCGTCGCGCCAACTCCGGCAACCCGATACAGCCGCCTCGGTTCCCATGTGCGGAAACCCTAGATCTGAAACTGGGAGGTCTATTTCTTCCAAGTCCCCGTTTCCCCTATTATTTTTATGCATCCTTCATCGTGTTACATCTCCTTGACCGTGGCTCCAAATCATGCACATGATATGTCAAAATGTTCGTCTTGTTGAGGTATTCATGTTAGTGGCATTGGAATGTATGTTACTTACCATTATGATGCCATTTTCATCGTTGCAAGAGTGCTATAAAATGTTAACAGCTGGTTCTTAACAGAACATGGTGATTTGTCATTTTTGTTGCATTTGATGTGTGCATCCTATGAGCATGAGGTCTACATGTGTTTTGAACTACAACATGCCATCTTTACAGGGCTGTAAGTCTTGTATTTTTTTATCTATGTGGTGACTATCACAAGCATTCGAAGCAGGCTTCATAATGTTGTTGTTTTCAGGGACTTACGTTTTTGCTAAGTCCCTTTTCCTGATTTTTTATGCCATGTAAACTTGATGCTACCATGAGATCCAAGCTTATTTTGAGATACTTCAGTAAGGATATTTTGAACATGTGGTTATGCTCTATCCATTCATGCCTCTGGTTTCAATTATGGAGTGCTCTAGCATGTAATTTTCTTGCTCTACTGTTGCTATAAATTATTCCTAGCAGATTGTTAACATGTTGATCAATATTGCCATGTGTTTTGCTAGTGATCCATGCATCCTATGAACTTACTCTTTCCATGTTTAGCTTCATGAACATGTATTCTTACTGTTGGTATGCTTATGTTGTCATGAAATTCTTTGTGGTGAGTGGCATGAGCTCAGAAAGTTGCTATCATGAATCTGTTTATGCCATGCTCTGTTTTTCTTCTAAGTCTGAAACTGTTAATAAAACTTTCTATGTTTACATGGGTGCCATATCTTCTGTGCCTTTTTGGCTCATGTTCAGTAAGGTTGTTTTGTTCTATGAATTTAGTAAAATCATGCCATGCCTTTGTTTGCTATGATATGATCCTGTAGCATGTTGTTTGCTTGCTCTAAACATTGCTTTCTGATGTTGTTTTTGACATGTTAGTATTTTCACTAAGTCTGTGAAGCTGATATCTTTTGCACTTTTTCCATGCTTGTTTGAACCTGTTCTTGTGTGATCTAGCTATAGATCGGTGTTCATGTTTTGTCAAACATCTCTTCTACATCACTGTCATATGCTTTGTTGCTATGTTCGAGTGCAGTAGCTTAGTTTCTTGTTGCATTCTAAGTGCCATCATGCTGTTAATCGCAGATTCGCATCATTCTTATATTGCTTGTCATTTGCAAACCGTGCATTCGTTTCCGGTGATCTTTATATCAATTTCAACCAAAATCATCTCATCTTTCCAGCAGCATACTTTTTTTTGCCAATTTGATGCCTTGATCATTTTTTCCCTTCTGGAGCACGCATATGCATTGCATATCATGCCATGTATCGCATCATGTTGCTTCTGCATTGCATCGTGATTGATGGTTGTTTCATTGCTTGTGTTCTTGCTTTGGGTAGAGCCGGGAGACGAGTACGTGAACGAGGAACCTGTTGAGTACGCTAACGAGGATCAAGCTTTCAACAACTCTGAAAACATTGTAGGCAAGATGACCATACCCTCGACATCACTTCTATCTTTGCTTTGCTAGTTGTTCGTTCTATCGCTATGTCGCGCTACCTACCACTTGTTATATCATGCCTCCCATATTGCCATGTCAAGCCTCTAACCCACCTTCCTAGCAAACCATTGTTTGGCTATGTTACCGCTTTTGCTCAGCCCCTCTTATAGCGTTGCTAGTTGCAGGTGAAGTTGGAGTTTGTTCCATGTCGGAACATGGATATGTTGGGATATCATAATATCTCTTATTTTAATTAATGCATCTATATACTTGCTAAAGGGTGGAAGGCTCAACCTTTTTCCTGGTGTTTTGTTCCACTCTTGTCGTCCTAGTTTCCATCATACCGATGTTATGTTCCTTGATTTTGCGTTCCTTACGCAGTTGGGGTTATGGGACCCCCTTGACAGTTCACCTTGAATAAAACTCCTCCAGCAAGGCCCAACCTTGGTTTTACCATTTTCCACCTAAGCATTTTTCCCTTGGGTTCCGCAGACTCGAGGGTCATCTTTATTTTAAACCCCCGGACTAGTGCTCCTATGAGTGTTGGTCCAACCTGTCAACCGCCGGTGGCCACCAGGGGCAACTCTGGGCTGGCCTGCCGGATGTTTGGACAATCTGGTGTGCCCTGAGAATGAGATATGTGCAGCTCCTATCAGGATTTGTTAGCACAATCGGGTGGTCTTGCTGGTCTTGTTTTACCATTGTCAAAATGTCTTGTAACCGGGATTCTGAGTCTGGTCGGGTTGTTCCGGGAGAAGGAACATCCTTCGTTGACCGTGAGAGCTTGTGATGGGATAAGTTGGGACACCCCTGCAGGGTATAAACTTTCAAGACCCGTGCCCGCGGTTATGTGGCATATGGGAATTTGTTAATATCTCGTTGTAGCGAACTTGACACTTGACTTAATTAAAATGCATCAACCGCGTGTGTAGCCGTGATGGTCTCTTTTTGGCGGAGTCCGGGAAGTGAACATGGCCATGTGTTATGCTTGACCGTAAGTAGTTTCAGGATCACTTCTTGATCACTTCTAGCTTCTCGACCGTTGCGTTGCTTCTCTTCTCGCTCTTATTTGCATATGTTAGCCACCATATATGCTTAGTGCTTGCTGCAGGTCCACCTCTTTACCTTACCCTACCCATAAGCTTAAATAGTCTTGATCTCGCGGGTGTGAGATTGCTGAGTCCTTGTGACTCACGGATACTTCCAAATATATGCAGATGTCGATGATGCCAGTGCAGGTGATGCTACCGAACTCAAGTGGGAGTTCGACGAGGATCTGGGTCGTTACTACGTTTCATTTCCTGATGATCAGTAGTGGAGCCCAGTTGGAATGATCGGGGATCTAGCATTTGGGGTTGTCTTCCTTTATTTTGGTTCCGTAATCGGACCTTTGATTGTACTCTGGATGATGTATGTTTAACTTGTTATTTGTGTGAAGTGGCGATTGTAAGCCAACTCTTTATCCCTTTCTTATTCAGTACATGGGATTGTGTGAAGATTACCCCACTTGCGACTAAACCACCATGCGGTTATGCCTCTAAGTCGTGCCTCAACATGTGGGAGATATAGCCGCATTGTGGGTGTTACATATACGTTGTTCCCTTTGTCATCAGTATGTTACTTACCCGAGATTCGATCATCGGTATCATCATACCTAGTTCAATCTTGTTACCGGCAAGTCTCTTTGCTCGTTCCGTAATGCAACATTCCACAACTAACTCATTAGTCACATTGCTTGCAAGGCTTATAGTGATGTGCATTACCGAGAGGGCCCAGAGATACCTCTCCGACAATCGGAGTGACAAATCCCAATCTTGATCTATGCCAACTCAACAAACACCATCGGAGACACCTGTAGAGCATCTTTATAATCAGCCAGTTATGTTGTGACGTTTGATAGCACACTAAGTGTTCCTCCGGTATTCAGGAGTTGCATAATCTCATAGTCATAGGAACATGTATAAGTTATGGAGAAAGCAATAGCAATAAACTAAACGATCATCGTGCTAAGCTAACAGATGGGTCAAGTCTATCACATCATTCTCTAATGATGTGATCCCGTTCATCAAATGACAACTCATGTCTATGGTTAGGAAACTTAACCATCTTTGATTAAAAAGCTAATTAATGTAGAGGCATACTAGTGACACTCTATTTGTCTATGTATTCACACATGTACTAAGTTTCCGGTTAATACAACTCTTGCATGAATAATAAACATTTATCATGATATAAGGAAATATAAATAACAACTTTATTATTGCCTCTAGGGCATATTTCCTTCAAGTATTTGCTCTTGTGTGTGTAGGTACTACTCAAGGTCGGTTGTGTGGATCTCCTATTGGTTCGATAAACCTTGGTTCTTTACTAAGGGAAATACTTTCTGCTACTCTACTATTTTACTCTTCCTCTCACTACAAAAAAAAGACACTTCCGTGATGATACGTGTTTGTCACAGTAGGTCACGTTTTCTATCATGCATGCACATCCATGACGATTTTATGATAGAATCAAGATAGTCATACCTGTGATGTCGTAGAAGTGTTCCATGGCATTACCAAAATTATCATCACGGAAGTGTCCACTTCCATGACGATAAATCATGGAAGTGCTTTCGCCAAGGGTGACCGACACGTGGCATCCACTGTAATGGGTCGTCGTTAAGCTATCCGGTCCGGTTTTGGATCCGATAACCCGCTAATAGCCCGGACCAATGAGGATTTTCCACGTGTAAAATTCTCATTGGCCGGAGGAAACACGTGTTGGCTCACCGTTGGGATAGATGTCATATTGGACAGGAGGTGCCTATGATACGTCGACATGTGGCATGGCCCAACAGAGGCCCATTCCGATGAAAAGGTCGGCTCGTTTGACTTGGTCAAAAGGTAATGGGCCGGCCCACGGAAAGCATGTTCCTATGTAGCCCATTTACGGCCCGCTAACTCACGGCCCGTTATGGCCTATCGGAATTAAGCCCAGTAGCTTCATCCGGGTCGTCCAATATGATTCCAGCCTGTTGTAACTTCCAACCCATGTATGGCCCATGATGTCTTTCGGCCCATACGAGGCCATTTGTAACTCTTGGCCCATTAACGGCCCGTGGTGAATCTGGCCCGCAATGAACAGTGTACCCCTTTATACCCATTAACGCCCCACTATTCATTTGGGCCGTTTCCAACCCGTGTTATCTTTCGGCCTTCTCAGGGCCCATTTATTCTTGGGCTCATTTCCAGCATTCGGTTACTTACGGCCCGTTATTGGCCTTTTCTGCTTGTGGGCCAAATTCGGCCCACGGTTACAATCGGCCCGTTTGCAGCCCGTTAATCCGTTGGGCCATTTTCATAGCGTCGTCCAATACGGTCGATTAACGACGGCCCGTTATTGTCGGCCCATGAATGGACGATTCCAAATCTAGCCCATTTATGGCCCATAATGCGGGTTGTTATTGGCCCATGTTTGGCCTATCGATCAAACGGCACGTAGAAGGCCCATTGATGCTACGGCCCATAGAAGGCCCATTGTTTCTATGGCCCATAGAAGGCCCATTGTGTCTACAGCCCGTAGAAGGCCCATTGTTTCTACGGCCCATAGGAGGCCCATGGTAACTACAGTAAATATGTAGCACATGGTTATTGTGGCCTAGTTTTAAAAAATAGGTTATTGCGGCCACTAGCAAATCACGAAAAAAGAACTGCACTAACTACAAGCAAACAAATAAACAAGACAACAAAGGAATAAATAAGCAAGCAACTTATGCTAGGCTATCACGACTATTACACATATTACATCCACTGGGCATCAAAGTTCGCTACTAGTGCAAATATAGGGAACAAAGCAGCATATCACATACATTGGTCGTCAAAGTTGGTGACCAGTGCAAATAAACGCCGCGGAAAAACAAGTCCAGAACTGAAACCACTTCATAAGAGCTCAAGAAACAATATCCTGGGTACCCATAATGCTGGAAAGATGCTTAGCAAGCTTATTAACTTTCTCTTATTTGGCGCTTAAATCCTCCAGCGCTTGCCATTGCACAAGAAAGTATGCATATGAATTCTGCAGGGACTTCCTCAGTCCTTTGGCTTCTTGCCGCAGCACAGCTGACTGATGCCTTTCAGCATGTAGCTGAGACTAAAGAAGCCGAAGTGATTTAGATAGCGAGGTCGAAGAGCTTGTGCCAGCAGTACTGGCCAGTAACTCGAACACTACATCAATGCAGGACTGTGAGGTTTTCTCACTGTCTACAAGATCGTTTTTATCACCTTTCTTGGAGACCAACAGGGTTGTCTCACTATCTTGAACCTTATCTACATTAATTTCTCTACCATTGCATAGTGCGGTGCTCTTCTCCAATATTCTGTCCGCATACTACAAGATAAACAAGTAGACACATCACAGGTTTAGCATGTAGTATACCAAACTCATTTTGGTAAACCTGTTCAGTAGTAAGGTGGATAGGATAACAGCATGAAACAAACATATATCTATGTACTATGGTCACTGTATTGTCCATATCATTCTAGTATATGTTTCCAAATCAAGATAGAGACAGGGTTCAACTCATATATTTTGAAGACACAGCATCATAGACAGAATATAAGTGTGAGAAACTACACAGCATTGGAAACACTTGTAATGTGCATCACATGAGAACATAATTGTTTATACAACTAAAACTGAAATCAACATAGAGCAAGAAGTTAGAGCAGCAATGTAGTTAAAGAAATAGGTTTAAAACATACCTGTTGCGCCATTGGAGTTTCAGTTGGATCCTTCATATTCGTAAGTAGTTGGTATGAGTAAATACAGTGATGCAACAGCAAAGGAGTATGGACCATAGCTACGGAATCTGACCTGAGAACAGTTGCTCTTCTACTTTAAACGTGGAGTTTGGGTTCGCTATGGTGGTCTTCATGCTTTGGGCACTGTAGTTGCTTTACAAACTGCTCGTGTGGGGGTACTCTGTGGTGGACATGGTGCTTTGTCAACTAGAAGTGGGTTACTATCCGCTGGGGTTGGGGTTAGATGGGTTGTAGCTGGTTCTCTGCCCAACGGTCAAAGTGTGCAATCTGGAAGAGTCTTGATTATGTGTGTTGGGGAAAGTTTGTGGGCCAGTACAATCATGGTTCTATCTGCATCAACGGGTAGCATTGTCTTTTTTGAAGAACGGGTTTTTTCTCCCTTAGATACTGCCATCACCCCCTCCAATTCAAATGGCTGATAAACAAGAAAAGAAATTGAACGTACGGACATTGTATGATAGACAGATGTGGTAATTCACATATATGTTGTCTAAGCAAATAGGACAGCATGACACAATTTCACATATATGTTGCCTAACTAAACAGGATAGCATGACATAGTTTCAGATATATGATGGATAACTTAACAGGATATAATGGCATAATTCAACATATGATGAGTATCTAAACCGGATGACATGACAAAACTATATGATGTCTTTCTAAAATAGGTTGGGATGAAATAATTCACATAAATGTTGTCTAAGTATACAGGATGGCATGATATAATTGACATAATTGATTCATATACTAAGCAGCTGGCACTCGCATGTATGATCTCTAAACTAAGCAGATGAAATTCAATATTGTGCATATGATGTCTAAACTAAGCAATGCAAGACACCATATGCATGATATGAGAAATGTAAACATTGCAACTTAGAGCATACACCTCAGGTGGGATATAGGACTGGTCATCTGTCTCTGAATCCTCCTCTGAGGAGCTCCCTGTAACCATCGAGATATATGCTTCAACAGGTACCATTGCCTGCTCTGAAGACCTTGTTTTCACTCCTGATTTTTCCATAACTGGCTCAAATGGCTGATACACATGAAGAGTAGTTTAATATACACAAATTGTCGACAAATGGAATACGTAATAAAAAAAAGATGGCATGAGATAATTCACATATATGATGCCTGACTACATGGCGGTGCATAATTCACATATATGATAACTGGTTGAAAAACATGGCATTGCATAATTCCCATATACTCCCTCCGTTCCTAAATATTTGTCTTTTTAGATATTTCAAATGGACTACTACATACGGACGTATATAGACATATTTTAGAGTGTATATTCACTCATTTTGCTCTGTATGTAGTCACTTGTTGAAATCTCTAAAAAGACAGATATTTAGGAACGGTGGAAGTATGATATAGAAACCAAACAGGTGGCATTCACACAAAGCAAATCTAAACTAAGTTGATGACATATAAGATGAATAATGTAAGCAATGCGAGGTGCCATATGCATGATATGACCAACATCAGCATGCCAGGTTAGAGCAAACACCTCAGGTGGTAAATAGGAGTGGTCGGCTCCCTCTGAATCCCCATCTGAATAGTTATCTTCCTCTGGAATACAATCTGGAATGGCGGGAGGGGGCACTTCGCCCACCATGGAGCGGCGTCTGCATGACATTGTATTCCCATGCAACGATCTTCTCTTTTTATCTACATGTTCGGTACGATTGTGTATAATAACTGACATGCATAATAAAAAATTAGTTAGATTTTGTAAGACCTAAGGGGTGCGTGCAAAAATCAAGACTGATGGTAGCAAACGAGTGGATAGATCCAAAAATAATGATAGCAGGTAGATTATACCTTCAGTTTAAAAAGATAGACAATGGATCATCTACTGCTTGTTGCGCACCCAACATGAACCACATAGAAGACTCCAGATGAAAAAGATAGTAGACAGATACTATTAGTTGCTGCCTCGATATGCGACCCACGGGCACTTTAAAACTCAAGTTTGAACGATAAAGTAGCAGGTAATAATAACCTATGTATAACGTAAGCAAACACGAAAGACTGCGACCTCTCTTACAGGAAATGTGTAGTTCTCAGGTTCATCTGCTCAGTCGATGATGGTAATGCAGTTGGTGTGGCTGCCGGCAACGGGGAAGATGATCTAATGCGGCAAAATAAAGTTTGTAGGGGGAATCTCTGCTGCAGTGAACGCTTCTATCGAGGGTGCACCTTAGGTGGGGTGGATGATGGCACGGCAGGAGCAGGACATAACACACAGAGTTTTCTTTGACGCCTATTTGAAAATGAAGTAAATCTGTAAGGGTTACTTAGAATTGGAGGATTCTACAAACGCAGGGATAGGAAAAACACAGGAATAGGATACGAAAGCACGTGCAAAACAAAGCATTTGGAAACAAAGGATTTCTGTGAACCTCGGTGTTTGGTTCACATGAATTGGAAAAACACAGGAATGGAGAAACATGGTCAAGTTAAAGTCAAACCACGTGAAAATGAAAAAAATAAGAATCTTATTATGCTAGTAATGCAATTAGTCCTGTTCTTCATGCATATTAATTTCAAAAGGACGTCCAACTGGATATTAAAATTCCTACCATTTTTCTTTGAAAGAGACACCAAAGGAAAAAATCCTCTAGTTTTGCTTTGCTCCACTCCTAACCAAATGCACAAATAGTAGTTCCATAGCAAAGGATCCCTAAGGGATCGACATGAATGCACAGTAACAAAGTGATGCAACGAGTGTACAACCTCTTTGGCATAGCCTTGTCGACCTCAACATCATTGGGTTGGACGTGGAGGGTGGTGATGCTGGTGTGACTGTCGGAGGCGGGGAAGAAGATCTGAGGCCTCTGGAAACGGCACCGAGGGTACTGCTCCATGGTGATGGACGGTTCCGTTGTTGGAGCAGCTCCAGTGAGGTGTACGGCGTCGAGGCTGAAGCAGGACAAGACAGACAACGTTAATCTGAAGTGGGACTCTAATATCATCTGTAATAGATGATGTAAAATACATCACCAAAAAGTGCTAGATGTAAAACGCATCAGCCGCGCCACGGCCGCTCCGACAGATGTTGTAAATACTGTTTACTCTGAACTTAACTGAAGAAACTGAACTTAATAGTCAAAACTGAATTTTACTGTCGAAACTGATTGAACTAGTAGAAGAGCATTGCAATAGATGTTTAGGGCGTTTGAGCGCTAGTATCAGACAAGCAGTGATCTAAATCAGCAGACGGTTGAGCAGGGAACGCACTAGCAGAGAGCAAGTCGTGCAGCAGAACCGCGAGCAAGTGCTAAAGCAGCAACTCCTGTAGCTGCCAGAGGTCGTACAGCAGCAGCAATGCGAGTGAGAGCAAGAGCAGAGCAGTAGCACGAACGAGAGCAAGAGCGGAGCAGCAGCACGACCGACAGCAATAGCAGAGCAGAGCAGCAACACGAAGTGGCCACCGAGGAAGCAACGACATGGGGGAGATACGCTGTGGATGAAGTGGCCGGCGACGGCGCCGTCGATGGAGACCCACCATGGTTGCTCGATATTGAGCACCGGCAGCCCCGTGAGATCGAATAAAAGATAAAATGCAACGGTGAGTGCAGAACCTCCTTGGTGGTGCCGAGTTGGCCTCGGCTTCATCGGAAGAATTGGTGAGGGTGCTGCTATTCCAGTGGGGCAGGTCAAGACGGCGCTGTGGGGATGGAGGTGGCGTGATAGATATGTGGCAAGTAATTAATAAGAGGTGGTTACATAATATGTTATTGTAACATAGCGCTTTCCAAGACAAGATAAATGAAGCCATCTATGATACTACTATTATGTTACTTTGCATTATGAAGGTAATAACTTAGACTAGTGTCATATGCATAACACTAGTCTAAGTTAATCCCCACTCTCTATTTGCCTCTCTCCTCATTAATTACTTGCCACCTCATCATTTTTGCTTATGTGGCATCTATGTTACTCCCACTATGACCAGCCTCAGACTAGTCACAGTGGGGAGTAACTTAGAGCAGTAACATGCATATGTTACTACTTCCACAGCGGGTAGTAACATATGTGTTGTGTCATGCATCACTTTATTTATTAGGTTATAGACTCATCTTTTCTTGATATGTGTGATGTTACAGTAACTAGCTATGTTACCACATGCATCTCTTTCTTCATTAATTACATGCCACATCATCTATTTTGCTTAGATAAGTGTGATGTTACCACCTATGTTACTCCCATTGTGGGTAGTCTCATGCGCAGAGAAATTAGGATCGGAGGGAGTACTACTAGTAGTACTACTTTGATGTGTCGCATCAACTCGCACAAGTATGCAACACTTCCTGAACAAACAAGCATATAAGCTGTTATACTTACTTCTTATAAGCAATTATACTTCTTACCCAAAGGATCTTTATATCCAACAGACACAAAATATCCGTTTGACTGTTGGAAATTGCTTTAACTCATAATCTGATGTCGAAGTAATTGTTGCATAGCCACCAAATCCCACCATCTCTTAATCTAAAGAAGACCGAGCTAACCCCTGTATTAGCATATTACTAAGATAAACAGAAGGCACTATAGAATCATTTAGGATGTGAGCTTGTCAATCTGAATGTGGAGGTACACCAGCTTAGCCCCGGCCAGCAGCTTGGGCAGAACTGTGAAGAAGGTCACTTGTGCACGGCGACGTCACCGGGATCCTTGCTTCTTGTCACCTCCATTTCCACCTTGACGGCGTCGGTCCTGCCTTTGGGCTCCCCCGATGGCCGTTCGCCCACAGCTTGGCTACCTAGTGCGGAAGTGGGGACGACACCGCTCTGATGCAGACGACCGACACGGCGATAGGTGCGCCGATGTCGAGCAGACCTCCAACCAAGAAAAACATGCAGCCGTCCTCCTCCGCAAACAGCAAGAGTCGTGGCTCCGACAGTGGCACTTGCAGCTGGAGCACCTTGCTGTACTGGATCCTATGCATGGGCATGGGATGCACGGTGCTGATGTGGTGGGAGAGCACCGGCGGTGGGCCTTCATAGCCGCAGACGGGCATGGGGCATTTCCAGGGCGCGAGCGAACACACGCTCTGGTGATCGGCGAGCTTGTGGTAAGTGACGTAGAGCCCACAGCCTTCGTGCAGGCACTCCACCCTCACCGAGGAGAGGACGGCGTCCATCGCCGTGTTCCGCACGTCGAAGCCACTGCCCCGCTCGCACTTCTGGCACTGCCGCTGGTTCCCGGGGCGCTCGACATGGCAGTCCGCGCAGGCCAGGTGCCCTCCCTTGCACTGCACAAATCAATCGAACAGCACATCAATCAAGAAACCTGCACCTTGCTCGGTCAGCCGAACGGAGAAGGTGTATTCGAACCTCATACACTGGAGGCTTGAAGGGGCGAAGGCACAAGGGGCAGTGGAGCAAGGTGAGGTCCACCGAGACCATAGAGAGCTCCATCGTCGGGTCATGTTCCGTCTGCATGATCTCACCCTCCTCGTAATCCCGCCCTCCTCGTGCACAACCATCTCTCACCTTATTAGGGCTGGGGCATTACAAAGCTTTACCATCACATATTCATACTACTTCAAGGTGCATTAAATAAACACATGCAAGTATCAAATGGAGAGTCATGGCATGCATGCATGTGTTGTAATTAATGCATCGGTAAATGCAAATTATTGAAATATATCAAGTGCAGTGCTTTGATGTGTTGCGTCAACTCGTACAAGACCGAGAAGTTTGATTACTACAACGCCATCTCGCCTTAACCGCACCTTCCTTTGGCTGCATGACAGGTGGGCCACCCTCCTATTGGGCCCACCTATCATACATGCAAAGGCATGAGCAGTAAGTCAATGAAGTTGCGTCCCTCCCTCGCCCATGAGCGTGGTGGCTGGCAGGACTAGAAGAAGCTTTCGTTCGCTACACGCTCTCCCTCCCGCACCCCATGGACATGCAACAGTTCAATCGGTGTCAGATGGCCAGAAGCATACTGTAGTACTCCTCCACTGCGGTAGTACTCCATCATTGTTCGACTTCCTGAAGAGGCGAAGAGCCAAGCCCAGCCCGGACGCTCGTGTGGCAGTTTCATGTGTAGAGTAGTCTAGGATAGCGTGTATCGTGGCTGTAAGCTTTAAAATCATTGGGGTCGGCTCCATGCTTTTTTTATTAAAATAATCTTCTGGCCCTACCTGTCATCCTGGTGATTGTAGTTTGCACGCTCATCTGGTCAAGACAGGAATATATATTTTAATTTGTGGTGGGGTATGTTAGAGGTTGCAGCAAATGGAGTATTGTGCACTGCGGGTATGTCAACTCGTACAATGAGGAGAAGCTTGATTTTACTACTCGCCTTCTCCCTCACCCATGCGTGCGGTGGCTCGCAGACGAGGACAGGCTTTTGCTTATAGTAGTACTACAACAAGCTATCCCTCCTGCTCGCAATGGACAGACATGCAGCAGTGGATTCGATACTATAGAAGCAGTAGTAGTAACATCATTGTTCGTCTTCTCGAAGACGCGAAGAGCCAAGCGCAACCCGAACGTGGCAGTTTTGAAACTTGGAGCACGCATATAGACAGGCTCTTGCATGAGACAAAATTGCTATGTGAGCCCACTACTTGCTAGTATAGCCCTGTAAACCAGAAAGGAGTATTTGCCTTTCCAGAGATTTCAACAAGTGACTAGACTACACCAAGACGGAGTACATATGGAGCAAAATGAGTGAATCTACACCGTAAATAAATACGTAGTTCTCTCGTTTTCCTCTCCGCCTTGGTCGCGGTGCATAATAGGCACCATAGGCACCTCGTCGTCGACGGGAACGTCTCCTAACACGCGATATACGCGAGCGGCAATTGCCTCCATAGGTGCTTGAGGCCCTGTTTGGTTCATAGGTCCTAAGACTTTTTCTAGTCCCAACTAAAAATTACCTAGTCCCTAGTTTTTTTAGCTGGGTTAGAGAAAACTAGCTCAAACTAACCCCTCCTGTTTGGATAATTTGAGGCTATTTCAACCCAAACTAGCTCTAACTCAGGGATCCAAACAAAGAGGAGCAGTATTGTACATGCTACAGTCTGGACCGTAGCACATTGTTTTATGGCCATATCAGCACATTGTTTTCTACTGCTGATTCACTCGGCTACCATGGTTCACACTCCTCTGTCGTGGTTCGCACTCCTCCTACGTACTTTGCCGACATGTGGGAGAGCCAGCATCCGAGTCGATGTGTCATGCACCAGATTAGAGGGCGAACGGAAGGGGGCATTGTTGGTGTCAAAACCAGCGAATCTCGGGTAGGGGGTCCCGAACTATGCGTCTAAGGCTGATGGTAACAGGAGGCGGGGGACACAATGTTTACCCAGGTTCGGGCCCTCTCGATGGAGGTAATACCCTACTTCTTGCTTGATTGATCTTGACGATATGAGTATTACAAGAGTTGATCTACCACGAGATCGAAGAGGCTAAACCCTAGAAGCTAGCCTATGATTATGATTGTTGTTGTCCTACGGACTAAACCCTCCGGTTTATATAGACACCGGAGGTGGCTAGGGTTACACAGAGTCGGTTACAGAGAAGGAGATCTACATATCCGAATCGCCAAGCTTGCCTTCCACGCAAAGGAGAGTCCCACCCGGACATGTTATGAAGTCTTCAATCTTGTATCTTCATAGTCCAACAGTCCGGCCAAAGTATATAGTCCGGCTGTCTGAGGCCCCCTAATCCAGGACTCCCTCAGTAGCCCCTGAACTAGGCTTCAATGATAATGAGTCTGGCACGCAGATTGTCTTCGGCATTGCAAGGCGGGTTCCTTCTTCGAATACTCCATAGAAGATTTTGAACACAAGGATCGTGCCCGGCTCTGAAAAACAAATTCTTCATACCAACATAGAGAGTATATTATTCCACAAATCTAATATGCTGACAACTTTTCATAACGTGACGTCCTGCCGTGGCCCGGTCATTACGAACCGTTTTTCCCTGCCTGCCACTGCACGTGTTGCGAGGCGGTTTTATTGGCATGTCTTGTCGAAGCAGAGATCGTGTTCCCCTTATCATGGGATTCTCATCAATACGGGTATGGATAACCCAACCGTGCCATCAATCGCGGCGCTTGGGGAATAAGTGATTTTATGGGGCAAATAGGGAGGCGCACAGTTTCTACCGCCTTTATAAAGGGACCAGGATTCCTCTTTTTCACCCACGCCTTCTTCTTCCCTCGCCCATCCATTCTCGCGCACTCGAGCTCCAGTGCCCAAGTTCTCATCTTCTCCGCAAAGCCATTCCGAACATGTCCGGAGCGGGAGACAAGTGGATGGTATCCTCCGTTATGGAGGAGAACATTACGAAGCTTCGGGAAGCCGGATACCTGGCCGCAGACATCGCGCACCGGCTCCAAAACGCGGGGCAGATAGTCCCTACTCCAGAACCTCATGAGAGGATTGTATTCCTCACCCACTTCGTCCGCGGACTGGGATTTCCCCACCACCCATTCGTTCGCGGGCTCATGTTTTACTACGGGTTGGACTTCCATGATCTGGAACCCCAATTTCATCCTCAACATCTTGGCGTTTATCATCGTGTGTGAGGCCTTCCTCCGCATCAAGCCCCACTTCGGCCTGTGGCTGAAGACCTTCAACGTGAGACCGAAGGTGGTGGTCGGCCAGCAAGCAGAGTGCGGAGGCGCCATGGTGGGAAAAATGCCCAACGTCACCTGGCTTGAAGGCTCCTATGTGGAGACCGTGAAGGGGTGGCAATCGGGGTGGTTCTACATCACCGAGTCGCGCGACACCAACTGGGTGGCGGCCCCTGAATTTCAATCCGGCATCCCCACGCGGCTCACCTCCTGGAAAGAGAAGGGCCTATCCTGGGGTTCATCGGTGGAGCTGACCGTACTCCAGAGTTGTGTTAAAAATATGATAAGCATGAAAATAAAGCTTGCCAACATGGTCCAGGTTATGCTCTTTCGCCGGATCCTTCTGTGTCAAAGATGGGCATTCAATATGTTGGAGTTCGACCCGGCCAAGCACCAGACGTTGCGAGAGCTTTTCGACATGACGCACAAAGACGTCTAGAAGGTGCTGTTCAAGGCCGCCGAGGTACCTCTGTGACAGCTTGATTTTTTTCCTCTCTTATTTGCCTGATTTTCATTTGGGTTTATTTTGAAAGTTGGGGTTTCTGAATCCTTTCATATGGACTTAAACACTTGGGTACCCTTGGCTTTCACCCAAGTGCATCATTCCCCTCCCTAATCATCATTGCCCTCCCTAATCATCATTCCCCTTCTAATCCATCTCAAAATAATCTTGGGAATATTTTTCTTAAATTAAAAATATTCATTTTTCTTCTCTAAAACCCTAGCTAGTTCAATGAGCTCCAAATCAACCCTCATTTTTCTTTCCCACAAAAATCTGAGAAAATTCCCAAATATTCTTTGAACCCTAGGGCACCTTCCTGAGCAAAAATATTTCATCACTTTTTGGAATACTTTTGCTACAGAAAATATTTTCTGTTCTAGACAGAAATGGTGGTTTCTACAGCAACTACCATTTTACTTGCTCCCCCGTGCCTAAATTTTCTTGTGCATCATCACCTTAGTAGATGATGGCTAGCCTCCAAAGCATAGCCCCCAACTCCCAGCCATTTGACCTTAGTAACATCTCAAAGTTACTGACCAGAAACTTACCTGGCGTGTAAAATTTTCTCTACTGCATCTGGAGCCAAACCAAAGCGTGGTAACATTCAAAACTACCACAAACAACATGCCAGACATGGAGTTTGGGCTTAGGTCGGCATGAGGTCAGAGTTCACACGGTGACCGCGTTCGTCCAGGCATGCTGGCATGCATCCGACACACTCTGCGACGCGCCTGAGCCTCTATTGATTGCGTGCTCGCTTCCCTGCCTGCCTAAGCATGCCAAACCTCGCCACCATCATCGTCTCAACGTCATTAACTCCCCCTGGCGCTCGCCGACGCCGGAGCTCACCGTAGCGAGCACGGGCATGGTCCGGCCAACCCAACAGTGCAGTGTGCACTGTGCTCATCGCCTTCTCCTCGTTCCTGTGCTCTTCCCCACTCGCCCACATTTATCATGTGAGCTGCGTTGCCTTCTCCCCCTCTCACTGACGCCGCTCGTCGCCGGGCGCCGTGGACAGGTGTCCACCGGCGGAGCCCGAACCCCCCCTCTCCGCTCGCCTATAAATGGAGCCGCCCCCAGCCTCCTCAAGCACCATCCACCACTCCCACACACCCCACAAGCGCGTAGGAAACCGTAGCCCGGCCGGGCAGGACGCGGGCCACCACCCTCGAGCTCGAGCTCGCCGGCGATCCCCTCTGGTCTCCGCAGTAGCTCCAGCCCCTCCCAGGCCAGGGCGATCCTTCCAGGGCCTCCGCCTCTCTCCGGTGAAGCCATTTCGTTCCTCTGGAGCCCCTGAAGTTGCCTCTGGTCGCTGTCTTCCTCATCTCCGGCGACCACCGCCCTCTGCCTCCGCTTGCGAGGTCGATTTCGACGCCTTCCGACCACCCCTAGCTATGCTACGGGTACGGGCAGGTGCGCCTCAACCCCCTCTCTCGATCCCTCCCTCTAGTTTTGGCCAAGGAGCCCTTGTCGCCGGCGAGAGCTCCGGTGAAGTCGCGACCCTCCTCTGTTTCCTTCTCCCCTCCTTCTCACCTGACAAGCGGGTCCCGCTAGTCAGCCACTCTATACGCGCGCGAAGCGGTACGAGTGGTGGGGCCCTGAGGCTTTACGCCTTCGACGTCACCCCCCCCCCCCCTAGTATGTTTCTTCAAATTCAAATTCAATACAATTATAGAGAGCTTCAAACATCTATAACTTTTCAACCATAAGTCCAAATGAATTGATTCTTTTTGCATTATGTTCTTTCCAAAGAAATGTAGAAGCTCACCAAAAATGAGATTTTTATGAGCTGTCTAGAATTTCTGGTGATTTTCAGAAGAGTTCTTGATATTTTCTTCTTGTGTTTAAAATTATTTTCAGAGGGTGAGGCTTGTCTTGACGATCACCAGAAGGCTTGTGAACCTCATCTGCACTAAGGCAAGCCACAGCAACATTTTCGTGGTGCCATTTCAATATTGATGATTTTCTTACTTGAATGAAATGATTAATCCATGCATTTAAATAAATTTTATGTTATTTATATTCTATTAAGTGTGTGTTGGTATTATGCTTGATTTACAGAACCTTGAAACTAGCTTAGTTGGCAAAGTAGCTAAGATCTAATTGTGGTCATGATAAAAATGATTTGTTATGCATATGAATAATTGCTTAAAGTTATTTTCTTGCATAAATAAAATAGTTAAATTTGCTAGAAAATATCTTGTTAAGTGCTTGTTCAGCCATTTTGCTTAATTTACGGAATGTTGGAACCTAACTTGGTTGGCAAGGAGAATAGGATTTGCTTATGGTGATAGTAAAATCTTTGCTATGCATATGAGAAATTAATCGAAGTTGTTTTCTTGCATGAAAATATGATAATTCTGGCTGCAAAATATATTGTTAAAATGAGAGTTACCCTGACCAGGAAAGTAATATAAGTTGTTGATGCTTATGCTTAGTGTGAATATGGTTGAGATCAGTCATTTTCGTTAATATGTGATGCATGTGTAGTATTGCATTTCATGGCATGCTATGACACAGGTCATTTTCATTTGAAGTTGAACCTGAGTATAACTCAACTTGAATATATCGTTGACTGGGTCATGGTGCCGCTGAATCGAGATTTTCCTAGTGCAACCACATTTGCCTTGTGGGAAGGCCTTGATTCGGTCCATTGACATGCCTCTGGTCGGTGCCTCCAACTAGGGAAGGTTATGGGCATGCTTACCCTGGCCTGGTAAGCAGGCATAACTTTGTGTGCCCGTTGTTGAGATTATGGTACCGAGTCCCCGAGTGGGATTGTTTTGGCCACGATGGTGGTCGGTGTGTCTTTGGTAGACACGGGGCCACCCAGGACTAGCCCGTTGGGGATTGGGTCGGAGTGGCTGGGAGAGTGTCATGCCAATGGAAGGGTTTTGTCAGAATGCCGTTGGTCCACCCGAATGGGAGTGCATGGGTTCTGTGGTGTGGGTACAGTGTGCTACCTCTGTAGAGTGTATAATCTATCGATAGCCGAGTCCATGGTTACGGACGCCTCATAGTAGGTCCCACCATGAGTCAACATTTGATAAACTTGCACACTAAGTTATGAACTTTGCACTGATGATGATGGCAGAAAGGCCATCGAGATGTTCAAGGCCCAATATGGGTCATGGTTGTGATCGTCGTAAGGATCACGAGTTAATCTGGACAAGACCACGATGGTGGTTTGGTGGTGATCATCGTAAGGATCACGAGTTACTCTGTTCAAGACCACGATGGTGGCTTGTTTGTGATCCGAGAACGATCACGGTTGGTAAGTCGGTCCCAAGGGACGTTTATCCCAAGAGCATGAGCACAGCATGTTGGAACATTATTGCATTATTGATTGGTTAAATATCGTGATATTGTTTGTCATTATGATTATGCCTGTTGTGAGCTTGCAAGTACATTCAATGTACTGACCTGGCGTGTCATGCCAGATTTCAGGAAAGTCACATTGGAAAGGAGCGCTGCTCGAGTCTAGATCGTGTCCACATCGATGTCCCTGTGCTATGGAGTTCCCGCTACGACGTTGTTCCGCTGCCGCGTAGTTGTTATGATCGAGGCCCCCTTTATGTTCACTAAATAATGTACATATTGTTCAGCCACACCGTGCGTGCTGCTCGGCCTCGACATCTGTTGTAATATAAACTCTGATCCACTAGCATCAATAAAGCGGTTGTTTTTCTGTACCAAGATGTTGTGTGTTGCCAGAAGACATGGTCTATGGGCTGGCAATGCAGGGTAAACCGCCGGGGTGCCACAACGCTTGGTATCAGAGCCGCGCTGACTGTAGGCCACGCTAGACTACGACATGTTAACTGGACGTTAGATACGAGTTTATGTTGAGTGCCGGTAGCTAATGTAGCCGATTTTTGCATTGCATGCACTTGATTTATATTTCTATGCTAACCTGCTAATGGTTGTGAGTGTAGATGGCTCCGGTGTCGTATCCGTGCCAGTTGCAGCTGATGTCGTACACTTCACCGCGCCTCCTTCGCAATGTGTGGCGTCGGTTGTACCCCCTCGGAGACGATCCAGTCTATCATGTGTACCGGGAGTGTCTAGTTGATTCAGTGTATGAGTATCACGCAGTGGTTACTCTGCGCACTAGTTCTGATTCCGACTCTTACACTCGTACTTCTCAGAGCGGTTACACCTCTACCGCTTCTCAGGTTGTCTAGTTTGCTGCATTCGATGTCCTTGTTGAGCTTCGTTACAATGAGATCCGAATGCAAAACCATCCAGGTTTCTTTTACTACCCTTCTCTGCACGACAATTGTCATGTCTGTTTCCAGATCATTGATCTGGAGTCTGATAGTGTTGCTAGCCACCTTGCTCGCTATGTCACTGCTAGCTATCTTATGATCCACGAGCTGGCTCGCGAGCTGACTCGTGCCCATAGTGCTTTAGCCGCTGCTTTGGTCACTACTAGATCTGCCACTACTCCATCTTCTCTGGGATTTACTCCTTATATTCCAGCCAGTTCTAGTTCCCATGTTTCACCGGTTACTCCCCCGAGTAGCTCAGGCACCACGACGGTGAACCCTCTCAGTACTCCTGCCGAGTGGGTTTCACTTCTCTCTACTCCCGTAGCCCCGATGCTTCATCCTACCCCTGCCCCTGAGGGAGAGCCCTCAAGGCAGCGTCGTCGTGTTACCTTTAAATCGGAGGTTTCCGTTAACCTCGTCAGTTCAGGATCCGAGTCCGCTTCAGGGGAGGTCACCGCAGCACCAGTGGAGCAGTAGTACCTCAGAGTATTCGCAGTCGTCCGGATAATGTACGGATGTAGCCGTACGAGTCATGACGTTTCGTTGCATGTATGAGAGTAGTTCAACCTGTCATGTTGTTTGTCTTTCATGGATGAGTCTATGTATAATTATGTTGGGACTTTATTCGTCGTATTTTCTTAGCTCTTTTGTTTTCTTCCGGGATTTGTCGCTGGCTTTTCCCCAAATTTATTCTTGGATGTTTCTCATCTCGATTGCGTTGTCTTGGGAAAAATCCACAATAGGATGACACGGGGAGGCAGCAGTAGCAACGTTCGTGAGGGAACTCCTGTTCGTCGTTCCGCATGACAAGCAGGACATTCTCCCGAGCCGTATGTTCCGCCACCGCCTCCACCGCCAACTCCGCCCTCCACCGAGCAAATTCTACGTATGTTTGAGGAAAGAAGGAACAATGATTTTCTTGAAATATTAAGAAGTGTGCAACCTATGGTTGGACAGAATGGAAATCAGAACGGTCATTACTCAAAGCTGTCAGATTTTCAAAGGACCAAGCCACCTAGTTTCAGTCAGATTTTTGACCCATTGGATGCAGACGATTGGTTGCGTACCATTGAGAAAAAGCTTGAGATTGATCATACTGAAGAAAATGATAAGTTTCATTTGCAACTCATTACCTTGAAGGCGCTGCTGCTATATGGTGGGAAAATGCAAAATCCATGTGGCTTGCTGATGAAGAAATCACCTGGGAAAAATTTAAGGATCAGTTCCAGAAATATCATATCCCTACTGGAGTTATGAAGGTTAAGCAGCGTGAATTTCTCGCACTCGTCCAAGGAAATCAGTCTGTGGTGGAATATTTGCAAAAATTCAATCATCTGGCCCGTTACTCCCTTTATGACGTGGCCACCGAAGAAAGGAAGATTGACAGATTTCTTGGAGGCTTAAATCTGCAACTCCGGTGTACTCTCAGTATGTTTGATTTCCCAGATTTCCAAACTCTGGTGAACGAGGCTTTCGTTGCTGAATGGGAGCACAAGCTTATATCAGATAATAGGCCTATCAACAACGACAACAAGCGTAAGCTTGAGCCAAAGAAGGATGGGCAACCAGTGCAAAAGGCTCGTACCTGGCAGCAGACTCAGGTGGAAAACAAGCCAAATTGGCAACAGAATGTTAACAAGACCACCACTCAAGTCAGGAATATCGTGACCAATCCCATGCGTGAGGAGCGTCAGCGCAATAATTCGTTCTTCAATTGTCGGCAGAACAAACATTATGTCAGGCAGTGCCCCAAGAACAACAAGGCGAATGCCCCATTCAGGCCATAAGTCAACTTTATAAAGTCATGCCCAACCCAGCAAAACATTACTGGGAACGTGCATCATCTCTCGGCCAATGAAGCCCAAGAGAACCCCGAAGTCGTCATTGGTATGTTTTCTGTTAATGACATACCTGCCATAATTTTATTTGACTCTGGGGCTTCCCATTCTTTTATTTCTCGGAATTTTGCTACCCAAAACAAATTCCCTTGTACACTTTTGGGCAAAAATATGCTGGTACAAACCCCGGGATCTGTAATCAAGAGCAATCTGGTCTACCATGATCTGGAAATCAATATCAACGGAGTCTACTTTCCAACCTCTCTGATACTTATTGAGTCTGAAAAGTTGGATATTATATTGGGCATGAATTGGTTGACCCAATATCAAGTTTGCATAAACTGCGCAACACAAGAAGTCACTTTAACCAGTCCGAATGGGCAGATTACCAAATTCTATGCTCGCAAGAATATACCCAAGCAAGAATTGGTTTTCACTGCTGTGGCTGAGTTGGAATTAATTCATGTGGTCAGCAAGTACCCTGATGTATTTCCAGAGGAACTGCCAGGCATGCCGCCAGATCAAGAGCTGAAATTTGCAATAGACCTTGTGCCCGGAACTGCACCGCTATATAAGAAGTATTACCGGATGCCCTCATCAGAATTAATGGAGCTAAAGAAACAGCTTGATGAACTGCTCCAGAAAGGATATATTCATCCTAGCTCTTCACCATGGGGATCACCCGCTATTTTGGTGCACAAAAAGGATGGCAGCCTCCACATGTGCGTGGATTACCGCCAGCTGAGTGAGGTCACCATCAAAAATAAATATCCGCTGCCAATGATTGATGATTTTTTTGATCAGCTCAGTGGGGCTAAAGTACTCTCTAAGATCGATTTACGGACCGGATATCATTAGCTCAAAATTAAAAAGGAAGATATTCCTAAGACCGCATTTACCACTCGGTACGGTCTTTATGAATATACAGTGATGTCCTTTGGTCTCACCAATGCCCCTGCTTTCTTCATGCGTATGATGAACAAAGTATTCATGGACTTCCTCGACAAATTCGTGGTAGTCTTTATCAATGAAATCCTCATTCACTCCAAGGGTGAAGAAGAGCACAAGGATCACCTCCGAGCAGTGCTGCAACGACTCCGCGACCATCAGCTTTATGCCAAATTCAGCAAATGTGAGTTTTGGCTCAAGCAAGTTGGGTTTCTCGGACATGTAGTATCCGCCGAAGGAATAGCCATGGACCCGAGCAAAGTAAAGGATGTGCTCGATTGGTTGCCACCCACGATAGTGACACAGATCCGGAGTTTTCTCGGATTAGCTGGATGTTACCGTCGTTTCATTCAGGGGTTTTCCAAGATTGCTAAACCCATGACAGAGCTGCTCAAAAAGGATAAGAAGTTTGAATGGACAGAGGACTGTGAGAAAATTTTCAATGAGCTAAAGATACGGCTGACAACCGCACCTGTATTGACTCTCCTAGACATTTATCGCAGCTTTGATGTATATTGTGATGCCTCCAGGCAAGGCCTTGGTTGCGTACTTATGCAAGACAGCAAGGTAGTAGCATATGCATCTCGACAGCTACGACCCCACGAGGCAAACTATCCTACTCATGATTTGGAATTGGCTGCGGTGGTTCATGTGTTAAAAATTTGGAGACACTACCTCATTGGAAAAATGTGCCAAATTTTTACCGATCACAAAAGTCTTAAATACATATTTACTCAGCCGGATTTAAATCTCCATCAACGACGATGGCTAGAGTTGGTAAAGGATTATGATCTTGGAATGAATTATCACCCGGGTAAGCCCAACGTAGTTGCCGATGCCCTCAGTCGAAAGCCTGTCAGCTTAAATGTCATATCGAAATCCTTGCCTCCTAAAATCCAAGAGGAGATCGCTCAACTCAACCTGGTCATAGTGGATGCTGGCCTCACTAATGTTTTGGAAGTTACCCCCACACTTGAGGAAGAGATCCGCAAGGCCCAGCCAGCTGACATCAAGCTGCAGAGATGTGCCAAGAGCCTGATGGCAGGTGTCGGCATTCTGGGAACGAGGGTCCCAGACTTGCCTGCCTGCGGCCCACGGCGTGGCTAAGCCATCAGGCCGTACGGCCCATCTTCATCAACAAGGCACCCAAGACCTTCGCGAGGGTCCAAGCCTCGCGAGGCGGACGATGCAAGACCTCCTATGGAGTAGCCTAGCCGGGCAGGCTCACGAGGAGCGGAGATATCAAGGTGGGGCAAACCTCATGAGGCCCTCGTGACGTGAGCCATGACGCACGACACCAGGCGGGCGCCAGCGCACGCAATGTCCTTGTTTCCTCTTTGGTGCTAAGGAAGCCAGTGCAGGCGAAGAGTACCGAGGCATCAGGCAAAGGTTGCTATATTGGTGCAACAAGACCAAGACCAGGAGGACGGCAAGACGGAGGTCATCGTGGAGCCCAAGACGGTGTCACCACCAGAGCCTTTCGCAGGCGTAGACCACTTTTGTCAGGATAGCTTGTACTAGTTGTCCCCCTTCAAATTTGCCTATCGTTGTTGGCTCCCTTCCCGCTCGATATTTGGGAAGAGGACCAGGGCCTATATAAGTAGAGCTAGCCACCATAGTAGGGCGAGGCGAAGCAAAGCGGAGGAGAGATCATCTCATCTCAGGTTAGCTTGATCCAACCCGGATGAGAGCCTACTCACAAGAACACCTCAACCTCAGGAGGCTGTTCTTCCCTTGTACTATTCATCATCTGCCCTGGAGGCAATCTAGCACCACCACACTGGAGTAGGGTATTACACCACAACGGTGGCCTGAACCAGTATAAACCTCGTGTCTTTTTGTGTTGCGAGTTCGTCGAGTTAGTCCATGAGATCTTAGCGAGCAAGGGCGTAGATCGGTAGGAAGGAAAGACTTCGCGCGCACCCCAGTGTTCGAACCTTAAGGGTTTGCCAGAACCCCACGTCCGACATTTGGCGCGCCAGGTAGGGGTGCGCCGTAGTTTCCCTTCCATCAGTTCGTCGCTCCGTCATCTCCATGGTGGACGCTCGCCGTGCTCGAGTTGGGCGTCGAGCTGCCCTCACTGCCCACGTCGCTCAGACGGCTCCCGTCGGCGGGCCACATCGCCGTTCTTTGTCTCCCGCCGCCAACGCTGCCACCGGCCCGGCGGGGAACGAGCAGCAGGCATCCTCGCTGCATCCTTCGGTGCAGCAGGACGGCCGCACCGCCACTCCATCGCTGACCCCTGCCGGTTCTTCGTCTCACGCGCACCGCGCTCCCATGGAGGCACAGACCACGCTCCTCGCGGCAAACGAGCTCCTGTGCTACCGCCCCGTCGATGACCTCTACGAGGAGTGGCTCAACCGCGTCGCCGAGATCGTTTGCGCCGCAGGGGGCTCTCCGGCGCCATCCCACTCTCTGCCTCCCCCTCGACCAGCCGCGGGCGATGGGGCTCATGGCGTGCCTCCACCACCTCAACCCCAAGACGGCGCCTTGGCACCAAGGCGCGCAGCTCCGCGGCATGATCCGCCGCGCCCGGCGCTTGCGCGCGAAGAGAGAAGCTGCCAAGAAATTCCGCGCCCGCGAGAAGCTGCACCTACGCTCCCCGCGCCACCTAATCAAGACCGTGCATCGCCCGCACCGGTGCAGCGCGGACTTCGTCAAGACCAAGCTCCACCTCTGAAGCGGGCCCCAGCAACCACGAATGGCTTCCGCGCCTTCACCCCCGAGCTGCGTAGCGTCGCCTGGCCGGGTAAGTTCAAGCCGGACCTGCCTCCTCGCTATGACGGCACCGCCAACCCCACGGAGTTCCTGCAGCTCTACGAGCTGAGCATCAAAGCAGCCAACGGCGATGAGAAAGTCATGGCGAATTGGTTTCCCATGGCTCTCAAGGATGGAGCCCTCTCCTGGCTCCTGAACCTGCAGCACGGCTCGATCTCCTCCTGGGACGAGATGCACGACTGCTTCGTCGCCAACTTCCAGGGCACTCGCGACCACCCGCCGGTCGCGGGCGACCTGCGCTGCATCAAGCAACAACCAGGAGAGACACTACAAAAGTACATCCAGCGCTTCAACAACACCTGCCTCAAGATCCCCAAGGTCACGGACGAGGCCATCATCTCCGCGTTCTCCAATGGCGTCCGTGATGTCAAGATGAAGGAAGAGCTCACCATCCATGAGGAGCTCTGCACATCTCAGGAGCTGTTCAATCTGGCGACCAAGTGCGCAAGAGATGATGAGGGGCGCCTCTCCCTCCTTGTGCTGCCAGCCGTGGGCGCGGAGGAGAAGAAGGCCAAGGCCAAGGACGTGAAGTGCAAGGAGGCAGCTGTGCTCGCAGCGGAGCCCGACATCAAGCGGGGCAGAGATCAGCCCGAGTCATCCAAGAACGACCGACCGTTCTGCGCCTTCCAAAACCTGAACACCCACAACACCAGCGACTGTCAAGAGCTCAGAGCCATACGGGAAGGACGCTACGGTCGACGCCCCGAGTGCAATGACTGGGGCTACGGGCGCGGAGGAGGACGTGGAGGCGGACGCTGGGATGACTGTGGCCCATGCCAGGAGTGGCGCGACCGGCCTCGTGAGGACCACTGGCAGGACCAACCTCGTGAGGGCGCCTGGAGAGACCCACCGCGTGAAGATCGCCCCAGGGCAACACCGGTCTTCCCCCGCTGCCGCCACCAATGAGGAATGACCACCACCACCAGGACGAGGGGGGTGGGGGCTTCCAGGAGCCGCGTGCGATCGCCTGCATTTTGGGCGGCACCCAGGCCCCAGCCTCTCAGCGCGCCTTCAAACAGTTCGCTCGTGAGGTGAACGCGACGCTCCCCAAACTCGAGGCCATGCGCCCGCTCAGGTGGTCCCAATGCGCCATCACTTTCAACTCGATGGATCAGCTCAAGTGCGCAGCCACCGCTAGCGCCCTCCCTATGATGTGCTCCGCAGTCATCAGCAATGTGCAGGTCACCAAGACCCTCATCGACGGCGGTGCAGGGCTCAACGTCCTGTCCGTCGACACGTTCGACAACCTCCAAGTGCCTTATGAACAGCTCCAGCCCACCAAGCCTTTCTCAGGAGTGACCGACGGCTCCACCACACCGATAGGGCGGGTCCGCCTGCCCGTCACCTACGGGGAGCGCAAGAACTACCGTACCGAGCTCATTGACTTCGACGTCGCGCACATCCGCCTGCCATACAATGCCATCCTCGGGTATCCGGCCCTGGCCAAGTTCATGGCAGTCACTCATCACGACTACAATGTTCTCAAGATGCCAGGAAGCGGAGGAATCATCACGGTCCCGTGTGAAGAGAGGGATGCAGTGTGCTCCCTCGAGCGCGTCTTTCAAGCCACAGCAATCGATGACCCCGACAGCAGAAATGAAGGCCCTCTAGAGGCCATCCCCAAGAAGAAGCAGCCACGCCGTGCAGGACCTTAGGAGGATGGCGTCGCGGTAGGAGCCTCGTTAGGAACAGCGCCCGCTCCAGGGGAGCCTCCCTCCATCGCATAGGAAGGCGTGCCCTGCTACCTCTTGAGCACTGCGTTGGTTTTCCCCGAAGAGAAAGGGATGATGCAGCAAAGTAGCGTAAGTATTTCCCTCAGTTTTTGAGAACCAAGGTATCAATCCAGTAGGAGGCTACGCGCGAGTCCCTCGTACCTACACAAAACAAATATATCCTTGCAACCAATGCAAATAGGCGTTGTCAATCCCTATAAGGCCACTTACGAGAGTGAGATCTGATAGATATGATAAGATAATATTTTTTGGTATTTTTATGATAAACATGCAAAGTAAAATAAAGGCAACGTAAATAGCAAAGGGAATAACTAAGTAGTAGGAGATTAATATGATAAAGATAGACCCGGGGGCCATAGGTTTCACTAGTGGCTTCTCTCGAGAACATAAGTATTCTACGGTGGGTGAACAAATTACTGTTGAGCAATTGACAGAATTGAGCATAGTTATGAGAATATCTAGGTATGATCATGTATATAAGCATCACGTCCGAGACAAGTAGACCGACTCCTGCCTGCATCTACTACTAATACTCCACTCATCGACCGCTATCCAGCATGCATCTAGAGTATTAAGTTAAAAACAGAGTAACACCTTAAGCAAGATGACATGATGTAGAGGGATAGACTCATGCAATATGAAGAAAACCCCGTCTTATTATCCTCGATGGCAACAATACAATATGTGCCTTGCTGCCCCTACTGTCACCGGGAAAGGACACCGCAAGATTGAACCCAAAGCTAAGCACTTCTCCCATTGCAAGAAAGATCAATCTAGTAGGCCAAACCAAACTGATAATTCAAAGAGACTTGCAAACATAACCAATCATACATAAAAGAATTCAAAGAAGATTCAAATATTGTTCATAGATAGACTTGATCATAAACCCACAATTCATCGGTCTCAACAAACACACCGCAAAAAGAAGATTACATCGAATAGATCTCCACAAGAGAGCGGGAGAACATCGTATTGAGATCCAAAAAGAGAGAAGAAGCCATCTAGCTACTAACTATGGACCCGTAGGTCTGAGGTAAACTACTCACACTTCATCGGAGAGGCTATGGTGTTGATGTAGAAGCCCTCCGTGATTGATGCCCCCTCCGGCGAAGCTCCGGAACAAGCCCCAAGATGGGATCTCGTGGATACAGAAAGTTACGGCATTGGAATTAGGGTTTTGGCTCCGTATCTGATCGTTTGGGGGTACGTAGGTATATATAGGAGGAAGGAGTACGTCGGTGGAGCAACAAGGGGCCCACGAGGGTGGAGGGCACGCCTGGGGGGGTAGGCGCGCCCCCCTACCTCGTGGCCTCCTGTTTCCTTTCTTGACGTAGGGTCCAAGTCTCCCGGGTCTTGTTCGTTGAGAAAATCACGTCCCCAAACGTTTCATTCCATTTGGACTCCGTTTGATATTCCTTTTCTTCGAAACCCTAAAACAGGAAAAAAAAAACAATTCTGGGCTGGGCCTCCGGTTAATAGGTTAGTCCCAAAAATAATATAAAAGTGGATAATAAAGCCCAATAATGTCCAAAACAGTAGATAATATAGCATGGAGCAATCAAAAATTATAGATACGTTGGAGACGTATCAAGCATCCCCAAGCTTAATTCCTGCTCATCCTCGAGTAGGTAAATGATAGAAACAGAATTTTTGATGCGGAGTGCTACTTGGCATAATTTTAATGTAATTCTTCTTAATTGTGGTATGAATATTCAGATCCGAAAGTTTCAAGACAAAAGTTCATATTGACATAAAAATAATAATACTTCAAGCATACTAACTAAGCAATTATGTCTTCTCAAAATAACATGGCCAAAGAAAGTTCATCCCTACAAAATCATATAGTTTAGTCATGTTTCATTTTCGTCACACAAGAATGCTCTCATCATGCACAACCCCGATGACAAGCCAAGCAATTGTTTCATACTTTAGTACCCTCAAACCTATAAACTTTCACACAATATATGAGCGCGAGCCATGGACATAGCACTATGGGTGGAATAGAATATAATGAGGGGGGTTATGTGGAGAAGACAAAAAGGGAAAAAGTCTCACATCAACGAGGCTAATCAATGGGCTATGGAGATGCCCACCGATTGATGTTAATGCAAGGAGTAGGGATTGCCATGCAACGGATGCACTAGAGCTATAAATGTATGAAAGCTCAACAAAAGAAACTAGTGGGTGTGCATCCAACTTGCTTGCTCATGAAGACCTAGGGCACTTGAGGAGGCCCATTGTTGGAATATACAAGCCAAGTTCTATAATGAAAATTTCCCACTAGTATATGAAAGTGACAAAACAAGAGACTCTCTAACATGAAGATTACGGTGCTACTTTGAAGCACAAGTGTGGCAAAGGATAGTAACATTGTCCCTTCTCTCTTTTTCTCTCATTTTTTTGGGCCTTCTCTCTTTTTTTATGGCCTTTCTCTTTTTTTTAATTTATTCCTCACTTGGGACAATGCTCTAGAAAATGATGATCATCACACTTCTATTTATTTACAACTCAATGATTACGACTCAATATTAGAACAAAAGATGACTCTATATGAATACCTCCGGCGGTGTACCGGGATATGCAATGGACCAAGAATGACATGTATGAAAGAATTATGAACGGTGGCTTTGCCACAAACACTATGTCAACTACATGATCATGCTAAGCAATATGACAATAATGAATGTGTCATGATGAGCGGAATGATGGAAAGTTGCATGGCAATATATCTCGGAATGGCTATGGAAATGCCATAATAGGTAGGTATGGTGGCTGTTTTGAGGAAGATATAAGGAGGTTTATGTGTGAAAGAGCGTATCATATCATGGGGTTTGGATGCACCGGCGAAGTTTGCGCCAACTCTCAATGTGAGAAAGGGCAATGCACGGTACCGAAGAGGCTAGCAAGGATGGAAGGGTGAGAGTGCGTATAATCCATGGACTCAACATTAGTCATAAAGAACTCACATACTTATTGCAAAAATCTATAAGTCATCAAAAACCTCAGTACTACACGCATGCTCCTAGGGGATAGATTGGTAGGAAAAGACCATCGCTCGTCCCCGACCGCCACTCATAAGGAAGACAATCAAATAACACCTCACGTTTCAAATTTGTTGCATAACGTTTACCATACGTGCATGCTACAGGACTTGCAAACTTCAACACAAGCATTTCTCAATTTCACAACTACTCAACTAGCATGACTTTGATATTATTACCTCTGAATCTCAAAACAATCATCAAGCATCAAACTTCTCTTAGTATTCAAAACACTCTTAAGAAAAATTTACTAATCTTGAACCCCTAGCATATTAGGATTTTAAGCAAATTACCATGCTATTAAGACTCTCAAAATAATCTAAGTGAAGCATGAGAGATCAATAGTTTCTATAAAACAAATCCACCACCGTGCTCTAAAAGATATAAGTGAAGTACTAGAGCAAAACTATATAACTCAAAAGATATAAGCCAAGCACATAGAGTATTCTAACAAATTCCAAATCATGTATGGCTGTCTCAAAAGGTGTGTACATCAAGGATGATTGTGGTAAACTAAAAAGCAAATACTCGAATAATACAAGACGCTCCAAGCAAAACACATATCATGTGGCGAATAAAAATATAGCTCCAAGTAAAGTTACCAATAGAAGTAGACGAAAGAGGGGATGCCTTCCGGGGCATCCCCAAGTTTGGCTTTTAGGTGAACTTAGATTATCTTGGGGGTTCCATGGGAATCCCCAAGCTTAGGAACTTGCCACTCCTTGTTCCATAATCCATCAAATCTTTACCCAAAACTTGAAAACTTCACAACACAAAACTTAAAGTAGAAAATCTCGTGAGCTCCGTTAGCGAAAGAAAATAAAAGACCACTTCAAGGTACTGTAATTAAATCACTATATTGGTGTTATACATACTGTATTCCAACTTCTCTATGGTTTATAAACTATTTTACTAGCCATAGATTCATCAAAATAAGCAAACAACACATGAAAAACAGAATCTGTCAGAAACAGAACAGTCTGTAGTAATCTGTATCTAGCGCAAGATATGGAACCCCAAAAATTCTCAAATAAATTGCTGGACGTGAGGAATTTATCTATTAATCATCTGAAAAAAGAATTAACTAAATATCCCTTTCCAAATAAAAATTGCAGCAGTTCTCGTGAGCGCTAAAGTTTCTGTTTTTTTACAGCAAGTTCAACAAGACTTTCCCCAAGTCTTCCCAATGGTTCTACTTGGCACAAACACTAATTAAACACAAAAAACGCAACCAAAACAGAGGCTAGATAAATTATTTATTAAATAACAGCAAGGAAAAATATTGGGTTGTCTCCCAATAAGCGCTTTTCTTTAAAGCCTTTTTAGCTAGGCATTGATAATTTTAATGATGCTCACATGAAAGAGAAGAATTGAGGCACAAAGAGAGCATCATAAAACATGTGACAAACACATCTAAGTCTAACATACTTCCTATGAATAGGCATCTTATAGGCAAAAAAATTATCAAGGCAAACAAAAAATAGCATATGCAAGGAAGTGGAATGAAACAATAGCAATCTCAACATAACGAGAGGTAATTTAGTAACATGAAAATTTCTACCACTATATTTCCCTCTCTCATAATAATTACATGTAGGATCATAAGCAAATTCAACAAAATATCTATCACATAAAATATTTTCAACACGATCCACATGCATGCAAAGTTGACACTCTTCCAAAATAGTGGGATTATCATTAACTAAAGGCATGACTTCTCCAAACCCACTTCTATCAATATTGCAAACACTATTATCAATATCATATTCATCATGGGGCTTAAATAAATTTTCAAGATCAAAAGAAGAATCACCCCAATCATGGTCATTGCAACAAGTAGAGGACATAGCAAAACTAGCATCCCCAAGCTTAGGGTTTTGCATATTATTAGCGTAATTGACATCAAGAGAGTTTATAGTAAAATCATTGCAATCATGCTTTTTATTCAAAGATCTATCATGAATCGCTTCATAAAGTAATTCATCGCACTTTTCAGATTCACGAATTTCAAGCAAAACCTCTAGTGCACAAAATTCACTAGCAATTGGTTCATCATAATTGGATCTCTTAAAAATATTAGCAAGTGGTTGAGGATCCATAGATCTTAGGTTCTCTGTTTAGTAATAAATAAACAACTATTCCAACCATACAAGCAAACAAGAAACGGGCAAAAAGAGGCAAATAGAGAAAGAGAGGGAGGATAGAGAGAGAGGGCGAATAAAACGGCAAGGGTGAAGTGGGGGAGAGGAAAACGAGAGGCAAATGGAAAATAATGTAATGCGGGAGATAAGGGTATGTGATGGGTACTTGGTATGTTAACTTTTGCGTAGACCTCCCCGGCAACGGCGCCAGAAATCCTTCTTGCTATGTCTTGAGCACTGCGTTGGTTTTCCCCGATGAGGAAGGGATGATGCAGCAAAGTAGCATAAGTATTTCCCTCAGTTTGTTAGAACCAAGGTATCAATCCAGTAGGAGGCTACGCGCGAGTCCCTCATACCTACACAAAACAAATAAATCCTCGCAACCAACGCAAATAGGGGTTGTCAATCCCTATAAGGCCACTTACGAGAGTGAGATCTGATAGATATGATAAGATAATATTTTTGGTATTTTTATGATAAAGATGCAAAGTAAAATAAAGGCAAAGTAAATAGCAAAGGAAATAACTAAGTAGTAGGAGATTAATATGATAAAGATAGACCCGGGGGCCATAGGTTTCACTAGTGGCTTCTCTCGAGAGCATAAGTATTCTATGGTGGGTGAACAAATTACTGTTGAGCAATTGACAGAATTGAGCATAGTTATGAGAATATCTAGGTATGATCATGTATATAAGCATCACGTCCGAGACAAGTAGACCGACTCCTGCCTGCATCTACTACTAATACTCCACTCATCGACCGCTATCCAGAATGCATCTAGAGTATTAAGTTAAAATAGAGTAACACCTTAAGCAAGATGACATGATGTAGAGGGATAGACTCATGCAATATCAAGAAAACCCCATCTTGTTATCCTCGATGGCAACAATACAATACGTGCCTTGCTGCCCCTACTGTCATGGGGAAAGGACACCGCAAGATTGAACCCAAAGCTAAGCACTTCTCCCATTGCAAGAAATATCAATCTAGTAGGCCAAACCAAACTGATAATTCGAAGAGACTTGCAAAGATAACCAATCATACAAAAAAGAATTCAGAGAAGATTCAAATATTGTTCATAGATAGACTTGATCATAAACCCACAATTCATCGGTCTCAACAAACACACCGCAAAAAGAAGATTACATCGAATAGATCTCCACAAGAGAGGGGGAGAACATTATATTGAGATCCAAAAAGAAAGAAGAAGCCATCTAGCTACTAACTATGGACTTGTAGGTCTGAGGTAAACTACTCACACTTCATCGGAGAGGCTATGGTGTTGATGTAGAAACCCTCCGTGATCGATGCCCCCTCCGGCGGAGCTCCGGAATAGGCCCCAAGATGGGATCTCGTGGATACAGAAAGTTATGGCAGTGGAATTAGGGTTTTGGCCCCGTATCTGATTGTTTGGGGGTACGTAGGTATATATAGGAGGAAGGAGTACGTCGGTGGAGCAACAGGGGCCCACGAGGGTGGAGGGCGCGCCTGGGGGGTAGGCACGCCCCCGTACCTCGTGGCCTCCTGTTTCCTTTCTTGACGTAGGGTCCAAGTCTCCCGGGTCTTGTTCGTTGAGAAAATCACGTTCCCAAAGGTTTCATTCCGTTTGGACTCCGTTTGATATTCCTTTTCTTCGAAACCCTAAAACAGGCAAAAAACACTAATTCTGGGCTGGGCCTCTGGTTAATAGGTTAGTCCCAAAAATAATATAAAAGTGGATAATAAAGCCCAATAATGTCCAAAACAGTAGATAATATAGCATGGAGCAATCAAAAATTATAAATACGTTGGAGACGTATCACGCCCGGCGCCCTCCTCAAGTAGGGCTCGGGGACTCTCTTCTTGAGGGCCTCAGGCCTTGCCAACCTCATGAGGGAGGCGCTTGGGCACCACTTGGAGGCGTGCTTCGCGGCACATGACCCTCAAGAGAGCACAGGGCAAGGAGTGCCCACCACTCAGGAGTTCATCACCAGGACCACCCAGGAACTGCAAGAAGCAAGAGCCATGCGTGGCGACAGCCGCCCACGAGGCGCAGCTCCGCATCCTGGCGAGGATGCTGGGCTGCGTGTCTGCATCGACATCCCATGGCTCAACAGGGCCGCATCTCAGGAGCGTTTCTGGCCTTCGCGTGTGGGCCGCTGCGAGGGCCCGCCGCACAGCTATGTCTGTATGCCATTCGGCTTGCCGAGCGTGGCGTCGGCCTATCAGCGCAACATGCGATGTGTCCTGGCGGCTCAGGAAGCCAGGTACCACGCCGTTCTGGAGGAGATGGAGACGGTCTTCAGGGAACCTGCCGAGCCCCCAGAGCCTCCCGAGGCTCAGGGTTCTGGCGTCTCATGAGGAGTCATTTCTTCAACGCACGCCTTCAGCTGCACCAACTCTACGTCGTCTATAGAACCAGGTGACATCTTCCAAGCTCGTTTAGCTGGGAGCGCCCCTCGGGCTGCATTATTCCCAGGCCGCGTGGGTCCGTCCCTGTGGCATGTATCCCTTTTGCCTATGTCTTTAGCTTACCTTGTTGGGGGCACCCCTCGGGCTGCATCATCCCCAAGCCGCTCAGGCTGGACCCGGTGGCATGTATCTTCCTGCATTTACCCAAGATGATCTGCCTTCCCTACTTAACCTGCCTACGGTTATCACCTGCTCGATCATCACCTCCCACGGGGCCTCCTCACAGGCACGGCGCTGGTTCATGGGTCCGTCCCTGCCACGCCGACAAATCTGAGCGGTCGAGCTCTGGCTCGCGGCATGCCCCGCGCACGTCACCTCACTAGGCCCTCAGTGCCTTCACTTCATTCAGACCAACCAGTGGCAGGCTGACGGCTGTAACGGCAAACCATGTTCTTCTTGTGCCTGTTCACAGGGACCCCGAGGGGAGGATGGCAGGCGGCACCGCGAGTCTCCTTTTCTCTCATGTAATTCGCTTGCGCATTAAAAGGGGGGCTCCTGAGCATCGCGACTCAGGAGCTCTTACTGGCTCTCCAGCCCTCACCCCCTGGCCTTGACCATGGCATCGCGACCTGGCATACCAGCGGCGGCTAAGCTCGCTCGAGGGACGGGACCTGAGGACATAGAGCACTAAGGAGAACATGAGGGGAGAGAAACTCGTATGGGCCAGCCTAGCTATGCCGCACGAATAGGCGTGCAACCCTAGCACAGCGTCAGGAGTCACCATGAGATCAACAAGATAAGTCCCGCACTCGGATCGGCTAAATGTTTGGGCCTAATGGTCACTCACGCCTTGCCGCAACCCCGTTGCGGCCACGTCAACTCCCTTTCTCGCCTTACCATGGCTGCTTGAGCGCTAAGGGGGCCTCCTGAGCATCGCGCCTCAGGGGCTCTTACTGGACCTCGGGCCACACACCTCCTGGCCTTGACCACGGCACGCCACCTAGCATACCTGCGACGGCTGTAGCTTGCCTGGGGACCGAGACCTGTCAGCGTAGAGCAACAAGCTATCGTGAGGAAAGAAAGGGGGACCGAGCCTTAACGGGACATGCGTTCACCAAATTCTCATAACAGGGAAGATAAGCACAAAAGACATTACGGACCCTTACATGCCCCCACAGGGTAATTCATGATTCTTCGCAGGAAACAAAAGCTGATACTAAGGGGAATCCTATCTACATCCTTCCGTGGTGGACACCATCGTCAATAGTGGGCCACGAGAGGCCGGCGCCAACCCCATCCAGATCAGCGGCGGCGACGGCCGGACACCGCAACTCTGCTCCGAGTGCGACGAGAGCTCGAGGGCACGTAGCTATCATCGCTCGTCTCCGGAGTCTCATAGAGCCCAGGAGAGCTGCTGGACTCCCAAGGGCTGCTGCTACTGGAGTGGTCGCGAGTGGAGCGCGCATCAGCCTCACGCTCCTCTCCGGAGCAGCACTCCAGGCGGCGGCCCTCAGCATCGAAGACCTTGAAGAAGAGCATGGAGACGTCGTCGTACTCGAAGTGGATCGCAAGGGCGCCCCTCGCATGGCAGACCCACGCGATCTCGCCCCAGCTGCGAGTCATGAAGATCTTGCCGATGCGGACCGCCTCGATCTCTGCTCCGGTCGCCGGAGCACTGCAGTCGGCGTGCTGCAGCCAGAGCTCGAGAGGCCCCCTCAGCGGCATCACATCGGAGAAGAACCACAGGAAGCGGATCCAGGAGCTTGGAGGCATCGGCGCCCACAGCACCAACTCGCGCGAGGAGTCCGCCGCGTGAACCCCAGGGGCGACGGCGCGCGTCGCCGTGGCGCGGCGACCTCAGACGCGGTGTGGGCAACGCTGCTCGTCACTTCGTCCTTCCGAGCCCTCGGCTTGGGCGTACAAGGGCAGCGGGTACCCCAGAGGAGGCCGCTCGCACCAAGGCCTTAACACCACCTGCATCGCCGCTTCATCACGGTGATAGATCGACCTTTTCTTCGGCGAAAGAGGGCCCGGATTATCACGGGGAGCCTTTCCTTTCTCTTCAGTAGAAAACTTTCTGATGGGCACCATTGTTGTCAGCAGTGGAGCAAGGAGGGAGAAGCAAGCAAGCAAGGAAGGCAGAGATGGGTGACGGGGGCTCCGCCCCCCTCCCCATTTATAACAAGAGAAGGCTAACCGGCATCTCCCACGACCGCAGGTAATGATGGTTTTCCTTGCATGTCGTAGGGACTTGTCAACTCGTGCAGTTGCCGAGGCAGCATGGGGAAGCGGAGACGCCCACGTCCAATCAACCGCCACGTGGAGACCGAGGCCGCGGGCTTTTGGGGCCCGCGGTGCTCCGAACTTGGCCCTTGGCTTCGCCGCGAAGCCAAGCCCGAGTGCACCTTGGGCCCGTGGGCTACTGTCGGTGTTCTGGGAATGGGGATCCCCAGACTTGCCTGCCTGCGGCCCACGGCGTGGCTAAGCCATCAGGCCGTATGGCCCATCTTCATCAACAAGGCACCCAAGACCTTCGCGAGGGTCCAAGCCTCGCGAGGCGGACGACGCAAGACCTCTTCTGGAGTAGCCTGGCCAGGCAGGCTCACGAGGAGCGGAGATATCAAGGCGGGGCAAACCTCACGAGGCCCTCGTGACGTGAGCCATGACGCACAACACCAGGCGGGCGCCAGCGCGCGCAGCGTCCTTGTTTCCTCTTTGGTGCTAAGGAGGCCAGCGCAGGCGAAGAGTACCGAGGCATCAGGCAAAGGTTGCTATATTGGTGCAACAAGACCAAGACCAGGAGGACGGCAAGACGGAGGTCGTCGTGGAGCCCAAGACGGCGTCACCACTAGAGCCTTTCGCAGGCGTAGATCACTTTTGTCAGGATAGCTTGTACTAGTTGTCCCCCTTCAAATTTGCCCGCCGTTGTTGGCTCCCTTCCCGCTCGATATTTGGGAAGAGGACCAGGGCCTATATAAGTAGAGCTAGCCACCATAGTAGGGCGAGGCGAAGCAAAGCGGGGGAGAGATCATATCATCTCAGGTTAGCTTGATCCAACCCGGACGAGAGCCTACTCACAAGAACACCTCAACCTCAGGAGGCTATTCTTCCCTTGTACTATTCATCATCTGTCCTGGAGGCAATCCAGCACCACCACAGTGGAGTAGGGTATTACACCACAACGGTGGCCCAAACCAGTATAAACCTCGTGTCTTTTTGTATTGCGAGTTCGTTGAGTTAGTCCGTGAGATCTTAGCGAGCAAGGGCGTAGATCGATAGGAAGGAAAGACTTCGCGCGCACCCCGGTGTTCGAACCTTAAGGGTTTGCCGGAACCCCACATCCGACAGCAGGGCAGACCCCAGATTTCTCCAAGGACAAATTCGGTACCCTCCGATTCCGTGGACGAATTTGTGTACCCAATCAGCCGGACTTAAAGAAGAAAAACATGTTAGAAGCACACGAATCCTCATATTCCATTCACCCGGGAGGTACGAAAATGTATGAGGACCTTAGACGAATATTCTGGTGGGATGGAATGAAGAAAGACATTGCCTACTTTGTGGCTTGTTGCGACATATGCAACAAGGTGAAGGTAGAGCATCAGAAGCTAGCCGGACTCCTCCAACCACTGTCGGTTTCGCAATGGAAATGGGATGACGTTTGTATGGATTTCATTAGGACTACCTAAGACCCAGCGAGGCAAGGATGCAATCTGGGTCATAGTGGACACCTTAACCAAGGTTGCTCACTTCATTCCAATCAGCAGCAGATACAGAGTGGATCAACATGCACAGCTATATGTATCCAGAATCGTCAGTCTGCATGGAGTACCCCAAACCATCACTTCCGACCGAGGTTCCATGTTTACCTCCGCTTTTTGGTCCCGTCTCCATCAAGCCTTGGGGACAGCACTGAAATATAGTACTGCTTATCATCCTCAGACGATGGACAGACAGAGCGGGTAAATCAAATACTCGAAGATATGTTGCGAGCATGTGCTTTAGCCCAAGGACCTAAATGGGAAGATTGCTTTCCATATGCCGAGTCTTCTTACAACAACAGCTTCCAGACCAGTCTAAAGATGTCACCGTATGAAGCTCTGTGTGGCCGTAAGTGTCGCACTCCTTTAAATTGGTCTCAAACTGGAGATAGCCGTATCTTCGGAACAGATCTCATGATGGAAGTTGAGAAACAAGTTAAGGAAATCAGAGACAGATTGCAATTGGCCAAATCTCGACAGAAAAGTTATTATGATGCAAAGCACCGACAGATCAATTTTGAACCCGGAGAACAAGTATACCTTCGAGTCACTCCTATGAAAGGAGTCAAGAGATTTCAGACCCGTGGAAAGTTGGCACCCAGGTTTATTGGTCCATTCACGGTTATGTCCCGAGTGGGTACTGTTGCCTATCAGTTGGAGCTACCCATTGAATTGGCAGACGTGCATAACGTGTTTCATGTTTCACAATTAAGACGCTGCATATCCCCACCTGAGAAAAGGACTGCTATGGATGAGGTAGAATTGGAAAATGATTTAACCTATGAAGAGAGACCATTTAGAATTTTGGATCAGGTGGAAAGGGTCACTCGCAGTAAAGTAAGAAAATTTTACAAAGTTCAGTGGGAGCATCACACAAAGTCAGAATCAACTTGGGAGCGGGAAGAATTCCTAAGGGCTCATTATCGAGAGAGGTTTTCCCAAGCAACCGAATCTCGAGGACGAGATTCATTCTAAGTGGGGGAGGTTTGTGACAGCCTGATTTTTGCCCTCTCTTATTTGCCTGATTTTCATTTGGATTTATTTTGAAAGTTGGGGTTTCTGAATCTTTTCATATGGACTTAAACACTTGGGTACCCTTGGCTTTCACTCAAGTGCATCATTCCCCTCCCTAATCATCATTCCCCTCCCTAATCATCATTCCCCTTCTGACCCATCTCAAAATAATCTTGGGAATATTTTTCTTAAATGAAAAATATTCATTTTTCTTCTCTAAAACCCTAGCTAGTTCAATGAGCTCCAAAGCAAACCTCATTTTTCTTACCCACAAAAATCTGAGAAAATTCCCAAATATTCTTTGAACCCTAGGGCACCTTCCTGAGCAAAAATATTTCATCACTTTTTGGAATATTTTTGCTACAGAAAATATTTTCTGTTCTGGACAGAAATGGTGCTTTCTACAGCAACTACCATTTTACTTGCTCCCCTGTGCCTAAATTTTCTTGTGCGTCATCACCTTAGTAGATGATGGCTAGCCTCCAAAGCACAGCCCCCAACTCCCAGCCATTTGACCTTAGTAACACCTCAAAGTTACTGACCAGAAACTTACCTGGCGTGTAAAATTTTCTCTACTGCATCTGGAGCCAAACCAAAGCGTGGTAACATTCAAAACTACCACGAACAACATGTCAGACATGGAGTTTGGGCTTAGGTCGGCATGAGGTCAGAGTTCATGCGGTGACCGCGTTTGTCCAGGCGTGCTGGCATGCAGCCGACGCGCTCTACGACGCGCCCAAGCCACTGTTGATCGCGTGCTCGCTTCCCCGTCTGCCTAAGCGTGCAAAACCTCGCCACCATCATCGTCTCAACGCCATTAACTCCCCCCTGGCGCTCGCCGATGCCAGAGCTCGCCACAGCGAGCACGGGCATGGTCCGGCCAACCCAACAGTGCGGTGCGCACTGTGCTTGTCGCCTTCTCCTCATTCCTATGCTCGTCCATGCTCGCACACAGGTTCCGTGTGAGCTGCATCTCCTTCTCCCCCTCTCACTGACGCCGCTCGTCGCTGGGCGCCATGGACAGGTGTCCACCGACGGAGCCCGAACACCCCCTCTCCGCTCGCCTATAAATGGAGCCGCCCCCAGCCTCCTCGAGCACCATCCACCACTCCCATACACCCCACAAGCGTGTAGGAAACTGTAGCCCGGCCGGGCAGGCCGCGGGCCGCTGCCCTCGAGCTCGAGCTCACTGGCAATCCCCTTTGGTGGCCGCAGTAGCTCCAGCCCCTCCCGGGCCAGGGCGATCCTTCCAGGGCCTCCGCCTCTCTCTGATAAAGCCATTCCGTCCCTCTGGAGCCCCTGAAGTTTCCTCTGGTCGTCGTCTTCCTCATCTCCGGTGACCACCGCCCTCTGCCTCTGCTTGCGAGGTCGATTTCGACGCCTTCCGACCACCCCTAGCTACGCTACGGGTACGGGTAGGTGTGCCTCAACCCCCTCTCTCGATCCCTCCCTCTGGTTTTGGCCAAGGAGCCCTCGTCGCTGGCGAGAGCTCTAGCGAAGCCGCGACCCTCCTCTGTTTCCTTCTCCCCTCCTTCTCACTTGACTAGCGGGCCCGCTAGTCAGCCACTCTGTACGCACACGAAGCGGTACGAGTGGTGGCGCCCTGAGGCTTTATGGCTTCAACGTCACCCCCCCCCCAGTCTGTTTATTTAAATTCAAATTCAATCCAATTCCAGAGAGCTTCAAACATCTATAACTTTTCAACCATAAGTCCAAATTAATTAATTCTTTTTGCATTATGTTCTTTGCAAAGAAATCTAGCAGCTCACCAAAAATGAGATTTTTCTAAGCTGTCCAGAATTTATGGTGATTTTCAGAAGAGTTCTTGATATTTTCTTCTTGTGTTTAAAATTATTTTCAGAGGGTGAGGCTTGTCTTGAGGATCACCAGAAGGCTTGTGAACCTCATCTGCACTAAGGCAAGCCACAGCAACATTTTCATGGTGCCATTTCAATATTGATGATTTTCTTACTTGAATGAAATGATTAATCCATGCATTCAAATAACGTTTATGTTATTTATATTCTGTTAAGTGTGTGTTGGTATTATGCTTGATTTACAGAACCTTGAAACTAGCTTAGTTGGCAAAGTAGCTAAGATCTAATTGTGGTCATGATAAAATGATTTGTTATGCATATGAATAATTGCTTAAAGTTATTTTCTTGCATAAATAAAATAGTTAAATTTGCTAGAAAATATCTTGTTAAGTGCTTGTTCAGCCATTTTGCTTAATTTACGGAATGTTTGAACCTAACTTGGTTGGCAAGGAGAATAGGATTTGCTTATGGTGATAGTAAAATCTTTGCTATGCATATGAGAAATTAATCGAAGTTGTTTTCTTGCATGAGAATATGATAATTCTGGCTGCAAAATATATTGTTAAAATGAGAGTTACCCTGACCAGGAAAGTAATATAAGTTGTTGATGCTTATGCTTAGTGTGAATATGGTTGAGATCAGTCATTTTCGTTAATATGTGGTGCATGTGTAGTATTGCATTTCATGGCATGCTATGACATAGGTCTTTCATTTGAAGTTGAACCTGAGTATAACTCAACTTGAATATATCGTTGACTAGGTCATGGTGCCGCTGAATCGAGATTTTCCTAGTGCAACCACATTTGCCTTGTGGGAAGGCCTTGATTCGGTCCATTGACATGCCTCTGGTCGGTGCCTCCAACTAGGGAAGGTTATGGGCATGCTTACCCTGGCCCGGTAAGCAGGCATAACCTTGTGTGCCCGTTGTTGAGATTATGGTACCGAGTCCCCGAGTGGGATTGTTTTGGCCACGATGGTGGTCGGTGTGTCTTTGGTAGACACGGGGCCACCCAGGACTAGCCCGTTGGGTATTGGGTCAGAGTGGCCGGGAGAGTGTCATGCCAATGGAAGGGTTTTGTCGGAATGCCGTTGGTCCACCCGAATGGGAGTGCGAGGCCATGGGTTCCGTGGTGTGGGTACAGTGTGCTACCTCTGCAGAGTGTATAATCTATCGATAGCCGAGTCCACAGTTACGAACGCCTCATAGTAGGTCCCACCATGAGTCAACGTTTAATAAACTTTCACACTAAGTTATGAACTTTGCACTGATGATGATGGCGGAAAGGCCATCGAGATGTTCAAGGCCCAATATGGGTCGTGGTTGTGATCGCCGTAAGGATCACGAGTTACTCTGGACAAGACCACAATGGTGGTTTAGTGGTGATCGTCGTAAGGATCACGAGTTACTCTGTTCAAGACCATGATGGTGGCTTGTTTATGATACAAGAACGATCACGGTTGGTAAGTCGGTCCCGAGGGACGTTTATCCCAAGAGCATGAGCACAGCATGTTGGAACATTATTGCATTATTAATTGGTTAAATATCGTGATACTGTTTGTCATTATGATTATGCCTATTGTGAGCTTGCAAGTACATTCAATGTACTGACCTGGCGTGTCATGCCAGATTTCAGGAAAGTCGCGCTGGAAAGGAGCGCTGCTTGAGTCTAGATCGTATCCACATCGGTGTCCCTGTGCTATGGAGTTCCCGCTACGACGTTGTTCCGCTGCCGCGTAGTTGTTATGATCGAGGCGCCCTTTATGTTCACTAAATAATGTACATATTGTTCAGCCGCACCGTGCGTGCTGCTTGGCCTCGACATCTATTGTAATATAAACTTTGATCTGCTAGCATCAATAAAGCGGTTGTTTTTCTATACCAAGATGTTGTGTGTTGCCAGAAGACATGGTCTCTGGGCTGGCAATGCAGGGTAAACCGGTCGCTGTGAGCCGGGGTGCCACAACCTCCCCCCGAGGATCGTGGACTCAGCGCAAAGCGCCCTGCCAATTCGGTAAGCTCTTCATATCTCATACGATGTTCCTTTCCCCAGTATAATCATGTGAGGGATCTGAGCCTCCATGCCATTTTAACAGGACTGGGTAGCGACAGTGGAGCGGATCGATTGTTCAGCCCCACTACCCGAAGATCCAGCAAAGGCTCTCTTAACGGAGATGCTGGTTCCGGCGCCCTATGAGGCGCCAGAGAAGAAGGCCAAGAAGAAGGCCGCGGGGACCAGGAAAGGTCTCCAGCACAAGGTTGTATCGGACTCATCGTCCGAAAACACCGAGCCGCCCTCCTCCCATGAAAACGAAGACGAGGAAGAGGAAATTTCTCCCCCCAACCGGGGGGGATAAGAAAAGGAAGGCCGCCCTATCGGGGGAGGCCGAAGGGTCCAAGAAGGGAAGGACCCTCCTTCCGGACCACTCCACAACAGCCGCTTACAGCGACGAGGAAGGGTTGCCCAGGGACAAGCCCCTGGCGAAGTCGTAAGTATCCAGATACTATAATAGTCCTGGTATGTTTTGTTTTATTGCTTCTTATCATGTCAAACATGATCGTGCACTCCATCCAAAGCCCACATCGACGTATCCTCTTCGGATGAGTCTTTGGGCCAGCCAGCGATGAATAGCGGTTCACTCCCGACAGCCACCTCCCCCCGGCCCACGGACGACATCGAGGTTGTTGGAAATATGCCCTAGAGGCAATAATAAAATGGTTATTATTATATTTCTTTGTTCATGATAATTGTCTATTGTTCATGCTATAATTGTGTTATACGGAAATCGTAATACATGTGTGAATACATAGACCACAACACATCCCTAGTGAGCCTCTAGTTGACTAGCTCGTTGATCAAAAGATGGTCATGGTTTCCTGACTATGGACATTAGATGTCATTGACAACGGGATCACATCATTAGGAGAATGATGTGATGGACAAGACCCAATCCTAAGCATAGCTCAAAGATCGTGTAGTTCCTTTGCTGTAGCTTTTCTGAATGTCAATTATCATTTCCTTAGACCATGAGATTGTGCAACTCTCGAACAACGTAGGAGTGCCTTGGGTGTGCCAAACGTCACAATGTAACTAGGTGACTATAAAGGTACACTACAGGTATCTCCAAAAGTGTCTGTTGGGTTGGCACGAATCGAGACTGGGATTCGTCACTCCGTATGACGGAGAGGTATCTCTGGGCCCACTCGGTAATGCATCATCATAATGAGCTCAATGTGATCAAGTGGTTGATCACGGGATCATGCATTACGGTACGAGTAAAGTGACTTGCCGGTAACGAGACTGAACAAGGTATTGGGATACCGACGATCGAGTCTCGGGCAAGTAACGTACCGATTGACAAAGGGAATTGTATACGGATTGATTGAATCCTCAACATCGTGGTTCATCCGATGAGATCATCGTGGAGCATGTGGGAGCCAACATGGGTATCCAGATCCCGCTGTTGGTTATTGACCGGAGAGTCGTCTCGGTCATGTCTACATGTCTCCCGAACCCGTAGGGTCTACACACTTAAGGTTCGGTGACGCTAGGGTTGTTAGGAAGACTTATATGTGATTACCGAATGTTGTTCGGAGTCTCGGATGAGATCCCGGACATCACGAGGAGTTCCGGAATGGTCCGGAGGTGAAGATTTATATGTAGGAAGTTGTCATACGGTCACCAGAAAGGTTCGGGGGCATATCGGTATTGTACCGGGGCCACCGGAGGGGTTCCGGGGGTCCACCGGGAGGGGCCACCTCTCTCGGAGGGCCTAATGGGTTGTAGAGGAAAGGGGAACCAGCCCTACATGGTCTGGCCGCATCCCCCCTTGGGCCCATGCGCCTAGGGTTGGGGGGAAACCCTAAAGGGGGCGCCCCCCTTGCTTGGGGGGCAAGCCCCCTCCCCTTGGCCACCCCCCCCCCTCTAGATCTCATCTAGAGGGGGCCGGGCCCCTTCCTCCTTCCCCTATAAATAGAGGGGCAGGGGGAGGGCTGCACACAACATCCAAGGTGCAGCCCCTCCCCTCCCCAACACCTCTCCTCCTCCATAAGAGCTTGGCGAAGCCCTGCCGGAGTACTGCAGCTTCACCACCACCACGCCGTCGTGCTGCTGTTGGAGCCCTCTTCCTCAACCTATCCCTCCTCCTTGCTGGATCAAGGCGCGGGAGACGTCCTCGCACCGTACGTGTGTTGAACGCGGAGGTGCTGTCCGTTCGGCGCTAGGATCTTCGATGATTTGGATCACGATGAGTACGACTCCATCAACCCCGTTCTCTTGAACGCTTCCGCTCGTGATCTACAAGGGTATGTAGATGCACTCCTCTCTCCCTTGTTGCTAGATGACTCCATAGATTGATCTTGGTGATGCATAGAAAATTTTAAAATTCTGCTACGTTCCCCAACAGTGGCATCATGAGCTAGGTCTATGCGTAGTTACTATGCACGAGTAGAACACAAAGCAGTTGTGGGTGTCGAAATTGTCAATTTGCTTGCCATTACTAGTCTTGTCTTGATTCGGCGGCATCGTGGGATGAAGCGGCCCGGACCGACCTTACACGTACGCTTACGTGAGACTGGTTCCACCGATTGACATGCACTAGTTGCATAAGGTGGCTGGCGGGTGTCTGTCTCTCCCACTTTAGTCGGATCAGACTTGATGAACAGGGTCCTTATGAAGGGTAAATAGAAATTGGCCATTCACGTTGTGGTTTTGGCGTAGTTAAGAAACGTTCTTGCTAGAAACCTATGGCAGCCACGTAAAAACTTGCAACAACAATTAGAGGACGTCTAACTTGTTTTTGCAGCAAGTGTTTTGTGATGTGATATGGCCAGAGGATGTGATGAATGATATATGTGATGTATGAGATGATCATGTTCTTGTAATAGGAATCACGACTTACATGTCGATGAGTATGACAATCGGCAGGAGCCATAGGAGTTGTCTTTATTTATTTATGACCTGCGTGTCAACATAAACGTCATGTAATTACTTTACTTTATTGCTAAAGCGTTAGCCATAGTAGTAGAAGTAATAGATGACGAGACAACTTCAAGAAGACACGATGATGGAGATCATGGTGTCATGCTGGTGACAACGATGATCATGGAGCCCCAAAGATGGAGATCAAAAGGAGCAAATGATATTGTCCATATCATGTCACTATTTGATTGCATGTGATGTTTATCATGTTTTACATCTTATTTGCTTAGAACAACGGTAGCTTAAATAAGATGATCCCTCGTAATAATTTCAAGTAAGTGTTCCCCCTAACTGTGCACCGTTGCGAAGGTTCGTTGTTTCGAAGCACCACGTGATGATCGGGTGTGATAGATTCTAACGTTCGAATACAACGGGTGTAAGCCAGATTTACACACGCAATACACTTAGGTTAACTTGACGAGCCTAGCATGTACAGACATGGCCTTGGAACACAGAAGACCGAAAGGTCGAGCATGAGTCGTATATAAGATACGATCAACATGAAGATGTTCACCGATGTTGACTAGTCCGTCTCATGTGATGATCGGACACGGCCTAGTTAACTCGGATCATGTTATACTTAGATGACTGGAGGGATGTCTATCTGAGTGGGAGTTCATTGAATAATTTGATTAGATGAACTTAATTATCATGAACTTAGTCTAAAATCTTTACAATATGTCTTGTAGATCAAATGGCCCACGTTGTCCTCAACTTCAACGCGTTCCTAGAGAAAACCAAGCTGAAAGACGATGGCAGCAACAATACGGACTGGGTCCGGAACCTGAGGATCATCCTCATAGCTGCCAAGAAAGATTATGTCCTAGAAGCACCGCAAGGTGACGCACCCGTCCCACAGAACCAAGACGTTATGAACGCTTGGCAGTCACGTGCTGATGATTACTCCCTCGTTCAGTGCGGCATGCTATACAGCTTAGAACCGGGGCTCCAAAAGCGTTTTGAGAGACACAGAGCATATGAGATGTTCGAAGAGCTGAAAATGGTTTTTCAAGATCATGCCCGGGTCGAGAGATATGAAGTCTCCGACAAGTTCTTCAGCTGTAAGATGGAGGAAAATAGTTCTGTCAGTGAGCACATGCTCAAAATGTCTGGGTTGCATAACCGCTTGACTCAGCTGGGAGTTAATCTCCCGGATGATGCGGTCATTGACAGAATCCTTCAGTCGCTTCCACCGAGCTACAAGAGATTTGTGATGAACTTCAATATGCAGGGGATGGAAAAGACCATTCCTGAGGTATATTCAATGCTGAAATCAGCAGAGGTAGAAGTCAAAAAGGAACATCAAGTGTTGATGGTGAATAAAACCACTAAGTTCAAGAAAGGCAAGGGTAAGAAGAACTTTAAGAAGGACGGCAAGGGAGTTGCCGCGCCCGGTAAGCAAGCTGCCGGGAAGAAGCCAAAGAATGGACCCAAGCCCGAGACTGAGTGTTTTTATTGCAACGGAAGTGGTCACTGGAAGCGAAACTGCCCCAAATACTTAGCGGACAAGAAGGCCAGCAACACGAAAGGTATATGTGATATACATGTAATTGATGTGTACCTTACCAGTACTCATAGTAGCTCCTGGGTATTTGATACCGGTGCGGTTGCTCACATTTGTAACTCAAAGCAGGAGCTACGAAATAAGCGGAGACTAGCGAAGGACAAGGTGATGATGCGCGTCGGGAATGGTTCCAAGGTCGATGTGATCGCCGTCGGCACGCTACCTCTACACTTACCTACGGGATTAGTTTTAAACCTCAATAATTGTTATTTAGTACCAGCTTTGAGCATGAACATTGTATCAGGATCTCGTTTAATTCGAGATGGCTACTCATTTAAATCCGAGAAAAATGGTTGTTCTATTTATATGAGAGATATGTTTTATGGTCATGCTCCGATGGTGAATGGTTTATTCTTAATGAATCTCGAGCGTAATGCTACACATATTCATAGTGTGAATACCAAAAGATGTAAAGTTGATAATGATAGTCCCACATACTTGTGGCACTGCCGCCTTGGTCACATAGGTGTCAAACGCATGAAGAAGCTCCATGCAGATGGACTTTTAGAGTCTCTTGATTACGAATCATTTGACACGTGCAAACCATGCCTCATGGGTAAAATGACCAAGACTCCGTTCTCAGGAACAATGGAGCGAGCAACCAACTTATTGGAAATCATACATACTTATGTGTGCGGTCCAATGAGTGTTGAGGCTCGCGGTGGCTATCGTTATGTTCTCACCCTCACTGATGACTTGAGTAGATATGGGTATGTCTACTTAATGAAACACAAGTCTGAGACCTTTGAAAAGTTCAAGGAATTTCAGAGTGAGGTTGAGAATCAACGTGACAGGAAAATCAAGTTCTTGCGATCAGATCGTGGGGGAGAATACTTGAGTCATGAATTTGGCACACACTTAAGAAGATGTGGAATAGTTTCACAACTCACGCCGCCTGGAACACCTCAGCATAATGGTGTGTCCGAACATCGTAATCGCACTCTATTACATATGGTGCAATCTATGATGTCTCTTACCGATTTACCGTTGTCATTTTGGGGCTATGCTTTAGAGACTGCCGCATTCACTTTAAATAGGGCTCCGTCGAAATCTGTTGAGACGACACCATATGAATTATGGTTTGGGAAGAAACCTAAGCTGTCGTTTCTAAAAGTTTGGTGATACGATGCTTATGTCAAGAAACTTCAACCTGAAAAGCTCGAACCCAAGTCAAAAAAATGCGTCTTCATAGGATACCCTAAAGAAATTGTTGGGTATACCTTCTACCTCAGATCCGAAGGCAAGATCTTTGTTGCCAAGAATGGGTCCTTTCTAGAGAAAGAGTGTCTCTCGAAAGAAATAAGTGGGAGGAAAGTAGAACTTGATGAAGTATTGCTTCTTGAACCGGTAAGTGGCGCAGCTCAAGAAAATGTTCCTCAGGTGCCTGCACCAACTAGAGAGGAAGTTGATGATGATGATCATGAAACTTCAGATCAGGTTGCTACTGAACTTCGTAGGTCCACAAAGGACACGTTCCTCACCAGAGTGGTATGGCAACCCTGTCTTGGAAATCATGTTGTTAGACAACGGTGAACCTTCGAACTATGAAGAAGCGATGGCGGGCCCGGATTCCGACAAATGGCTGGAAGCCATGAAATCCGAGATAGGATCCATGTATGAAAATGAAGTATGGACTTTGACTGACTTGCCCGTTGATCGGCGAGCCATAGAAAATAAATGGATCTTTAAGAAGAAGACAGACGCGGATGGTAATGTGACCATCTATAAAGCTCGGCTTGTCGCTAAGGGTTATCAACAAGTTCAAGGGGTTGACTACGATGAGACTTTCTCACCCGTAGCGAAGCTGAAGTCCGTCCGAATCATGTTAGCAATTGCCGCATTCTATGATTATGAGATATGGCAAATGGACGTCAAAACGGCATTCCTTAATGGTTTCCTTAAGGAAGAATTGTATATGATGCAGCCGGAAGGTTTTGTCGATCCTAAGAATGCTGACAAGGTGTGCAAGTTCCAACGCTCGATTTATGGGCTGGTGCAAGCATCTCGGAGTTGGAACATTCGTTTTGATGAGATGATCAAAGAGTTTGGGTTTATGCAGACTTATGGAGAAGCCTGCATTTACAAGAAAGTGAGTGGGAGCTCTGTAGCATTTCTCATATTGTATGTGGATGACATACTGTTGATGGGAAATGATATAGTATTCTTGGAGAGCATAAAGTCCTACTTGAACAAGTGTTTTTCAATGAAGGACCTTGGAGAAGCTGCTTATATATTAGGCATCAAGATCTATAGAGATAGATCGAGACGCCTCATTGGTCTTTCACAGAGTACATACCTTGACAAGATATTGAAGAAGTTCAAAATGGATCAGTCAAAGAAGGGGTTCTTGCCTGTATTGCAAGGTACGAGATTGAGCACGGCTCAATGCCCGACCACGGCAGAAGATAGAGAAAAGATGAGTGCCGTCCCCTATGCCTCGGCCATAGGGTCTATCATGTATGCTATGCTGTGTACCAGTCCTCATGTAAACCTTGCCGTAAGTTTGGTAGGAAGGTACCAAAGTAATCCCGGCATGGAACACTGGACAGCGGTCAAGAATATCCTGAAGTACCTAAAAAGGACTAAGGAAATGTTTCTCGTTTATGGAGGTGACGAAGAGCTTGTCGTAAAGGGTTACGTCGATGCTAGCTTCGACACAGATCTGGATGACTCTAAGTCACAAACCGGATACGTGTATATTTTGAATGGTGGGGCGGTAAGCTGGTGCAGTTGCAAGCAGAGCGTTGAGGCGGGATCTACATGTGAAGCGGAGTACATGGCAGCCTCGGAGGCAGCACAAGAAGCAGTCTGGGTGAAGGAGTTCATTACCGACCTAGGAGTCATACCCAAATGCGTCGGGCCCGATGACTCTCCTCTATGACAACACTGGAGCTATTGCCCTTGCCAAGGAGCCCGGGTTTCACAGGAAGACCAGGCATATCAAGCGTCGCTTCAACTCCATTCGTGAAAGTGTTCAAAATGGAGACATAGAGATTTGTAAAGTACATACGGACCTGAATGTGGCAGATCCGTTGACTAAACCTCTCCCTAGAGCAAAACATGATCAACACCATAACTGCATGGGTGTTCGATTCATCACAATGTAACTAGAATATTGACTCTGGTGCAAGTGGGAGACTATTGGAAATATGCCCTAGAGGCAATAATAAAATGGTTATTATTATATTTCTTTGTTCATGATAATTGTCTATTGTTCATGCTATAATTGTGTTATCCGGAAATCGTAATACATGTGTGAATACATAGACCACAACACGTCCCTAGTGAACCTCTAGTTGACTAGCTCGTTGATCAAAAGATGGTCATGGTTTCCTGACTATGGACATTAGATGTCATTGACAACGGGATCACATCATTAGGAGAATGATGTGATGGACAAGACCCAATCCTAAGCATAGCTCAAAGATCGTGTAGTTCGTTTGTTGTAGCTTTTCTGAATGTCAACTGTCATTTCCTTAGACCATGAGATTGTGCAACTCCCGGACACCGTAGGAGTGCCTTGGGTGTGCCAAACATCACAACGTAACTGGGTGACTATAAAGGTACACTACAGGTATCTCTGAAAGTGTCTGTTGGGTTGGCACGAATCGAGACTGGGATTTGTCACTCCGTATGACAGAGAGGTATCTCTGGGCCCACTCGGTAATGCATCATCATAATGAGCTCAATGTGATCAAGTGGTTGATCACGGGATCATGCATTACGGTACGAGTAAAGTGACTTGCCGGTAACGAGACTGAACAAGGTATTGGGATACCGACGATCGAGTCTCGGGCAAGTAACGTACCGATTGACAAAGGGAATTGTATACGGATTGATTGAATCCTCAACATCGTGGTTCATCCGATGAGATCATCATGGAGCATGTGGGAGCCAACATGGGTATCCAGATCCCGCTGTTGGTTATTGACCGGAGAGTCGTCTCGGTCATGTCTACATGTCTCCTAAACCCATAGGGTCTACACACTTAAGGTTCGGTGACGCTAGGGTTGTTAGGAAGACTTATATGTGATTACCGAATGTTGTTCGGAGTCTCGGATGAGATCCCGGACGTCACGAGGAGTTCCGGAATGGTCCGGAGGTGAAGATTTATATGTAGGAAGTTGTCATACGGTCACCAGAAAGGTTCGGGGGCATATCGGTATTGTACCGGGGCCACCGGAGGGGTTCCGGGGGTCCACTGGGAGGGGCCACCTCTCTTAGAGGGCCTAATGGGTTGTAGAGGAAAGGGGAACCAGCCCTACATGGGCTGGCCGCATCCCCCCTTGGGCCCATGCGCCTAGGGTTGGGGGGAAACCCTAAAGGGGGCGCCCCCCTTGCTTGGGGGGCAAGCCCCCTCCCCTTGGCCACCCCCCCCTCTAGATCTCATCTAGAGGGGGCCGGGCCCCTTCCTCCTTCCCCTATAAATAGAGGGGCAGGGGGAGGGCTGCACACAACATCCAAGGTGCAGCCCCTCCCCTCCCCAACACCTCTCCTCCTCCATAAGAGCTTGGCGAAGCCCTGCCGGAGTACTGCAGCTTCACCACCACCACGCCGTCGTGCTGCTGTTGGAGCCCTCTTCCTCAACCTATCCCTCCTCCTTGCTGGATCAAGGTGCGGGAGACGTCCTCGCATCATACGTGTGTTGAACGCGGAGGTGCTGTCCGTTCGGCGCTAGGATCTTCGATGATTTGGATCACGATGAGTACGACTCCATCAACCCCGTTCTCTTGAACGCTTCCGCTCGTGATCTACAAGGGTATGTAGATGCACTCCTCTCTCCCTTGTTGCTAGATGACTCCATAGATTGATCTTGGTGATGCATAGAAAATTTTAAAATTCTGCTACGTTCCCCAACAGTGGCATCATGAGCTAGGTCTATGCGTAGTTACTATGCACGAGTAGAACACAAAGCAGTTGTGGGTGTCGAAATTGTCAATTTGCTTGCCATTACTAGTCTTGTCTTGATTCGGCGGCATCGTGGGATGAAGCGGCCCGGACCGACCTTACACGTACGCTTACGTGAGACTGGTTCCACTGATTGACATGCACTAGTTGCGTAAGGTGGCTGGCGGGTGTTTATCGCTCCCACTTTAGTCGGATCGGACTTGATGAACAGGGTCCTTATGAAGGGTAAATAGAAATTGGCCATTCACGTTGTGGTTTTGGCGTAGTTAAGAAACGTTCTTGCTAGAAACCTATGGCAGCCACGTAAAAACTTGCAACAACAATTAGAGGACGTCTAACTTGTTTTTGCAGCAAGTGTTTTGTGATGTGATATGGCCAGAGGATGTGATGAATGATATATGTGATGTATGAGATGATCATGTTCTTGTAATAGGAATCACGACTTACATGTCGATGAGTATGACAATCGGCAGGAGCCATAGGAGTTGTCTTTATTTATTTATGACCTGCGTGTCAACATAAACGTCATGTAATTACTTTACTTTATTGCTAAAGCGTTAGCCATAGTAGTAGAAGTAATAGATGACGAGACAACTTCAAGAAGACACGATGATGGAGATCATGGTGTCATGCCGGTGACAACGATGATCATGGAGCCCCGAAGATGGAGATCAAAAGGAGCAAATGATATTGTCCATATCATGTCACTATTTGATTGCATGTGATGTTTATCATGTTTTACATCTTATTTGCTTAGAACAACGGTAGCTTAAATAAGATGATCCCTCGTAATAATTTCAAGTAAGTGTTCCCCCTACCTGTGCACCGTTGCGAAGGTTCGTTGTTTTGAAGCACCACGTGATGATTGGGTGTGATAGATTCTAACGTTCGAATACAACGGGTGTAAGCCAGATTTACACACGCAATACACTTAGGTTAACTTGACGAGCCTAGCATGTACAGACATGGCCTTGGAACACAGAAGACCGAAAGGTCGAGCATGAGTCGTATAGAAGATACGATCAACATGAAGATGTTCACCGATGTTGACTAGTCCGTCTCACGTGATGATCGGACACAGCCTAGTTAACTCGGATCATGTTATACTTAGATGACTGGAGGGATGTCTATCTGAGTGGGAGTTCATTGAATAATTTGATTAGATGAACTTAATTATCATGAACTTAGTCTAAAATCTTTACAATATGTCTTGTAGATCAAATGGCCCACGTTGTCCTCAACTTCAACGCGTTCCTAGAGAAAACCAAGCTGAAAGACGATGGCAGCAACAATACGGACTGGGTCCGGAACCTGAGGATCATCCTCATAGCTGCCAAGAAAGATTATGTCCTAGAAGCACCGCAAGGTGACGCACCCGTCCCACAGAACCAAGACGTTATGAACGCTCGGCAGTCATGTGCTGATGATTACTCCCTCGTTCAGTGCGGCATGCTATACAGCTTAGAACCGGGGCTCCAAAAGCGTTTTGAGAGACACAGAGCATATGAGATGTTCGAAGAGCTGAAAATGGTTTTTCAAGATCATGCCCGGGTCGAGAGGTATGAAGTCTCCGACAAGTTCTTCAGCTGTAAGATGGAGGAAAATAGTTCTGTCAGTGAGCACATGCTCAAAATGTCTGGGTTGCATAACTGCTTGACTCAGCTGGGAGTTAATCTCCCGGATGACGCGGTCATTGACAGAATCCTTCAGTCGCTTCCACCGAGCTACAAGAGCTTTGTGATGAACTTCAATATGCAGGGGATGGAAAAGACCATTCCTGAGGTATATTCAATGCTGAAATCAACAGAGGTAGAAGTCAAAAAGGAACATCAAGTGTTGATGGTGAATAAAACCACTAAGTTCAAGAAAGGCAAGGGTAAGAAGAACTTTAAGAAGGACGGCAAGGGAGTTGCCGCGCCCGGTAAGCAAGCAAGAGAGTTGTCTCGGTCATGTCTACATGTCTCCCGAACCCGTAGGGTCTACACACTTAAGGTTCGGTGACGCTAGGGTTGTTAGGAAGACTTATATGTGATTACCGAATGTTGTTCGGAGTCCCGGATGAGATCACGGACGTCACGAGGAGTTCCGGAATGGTCCGGAGGTGAAGATTTATATGTAGGAAGTTGTCATACGGTCACCGGAAAGGTTCGGGGGCATATCGGTATTGTACCGGGGCCACCGGAGGGGTTCCGGGGGTCCACCGGGAGGGGCCACCTCTCTCGGAGGGCCTAATGGGCTGTAGAGGAAAGGGGAACCAGCCCTACATGGGCTAGCGGCATCCCCCCCCCTTGGGCCCATGTGCCTAGGGTTGGGGGGGAACCCTAAAGAGGGCGCCCCCCTTGCTTGGGGGGCAATCCCCCTCCCCTTGGCCGCCGCCCCCCCCCCCCCTCTAGATCTCATCTAGAGAGGGCCGGCCCCCTTCCTCCTTCCCCTATAAATAGAGGGGCGGGGGGAGAGCTGCACACAACATCCAAGGCGCAGCCCCTCCCCTCCCCAACACCTCTCCTCCTCCATAAGAGCTTGGCGAAGCCCTGCCGGAGTACTGCAGCTTCACCACCACCACGTCGTCGTGCTGCTGTTGGAGCCCTCTTCCTCAACCTCTCCCTCCTCCTTGCTGGATCAAGGCGCGGGAGACGTCCTCGCACCGTACGTGTGTTGAACGCGGAGGTGCCGTCCATTCGGCGCTAGGATCTTCGGTGATTTGGATCACGACGAGTACGACTCCATCAACCCCGTTCTCTTGAATGCTTCCGCTCGTGATCTACAAGGGTATGTAGATGCACTCCTCTCTCCCTCGTTGCTAGATGACTCCATAGATTGATCTTGGTGATGCGTAGAAAATTTTAAAATTCTGCTACGTTCCCCAACAGAGGTGTTGTCTCAAAGGGCACCGGACCAAGGGGAGGTAATTCTAGAGGCGCCCCAAGGCGACATCCCAGATGTCGGACGCATGGGGGGTAAGACTCCCATGGGTTCTAATGATGAGGGCCGCATCAAGTTTGGCCCCTAGCCAGATACTGTGGCAGAACCTCCAATGGTTCCGGATTCTGTCAGGCGACCCCTTGCTAAGGGGGGCAAGATGTCTATGCCGATGGCCTTTCTCCATCCAGAGGCATCGGACAACTTGCTGGAAGAGCTTCACGGCGCTTCCATTGACGAAGAGCACCGCACCATCATGAGTGCGGTGGTCGAGAAGGTTCGGTCCGCCAAGAGCGGATTGACCGAAGCCTATGCCAGCCTCCTAATAGGCTTTGAGGTAAGTAATCAAATTATGAGAAAATATCACAGCATAGACAGTAGCCCATGATGCTCTATTTGGTGTTCGCAAAGAAATGCCAAACAGAGGATCAAATAACAATCACAGGAGTCTGATCAGAATATGTCTATGTGAATAAGCAGGCTTCGCTGCTGGCCGCTGCCGCTCGTACTGTGGAGGTCTCCGTACTGAAGCGGGACCTTGAGCGGTCCGAGGAAGAGCTCGGCCTTACCAAGAGGTAGCTCGAAGAGAACAAAGGTAAGTAATACCCTGTCTGTATATTGATAAATAAAAAAGTGGTCACTAGATCATAGGATCATCATGAATTTTGCTAGGGGCCACGACCGAAGTGGCGGCCCTGAATAAGGCGCTGTCCGAGGCCGAAGACAGAGCGGCCCAGGAGCGCATCGAGCGCGAGAAGCAAGAGGCCCGAGTCGGTGAGGTTTAGCAAGAGCTCCAGGATTTTTTCAAGAAATACGAGTCCTTGGAGCGTGACTCTAATACGCAGGGGTCCGAGCTTGCGAAGGCCCTCGAGAACGCACAAAATGCCAAGGTCGAAGCCCAAAAGGCCCTCCAAGAGATTCAGGCGGTCAAGAAGATAGCAGCGGGTAAGGCATTCATTATGCAAAGCAAGCATGTGAAGGAGACTTTCCTTTTACTTACCCAAATTCGGAGCTCTCCGGGAGCGTTCGTAGATTTACCAAGCGGTGTATCGGATGCCGCGGAGTTCTACCGGACCGAGGAAGGGAGCTCGATGGAAAAGTTGTTCTGGTCTCAATATACTGGGAACGAACATCCGATGTCCTTGAGCGACCAGCTGAAGCAACTGGTCGAGCTTCACAAGGCGGCCGAACTGGCCATGAAGGGTCTCATAGTCCGGATGTGGCCTGGCGAGCCCCTGCCTGGCAGCTACTTCAGCCTGGTAAAGCGGCTTGTTAATGTCTGCCAACGGTTGGAAGTCATAAGTAGTCCGTCTACATTGAAGGTGCGCGCAGGGCCTTTGCCCATGCGAAAGTGCACTGGGTGAAGATGGATGCCGAAAAGCTGGTGAAGGAGGGGGCACCGGAGGGCAAGGAGCATCGCCACCCCGAAAAGTATTATGACAGTGTCCTGAAGGGTGCCCTCCTTGTGGCGGAAGAATGTGCTAAGGATGTAATATTTGAATGAATGTACTCATGTGATCCTGTAATATGAAAACGAGTTCATGTGCGCTATATAATGCTTGTCGATTTAAAATATTACCTTCTGTGCGGCTGTTTATAAAATCTGAGAGTTGGCGAGTCGTCGGCTTCTTCCCCCATGTAACTAGTACTCAGGTGTTCGGGATAAATCTTAAACACTCTTTATCCAAAAAATTGGTCCTTTAAGGAGGTGTTTAGCGTAGCGAACAAGGCAATCAGACTATATAGCTTTATCACTCTCACTTAGCCATATAAGTCTACAATTTTAAATTTTGGCGAAGCCCCTAGTATTCAGAAGGCCGAACTTGGGGCATTATATATGCCTAAATCGGACAAGGATGATTCCTCGCCCGAAGTGGAAAAAATCTTTAAGGATTTGAGACCTCTTGAACAGAGACCAACTCTCGCTGCATCATGACAGTCAGTTTTCGTCTTTCTCTACTGAGGTGCTCGTCCGGAAGAACCGGGACACAATCGCAGTAGTTCTCCCAGTGCTACCTTAGCCGATATAGCGGAACGTAAGGTACCAAAACATGGGAGCCGAGCAAACCCAACTATTGACCCAAGACATGATTCGGAGCTGATGCATATAATGCTATAAGTTCAGGGTGCCGCACTGTTGAAAGTGTTCGGACTTTCCTTGCCGTGTTATGGGGTACACTGAAGCCCCTGGCGCACTGGATGTACCAGAATGTACGGGTGCAATTTGTCGTAAATAAGCAGACAGGGAAAAAAGATGAAGAAATGCAATAATAAGCTAACGTTGTACATTGTTATTTAAATGATACGTCAAAGCGTATGTATACAAGTAGTGCAATAAGCAAAAATAGGATTATTTGACATGTCCTATCCAAGGGCAGGCTGCGTGTGGGTATGTAAAACAGGTATGGCGATCATTAGCAGAGACCACCTGGGGATTCCCTTGTACGTCAAAGCTTCTTGCTTCCTTGGTGTTTCCTTCCCGTGATGGATCTAATAATTAGGGTATCGGAGAGGGCCTTCAGAGAATAGGGTCCTGAAAGGAAGAAAATGGTAAATATATACGGGCCCTGAGGCGGTTGAGCCGCATTGTGGACCGTGCCATAGCCGTGCCTCCGCTTATGCCCATGGTATCTTGAGTGCGTAATTATGTACGCGCGGCGAAAATTTCGCTGCTTGACTGGGACTAGGACGGAGGCCGAATTGCTAAACGAATTCTGAACGTGTCGGGCGATCCTATTGCAGGGTACTCCGGACTCGCTTGAAGGTGTCCGGGGGCTTTATCACCGAATTGGCGGTTTGCCTCAGAAGGCTGCTTTGTACTTCTGCTGCGAGGGCCGCAGTGTGCTCTTCCATACGGAGCGAGCGTTCTGTGTTTCCATTAACTGTTATAACCCCGCGAGGTCCTAGCATTTTGAGCTTGAGCTATGCATAATGCGGTACCGCATTGAATCTGGAGAATGCGGTTCGCCCGAGCAGTGCGTGATAGCCACTGCGGAAGGAGACGATATCAAATATCAACTCCTCGCTTCGGAAGTTGTCCGGGGATCCGAAGACCACTTCCAGTGTGATTGAGCCCGTGCAATAGGCCTCTACACCTGGTATGACACCTTTAAAGGTGGTTTTTGTGGGTTTGATCCTCGAGGGGTCGATACCCATTTTGCACACTGTATCCTGATAGAGCAGGTTCAGGCTGCTGCCACCTTCCATAAGGACTCGAGTGAGGTGAAATCCGTCAATGATGGGGTCAAGGACCAATGCGGCAGAACCGCCATGACGGGTACTGGTAGGGTGATCCCTGCGATCGAAAGTGATCGGGCAAGAAGACCATGGGTTGAACTTTGGGGCGACTGGCTCCATCGCATAGACGTCCCTCGGTGCATGCTTCCGTTCCCGCTTGGGAATATGGGTTGCGTATATCATGTTCACCGTTTTCACTTGGGGAGGAAATTTCTTCTGTCCTCCTGTCTTCGGCGGCCGGGGCCCCTCCTCGTCATCGCTATGCAGCCCTTTTTCCTTGTTTTCGGCATTCAACTTTCTGGCCTGTTTGAACACCCAGCATTCTCTGTTGGTGTGGTTGGCTGGTTTATCGGGGGTGCCATGAATTTGACACGAGCGATCGAGTATGCGGTCCAAACTGGACGGGCCCGGATTGCTTCATTTGAACGGCTTTTTCCGCTGACCGGATTTAGAGCCACTAAATCCGGCATTGATTGTCGTATCTTCGGCGTTGTCGCCGTTGTTGCGGCGCTTGTGTCTGTTGCGATGTGGCTTGCTGTTGCTATCTCTGGCGTCTGAATTGCCAGAATTTCTTGATGTATTGTTGCTGCGAGCCAGCCAGCTGTCCTCGCCCGCACAAAAGTGGGTCATGAGTGTCATGAGGGCTGCCATGGACTTCGGCTCCTCTTCGCCGAGGTGTCGGGCGAGCCACTCGTCGTGGATGTTATGCTTAAATGCCGCTAAGGCCTTGGCATCCGGACAGTCGACAATTTGGTTCTTTTTAGTTAGGAACTGGGTCTAGAATTTCCTGGCTGACTCCCCGGGCTGTTGGGTTATGTGACTCAAGTCATCAGCATCCGATGGTCGCACATAAGTGCCCTGGAAGTTGTCAAGGAATGCGTCTTCCAAATTCTCCCAACTGCCAATGGAGTTTGCCGATAGGCTATTCAGCCAATGTCGAGCCGGCCCTTTTAATTTTAGTGGGAGGTACTTGATGGCATGTAGATCGTCACCGCGGGCCATGTGGATGTGGAGGAGAAAATCTTCAATCCATACCGCGGGGTCTGTTGTACCATAATATGATTCAATGTTCATGGGTTTAGACCCTTCTGGGAATTCGTGATCCATTACTTCGTCGGTGAAGTATAGGGGGTGTGCGGCGCCTCTGTGCCGGGCTATATCACGACGCAGTTCATACGAGTCTTGTCTATTGTATTCGGCCCGGCCAGATTTACTTTTAGTATATCAGGCGTGACGGTCGTCATCACGCGTTGGGGCGCGCCCCCGTGATCCATAGATCGATCTTGTATGTCCTGCTTTGTTTTCCAATACGTCTCGCAGGTCCTGCGTGTAGCCCTGGGCCTTCGTGTTTTTGTTTGACTGGCGACGGGGTGCGGGATGGACTTCGGGCTTATATGTCGCTTTGTCTCGGCCACGAGGTGGACGGTCGGCCGCACCATATGCTGGTAGTGTAGGCTTTAATGCTTCCTCCTCGAGTTGGGGTAGAAACCTGCGCTTTGGGTAACTTTCTGTTGGGCGCTCGGGTTCGTATTCCTCGGCTGCCAGGACCTCGGTCCATCTATCCGCTAGCAGATCTTGATCAGCTTGAAGTTGCTGCTGCTTTTTCTTCAGGCTTTTTGTTGTGGCTGTAAGCTGGCGCTTGAAGCGCTCCTGCTCGACGGGATCCTCAGGCACGATGAATTCTTCGTCGCCGAGGCTCACCTCGTCTTCGGAGAGGGGCATGTAATTGTCATCCTCTGATTCTCCGTCTGTCGCTTGTTCCTTAGGGCTAGCTTGCCCATCCTCCTGCTTGAAGTCTCGCTGGAGGGTATTGTCTTCGTCTTCGGCACTATCCGCAGCGTTATTGTCTCCTATGCCGGTATCGCTGCTTTTTCTATGGTGGGGCTTAGAGCAGCGTCGATGACGCCGGTGCTTAGATTGCTTCTCGAGGGGATTATCCTCCGTTGCCTTATTGTCATCGCTTTCTTTGGGGGTGTCCACCATATATATATATATATATATATATATATATATATATATATATATATATATATATATATATATATATATAATTGTTTCCATATATATAGGACGGCAGTATGGGACACCTAGGTGCCCAGGCTCCTTGCATTTCCACCGTTTGATTGCATTTAGATGCGCGTTATTGTGATAGGTATAGAAGGTAACTAGTCAATCCATTACTAATTGCCAATTCTGAAACAAGTAAATATGGAAACAATTATAATGCATATCATAAATGGATGTCATTAAGCACGCCATGCATGGTAACATATATCTTTAGAAGGAAAAATACTACACATTAGATATATTACAAATTAGGTATATATGAATTCATCTGTTTAGTATGTACCCGTTAAATTTTTATACGTATATACCCAGAAAATTTAGTATATATGATTTCATCTGTTTAGTATGTACCCGTTAAATTTTAATACACATATACCCAGAATATTTAGTACGTACACATTAGATTTTATCTATGTATATACCCAGAATATTTAGTGTGTATCAATCAGATTAGATATGTACGGATTCATTTATTTATTACACACTCATTGATTTTTTTAGTACGTATATATCAAGAACATTTAGTATGTAACACATTAGATTTTTTTTGTATGTATATACCCAGAATATTTAATACATAACCATTAGATTAGGTACGTCTGGATTCACTTACTTAGTATGTATTGATTAGATTTTTGTGTATGTATACACCCTAGAGTACACAATATATTTTTCTTGTATATGCATACTCATCGTATTTACATACCTTGTCATTAAATTTATGAGTATATACCTCGATACAATAAATACATAGAATCATGTGCGGGTATATGTAACAAACATTCCTTAAACTAAAAATAATCGTCAGTGGATATATGTTTGTTGGAAAAAATCATGTGTGGGTATCAGCATGCATCATATATTCCTACAACTAAATCAATTAATTATGATCGCATTTTATATTATTTGGACACCTTAATTTGTATAGAAATATTAGCCATTAAAAAGTCTGACCCGGTCTATTTTTTTAAATACTAGATACCTTGAAAGGTAAAACTTTAGAAAAATGCATAAAAACATCCTTAATATACATAGGAACCATAGGAACGACGTTTCGTACTATTTGTCATATCTGATACCTTAAGAAATAAGATTATATATACATACCCTTTTTGTTTGGAAACGAATCATACTAGGAAACCGGTAGTATATTTTTTTTGGAAAGCAATTATTGTCCATTTATGCTCGTAGTGCATGCAAACAAAATTTGGAAAGCCATGCACTAAAAATATGACTTGCTATATTGGGACTTAGGTGCCCAGGCACCTAGGTGCCCCACATAATTTACCTATATATATATCATATGATGAGGTGGTTGTCCAGCGCCCTGTGGGTGGTGGTTGATACGTCTCCGTCGTATCTACTTTTCCAAACACTTTTGCCCTTGTTTTGGACTCTAACTTGCATGATTTGAATGAAACTGTCGGTGTCAAAACCGGCGGATCTCGGGTAGGGGGTCCCGAACTATGCGTCTAAGGCGGATGGTAACAGGAGGCAAGGGACACGATGTTTACCCAGGTTCGGGCCCTCTTGATGGAGGTAATACCCTACGTCCTACTCGATTGTTCTTGATGATATGAGTATTACAAGAGTTGATCTACCACGATATCGTAGAGGCTAAACCCTAGAAGCTAGCCTATGGTATGATTGTCTCTTGTCCTACGGACTAAACCCTCCGGTTTATATAGACACCGGAGGGGGCTAGGGTTACACAGAGTCGGTTACAAGGGAGGAGATCTACATATCCGTATTGCCAAGCTTGCCTTCTACGCCAAGGAAAGTCCCATCCGGACACGGGACGAAGTCTTCAATCTTGTATCTTCATAGTCCAACAGTCCGGCTAAAGGATATAGTCCGGCTGTCCGGAGACCCCCTAATCCTGGACTCGCTCAGTAGCCCCTGAACCAGGCTTCAATGACGATGAGTCTAGCGCGCAGTATTATCTTCGGCATTGCAAGGCGGGTTCCTCCTCCGAATACTCCATATAAGATTTTGAACACAAGGATAGTGTCCGGCTCTGCAAAACAAGTTCCACATACCACCGTAGAGAGAATAATATTTCCACAAACCTAACCTGCTGACGCATTTTGACGGCACGACATCATGTCATGGCTCGGTCATTATCCGAACCGTTTTTCCCATCCAGCACTGCACATATTGCGAGGCAGTTTTCTTGACACGTCTTGTCGAAGCAGAGATCGTGTCCCCCTTATTACAGGATTCTAATCAATACAGACGTAGGTAACCCACTCGTGCCCGTTGGTATGACTCCTCAATTTTAGGCAAGTCCAAAACGGCCGCGAGGAGGACGCTTGATATTCACCCTCTTTATAAAGAGGCCAAGGCCTGTCCTTTTTCCTCGCGCTCAATCGAATCCTTCCCCCACCTCGAGTTCCAACACCCAAGGCTCGGGTCAGGCGCTTTGGACCTTTAACCATGTCCGGATCCAACCTCCATGGTCTGTGGATGCCTTCCTCTGTCACAGAGGAGGACATCAAGAAGTTGAGAGAGGCCAGGTATCTGATCGCCGAAATCTCGCACAGGCTGCCCGCCCGAGGGCAGGTCATCCCCACTCTCGAACCCAACGAGAGTGTTGTGTTCATCTCTCACTTCCTCCAAGGGCTAGGCCTTGCTCTGGATCCCTTTGTTAGGGGGCTCATGTTCTATTATGGTCTGGATTTCCATGATCTGGCCCCGGATTCCCTCCTTCACATATCGTCATTCATCGTCGTATGTGAGGCCTTCCTCCGCATTACCCCACACTTCGGCCTGTGGCTCAAGACCTTCAATGTGAAGCCGAAGATGATCGAGGGGTGGCACGCAGAGTGCGGAGGTGCCGTAATAAGAAAAAGTGATGATGCTCCATGGCCGGAGGGTTCCTTCCCAGAGGTGTCCAGTTTGTGGCAGCGGGAGTGGTTTTATATCACAGCTCCCCGAAGTGCCAAGTGGGTAGCCGCCCCTGCCTTTCACTCGAGCCCCCCCTCCACAACTGACGTCATGGATCAGCAAGGGGCTAAACTGGGGTCCAGTAAATGATGTGCCGATATTGCAGAGTCGCATCCGAGATCTCCTTGAAAGAGATGTCAGGCTAGTCATGGTAATGCAAGTCATGCTAGTTCGTCAAGTCCAACCTTGAAAACATCGACCCCTCCGTATGTGGGAATTCAACCCAGAAGGACCGCGAACTATTCAGCACTTCCTCGGCATGACGCTCGAGGAGATGTACAAATTGTTCTTCAGACCCCAAATAAAGTGTCCGGACACCACCGAGGATGCGGGTCTGAGCTGTATCCTCCCTGATACCCAAGTAAGTAATCCCATGGCCGAACACGCTGTCCTTTTATTTATCATGACATCATTTTGAAAAGTCACTCTTTGACTAGGACTGGATAACAAAGGCGAAGACGATCAGGTGTTCGGCCCCCCTTCCCGAAGGCTTGGCCAATCCAGTACTAGACAGAATGCTCGAGCCGGCGCCTTATCAGGTGCCCTCAAAGGAAGATAAAGGGGGGAATAAAGAGGCGGAAAGTGGGGGAATCAGCACCTCCGCGAAGGAGGGTAACCAGGGAGAAGAATCTGACATTCCCTCTCCCCAAGGAAGGAAGAGGACCACCTCTAAGGATCCGGAAACAAAGGCTTCCAAATGGGGGAAGAAATCTTCGCCAGAGGGTCCTGCCTCGGAGGGCATTATTGCCGCACAATGTCCGCGAGGGGATCAGCCCCCTACCGAGCTGTAAGTAATCAAAAAGTACTTTAATAGTGAAAGTGTCCTACCTTACTTCTGAAGACAATAACCGAAGCTTATATCTTGTAGTTCGGATCGTAGCCCTTCTCGACAGAGTTCATCTTCGAGGGATCTTCTTCTGGAGATGATGGAGAGCGAAACGCCTCCCCCTGCCACCCCGCCTTATGAGGCGAGCGACCCTGAAGTGTCGTCGCGGAGGGTCTCTCCTGATCCGCCAAGGCCAGAGGGTAATCCTTTGGCCACCCGGAGTCCTCAGTATTCGGCCCCTAAAGAGAGCAACAGAAAGAGTCCGGAACCGTACAGTGTGCGGTCGGACACACTGAAGGATCTTCTGGAGCAAGCGGCCATCTCAGAAGCGCATCGTACGCTAATGGGTACGGTGATTGAAAGGATTTCATCCGCTGAAAGCCGATTGCATGAGGCTTTTATGAGTCTGCTGAAAGGCTTTGAGGTACGTGAAATAGTGTGTGTGTTTGATAGTACCGCACACGTTAGGTGTGCCCTATGCAGATAGTAGCCCCTGAGACTCTGGTTGCCGTCGAAAATGGCGGCAAATAGAGGATCATAGTCCCAGGTAATAACCAGACCGCCTTTATGTGCAGGTGGCTGAAGCTCCGGTGGCTAGCCGGACTGATGGGTTTGCCGAGCTAAAGCGGCAACTTGATGCGGCAGATGCCGACATCGTGCTTGTCAACAAGTGTCTTAACGAGGCACAGGGTAAGTGATTTCTTCGGTGATCAACACATAGTAAGAGGAGCATGATGCCAGTATCTTTAATATGTTGTGACTGCAGGTGGAGCTGCCACCGTGGAGACCCTTCGGGCGGAGCTTGCCCGAGCCAAGGAACAAGCAAGGAATAGCAATGCGGCCGCTCTAAAGGCGGTCGAAGAGCTGAGGGCCGAACAGGCCGCGCATTGCCAGAGCAAGGAAAGAATAGCCAAGATGGCCGTTGAGTTGAAAGATGCCGCTGACCTTTACTAGCTTCTTGAAAAAGAAAGCCGAGCGAGGGCGACGGACCAAGAGAAGGCCATGGTAGCAGCCAAGGAAGCCCGCTCCAAAATCAGAGCGATGAAGGAGGAGCTGCGTCAAGCTGCGGATATCGTGGCTGGGAAGCCCTTCTTGTTGCGGACTAAGTTCGGAGATCCGAAGTATGCTCCTCTTGATCAACTATGGAGTTTTGCGGACGCCTACGTGGATTTCGCGGCAAGTGTTGCTGATGCGGTCGAGTACTTCAAGGATCAAAAAGATCGTGAAGTGGAAAAGCTGTTCTGGTCATAGTTCCATGCTCCAGTGCGTCCGCTGCTGTTGAATGAGCGAATGGCCGAGTGGGCCAAGCTCCATAGGTTGTCCGGACTTGCCATGAGGTCTGTTGTGGATCACTTGTGGCCGGGAGGGCCAAGGCTAAATAGTTACTTTAGTTTAGTGCAACAATTCCTTGGTGTTGTGCCGCACATCGATGCTATGAAGAGGTCGGCGTGCATAGAGGGTGCGCAGATGGCCTTTGCCCGTGTCAAGACATACTGGGCAGAGATGGAGGCCACCACTATTGCAACACACGGTTCGGTCATGGGCCGAGTGGCTGCCGAGCACTACTTTGAAGAAGTCCTTGAAGGCGCTCGTTCGATAGAGGCTCAGTGCTCGAAGAATATTATGTTCTAGTGACATGTACTCCCATTGTAAAAACAATGTTTTGTTTGAGTTATCAAGGCTATGTTTATACTTCTGCCTGAAAGTATTATGATGCCTCATGTGCGGCCGTTTATGTATATATGTATATAACCAGAAAGTTTGCAGTCGTCGGCTTCCGCCCCCACACATATAATGCGGGGGTGTTTGCAAAAAACGCGTATTCACACTTGATCCAACATCTTGGTCCATGAAGGAGGTGGTAGCGCAGCGAACGAGGCAATCGGACTATATTGCTTTAACACTTTCACTTAGCCATAGGAGTTTGACGGTGGGGCTACTATATAGCCCCTGGTACTTCTGCGCTCGTCCGAATACGGGGCACGTACGTACATGACTGGGAAACGGCCCTTTGTTAATGCAAAGGAATCCCGAAGATTCCGCTGAGTCATCGAGTGGTTGACCAGTCTCGCGCTATATCATGACAGTCAGTTTTTGGCTTTCTCTACTGAGGTGCTCATCCGGATGAACCAGGGCACAATCGCAGTAGTTCTCCTAGTGCTACCTTAGCCGATATAGCGGAACGTAAGGTACCAAAACATGGGAGCCGAGCAAACCCAACATTTGACCAAAGACATGATTCGGAGCTGATGCATCTAAGGCCAAACTCGCGATGCCGAACACTCCCTAAGGTATCCGGTCTTTATAACATATGCCGGGCTGAACAATGCCCTTAATAATAAACCACGAGTGTCCATGTATGTGCAATATCCTGACATGGCCACATGCCCATAACGTCAGCATCCTTCTTGGTTGTATTGAGTATCCCGAGGATGTGAACAACAAGAGACAGTAAAAAAGGTTTACGCAGGGTCTTAATCTGAAAAGAAACCTTTGAGCGGGTCCCTGCTGCACGTATGCGCCTGTGTCTCCGTTGTGCCATGTCCTGGACGGGTGTAGCACAATTTTCATCTGTAAAAGAGAAGAACTTAGGTGAAAGTTGTCGTGCCAAAAAATTGGTTATTATCAATAAACCATTAAAATTTAAGATAAGTCAAGTTGAGTCGGACTAGCCCTGATTACACGCGGGGAGCCCCTGGTACTGTCAAGGAGGGTTTGACCATCAAACCAATCTCATGTATGTGTAATGGTGCACCAGACTCGTCTAACCGTGTCCGTGGTCTTGACGACCTGTCATTTTTTCTGGTTGGTGAGGTCGTCTAGTGCTCGGCTATTAAAGCCGCCGCACATTCTTCCGCGCATAGAGAACGCTCAGTATTTCTGCTAACTGTGATGGGGCCACGTGGACCGGGCATCTTAAGCTTGAGAGAAGCGTAATGCGGTATTGCATTAAAACGAGCAAAAGCCGTTCTTTCGAATAGTGCTTGATAGCCACTTCGGAATGGAGCGATGTAGAAAGTTAACCTTTCGCTTCGGAAGTTGTTGGGAGAACCGAATACAACCTCTAATAATAGAGAGCCCGAACAGCGGACCTCTAGGCCTGGTATTACTCCCTTGAAGGTAGTATTACTGTGGCTTATTTTTGTCGGGTCTATCCCCATTTTGCGGACTGTGTCCTGATATATCAGATTTAGACCACTGCCGCCGTCCATGAGGACTCGTGTGAGATGATATCCATTTATTATTGGGTCTAACACCAAGGCAGCCGATCCTTCGTGCCGGATGCTTGTTGCGTGATCCCCGCGATCAAAGGTGATCGGGCAGGCCAACCAGGGGTTGAACCTAGGGGTGACGGGTTCTATGGCGCGTGTGTCTCGGAGTGCATGTTCTCTTCTCCTCTTTGTCACATGGATCATGTTTACTGTTTTAACCTCTAGTGGGATTTTTTTCTGTCCTCCAGTGCTTTGCTGGCGAGGTTCGTCCTCATCTTCGCTTGGTGTCCCCCCCCCTTGTGTCTGCCGTTTAGCTTACCGGCCTGCTTGAAGACCCATCATTCCCTGTGGGTGTGATTTGCAGGTTTATCGGGGTGCCATGAATCTGACATAGTTTGTCAAGAATCATGTTTAGGCCAGACGGTCCATCTCTGCTGCCTTTGAAAGGCTTTTTCCGCTGACCTGGTCGAGAGCCCCTGAATCCGGCGTTTACCGCCGTATTATCTGGGCTATCTTCTTTATTTCGACGCTTTTTTTATTGCGTCGTGGTTTTCCATTGCCATCCCTAACTTCGGATGTGCTTGGTTCGCTGGTGCTACTGCGGGCTAACCAGCTATCTTCGCCCGTACAAAAGCGGGTCATGAGGCTTGTGAGGGCTTCCATTGTTCTCGGTTTTTCTTGGCCGAGGTGTCTGGTGAGCCATTCGTCTCGGACGCTGTGTTTGAAAGCTGCTAAGGCTTCGGCGTCCGGACAGTCGACGATTTAGTTCTTCTTAGTGAGAAACATGTTCCAAAGCTTTCGGGCGGACTCTCCGGGTTGTTGAATTATATGGCTTAAATCGTCTGCATCCAGACGTCGGACTTAGGTCCCTTGAAAATTAGCCTGAAAAGCGTCCTCGAGCTCCTCCCAACTTCCAATTGAGTTTTCAAGGAGGCTTTTCAGCCAGTGCCGAGCTGGTCCTTTAAGCTTGAGGGGCAAGTATTTGATGGCATGGAGATCGTCTCCGCGAGCCATATGGATATGGATGATAAAGTCCTTAATCCAGACCCCAGGGTCTATGCTCCCGTCGTACGCCTCTATGTTCACTGGTTTGAATCCTTCTGGGAATTCGTGGTCTAGCACCTCATCGATGAAACATAGGGGGTGTGCGGCACCCCTGTATTTGGATGTACCATGGCGTTCGGACGGTTGTAGTATTCAGTTTTGATTTTGTGCCGGAGTGCGCTTCCTAGATCCATAGATGGATCTAGTCGTACCGGATTTTTGGCGCAAGTCCTCACGTAGGTCGTGTGTTGACTTATGTGCGACCTTGTTAGCCGCTCTATCGCGGTCACAAGGTTGTTGATCCGGCCGGTTGGCCATTTCATTTTTCGGCTGTGTGGGCTCTAAGGCCTCATCATCGAATTCAGGAAATAGCTTGCGCTTTGGATAGCTCTTTGTGTGGTAACTTCCACCATACTTTTCTTCATTGTCGAGCACTTTGTTCCACCTGCTATTGAGCGTATTTTGTGTGGCCTTAAGCATTTGCTTCTGCTTCTTCAGACTCCTCGCTGTGGCCATAAGCCTTCTGCGGAGGTTTTCTGGCTCCAAGTGCGTTTCCGGGATGATGTGTGCATCTTTGTCCGGACTGTTTTCCTCCCCAAAGGGGGTTTGGTGAGGTTTATCCTCGGTGTCGCCGTGTTCGGACGTCGGGTCCGTACTATGTTCGCCATTTGTAGCTTCATCGTGCTCTGCCGCCGGGGTAATGTGGTCGTCGTTTTTGCTATGGCGGGACTTAGAGTGGCGCCGCTGACGTCGGCACTTGGGTTGCTTCTTGGAGGGGCCATCCTCCGCTGTCTCTTCGCCATTTGCTTCTTTGGGAGTATCCACCATGTAGTCATGTGATGAAGTGGCGGTCCAGCGCCCTGTGGCGGTGGTTCCTGTTCGTCTCCTGCATTGTCGTCCATACCATCGATGTCTTCGGAGTCGACGTCGAGCATGTCGGTTAAATCATCGACGGTGGCTACTAAATGGGTGGTGGGTTGGCAGAGAATTTCTTCGTCGTCTGCATCCCATCCTAGCCGAACATAGTTCGGCCAAGGTTCTCCTGACAAGGAGAGATACCTTAATGAATTTAGCACATCACCGAAAGGCGAGTGCTGAAAGATATCCGCGGAGGTGAACTCCATGATCGGCGCCCAATCGGATTCGATAGGCACGGATGCAGGAGGCTCGGAGTCCGTGGCCGGAGACGAATCCAGTGGTTCGACGACACGGCTCTTGTAAGGGGTGAAGTCAATATCCGGCTCCATCGCCACTGAGGGTGCGGCATCCATGGCGGGGTCTATCCCTCCATCCTTGGATAGCGCAATCTGATCCGGATTGAAGGCCGGAGTAGTTGCAGATACGATCTCCCGAACATTGTCCGACGGCAGAGTTATGTCATGCTCGTCGTGACTATGCGGCGCACCTGACATGGGCTCGAATCCGTCGAAGATCAAATCTCTGCGGATGTCGGCAGTATAGTTTAAGTTTCCGAACCTGACCTGATGGCCAGGGGCGTAGCTCTCGATATGCTCCAGATGGCCAAGTGAATTGGCCTGCAGTGCGAAGCCGCCGAATACGAAGATCTATCTGGGAAGGAAAACCTCACCCTAGACCGCATCGTTACCGATGATCGAAGGAGCCATCAAGCCTTATGGTGACGGCACAGTGGAACTCTCAATGAAAGCACCAATGTCGGTGTCAAAACCGGCGGATCTCGGGTAGGGGGTCCCGAACTGTGCGTCTAAGGCGGATGGTAACAGGAGGCAAGGGACACGATGTTTACCCAGGTCTGGGCCCTCTTGATGGAGGTAATACCCTACGTCCTACTCGATTGTTCTTGATGATATGAGTATTACAAGAGTTGATCTACCACGAGATCGTAGAGGCTAAACCCTAGAAGCTAGCCTATGGTATGATTGTCTCTTGTCCTATGGACTAAACCCTCCGATTTATATAGACACGGGAGGGGGCTAGGGTTACACCGAGTCGGTTACAAGGGAGGAGATCTACATATCTGTATTTCCAAGCTTGCCTTCTACGCCAAGGAAAGTCCCATCCAGACATGGGATGAAGTCTTCAATCTTGTATCTTCATAGTCCAATAGTCCGGCTAAAGGATATAGTCCGGCTGTCCGGAGACCCCCTAATCCAGGACTCCCTCAGGAACTAACCCGGACTGACGCTGTTTTCAGCAGAATTGCCATGGTGTTATTTATGTGCAGAAACAAAAGTTCTCGGAATGACCTGAAACTTCACCGAACATCTTTTTGGAAATAATAAAAAATCCTTGCAAAAGATGAAGACCAGGGGGCCCACACCCTAGCCACGAGGGAGGGGGGCACGCATGCCCCCCTGGGCGCGCCCCCCTACCTCGTGGGCCCCCTAGAGCTCCTCCGACCTCAACTCCAACTCTATATATTTGCTCTCGGGAAGAAAAAAATAAAGGAGAAGGATTCATCGCGTTTTACGATACGGAGCCGCCGCCAAGCCCTAAAACCTCTCGGCAGGGCTGATCTGGAGTCCATTCGGGGCTCCGGAGAGGGGAATCCATCGCCATCGTCATCATCAACCTTCCTCCATCACCAATTTCATGATGCTCACCGCCGTGCGTGAGTAATTCCATCATAGGCTTGCTGGACGGTGATGGGTTGGATGAGATTTATCATGTAATCGAGTTAGTTTTGTTAGGGTTTGATCCCTAGTATCCACTATGTTCTGAGATTGATGTTGCTATGACTTTGCTATGCTTAATGCTTGTCACTAGGGCCCGAGTCCCATGATTTCATATTTGAACCTATTATGTTTTCATCAATATATGAGAGTTCTTGATCCTATCTTGCAAGTCTATAGTCACCTACTATGTGTTATGATCCGGCAACCCCGAAGTGACAATAATCGGGACCACTCTCGATGATGACCGTAGTTTGAGGAGTTCATGTATTCACTATGTGTTAATGCTTTGGTCTGGTACTCTATTAAAAGGAGGCCTTAATATCCCTTAGTTTCTGCTAGGACCCCGCTGCCACGGGAGGGTAGGATAAAAGATGTCATGCAAGTCCTTTTCCATAAGCACATCTGACTATATTCGGAATACATGCCTACATTACATTGATGAATTGGAGCTAGTTCTTTGTCACCCTAGATTATGACTCTTACATGATGAACCGCATCCGGCATAATTGTCTATCACCGATCCATTGCCTACGAGCTTTCCATATATTGTTCTTTGCTTATTTACTTTTCCGTTGCTATTGCTATCATCACTACAAAATACCAAAAATACTTCTTTTGCTACCATTACCTTTTGCTATCGTTAGCACTACTATCATATTACTTTGCTACTAAATACTTTGCTGCAGATATGAAGTTTCCAGGTGTGGTTGAATTGACAACTCAGCTGCTAATACTTGAGAATATTCTTTGGCTCCTCTTGTGTCGAATCAATAAATTTGGGTTGAATACTCTACCCTCGAAAACTATTGTGATCCCCTGTACTTGTGGGTTATCAAGACTATTTTCTGGCGCCGTTGCCGGGGAGCATAGCTCTATCTATGAATCACTTGGGATTTATATCTGCTTATCATTATGAAGAACTTGAGAGATCCAAAAACCAAGATATATCCCTCAACTACGAGGGGAGGTAAGGAACTGCCATCTAGCTCTGCACTTGATTCACCTTCTGTTTTGAGTAAGCTTGCGACATCTAAGCCTGCTTATGCTATTGATTCTGATATGTCGCATGTTATTGATGATGCCACTTCTGCTATGCATGATACTTATGATGAAACTACTTCTATGCTTGATACTACTATGCCACTTGGTGAATTTCTTGATGAACAACTTGCTAGGGTTAGAGAGAATGAAATTATTTAAAATGATAATATTGATGAAAGTAATGATGAAGACTCTCCCCCTAATAAATATGAATTGCCTCTTGTTCCTAAGGGTTATATTCTGGATAAAGAATCTGCTAGAGCTATTTTAGCTTGCAATGATAGATATGATCTAAAGAGGTTATTAGCTAAATGGAAGCAGCAATCCCTTAGTGCTAGAATGAAACCTGACCCTGCTTTTGCTACTTCACCTATCTATGTTACTGATAAGGATTATGAATTCTCTGTTGATCCTGATATAATTACTTTGGTTGAATCTGATCCTTTTTATGGCTATGAATCTGAAACTGTTGTGGCACATCTTACTAAATTAAATGATATAGCCACCCTGTTCACTAATGATGAGAGAACTCGCTACTTTTATATCCTTAAAATATTTTCGTTCTCATTAAAGGGTGATGCTAAGATATGGTTTAATTCTCTTGATCCTGGTTGTGTGCGTAGTCCCCAAGATATGATTTATTACTTCTCTTCTAAATATTTCCCTGCTCATAAGAAACAAGCTGCTTTAAGGGATATATATAATTTTGTGCAAATTGAAGAAGAGAGTCTCCCACAAGCTTGGGGGAGGCTTCTCCAATTACTTAATGCTTTGCCTAATCATCCTCTTAAGAAAAATGAAATACTTGATATCTTTTATAATGGACTAACCGATGCTTCCAGAGATTACCTGGATAGTTGTGCTGGTTCTGTTTTCAGGGAAAGAACACCGGATGAAGCTAAAATTCTATTAAACAATATGTTGACTAATGAAAATAATTGGACACTTCCTGAGCCTATTCCTAAACCAACTCCGAAGAAAAGGGGTGTTCTATTTCTCAGTCCTGAAGATATGCAAGAGGCAAAGAAATCCATGAAAGAAAAGGGTATTAAAGCTGAAGATGTTAAGAATTTACCTCTTATTGAAGAAATACATGGTCTTAACTTACCGCCTTTCGAAGAAATGCATAATTTTAATCCATCTCCTATTGAAGAAATACATGGTCTTGATAACCCGACACAGGTAGTAAAGGTAAATTCTCTCTATAGATATGATAAAGCTAAAATCCCATTTACTAAGTTTGCTAGCCCATGCTTAGATGAGTTTGATAAATTTATGGTTAAGCAAGAAGACTTCAATGCTTATTTTGGTAGAGAATTGAAATGAAGTGCTGGTATGCTTGAACACTTGGGTGATTATATGGATAATGTCAAAGGTGAACTTAAACTTATTAGCAAACATGCTTCTATGGTTACCACTCAAGTAGAACAAGTACTTAAAGCTCAAAATGATTTGCTCAATGAACTGAATAGTAAGAATAATGATAATGTTGTTAGAGTTATGACTAGAGGTGGTAAAATGACTTAGGAACCTTTGTATCCTAAAGGCCATCCTAAGAGAATTGAGCAAGATTCTCAGAGAAATAATATAGATGCACCTAGTCATTCTAAAAGGAAGAAAAGGAAAAATGATAGGACTTTGCGTGCTTCTAGTGAACCTATTACTGAAACACCTAAGAATCCAAATGATATTTCTATTTCTGATGCTGAAACACAATCTGGTAATGAACATGAAACTAGTGATAATGTTAATGATAATGTTCATGTTGATGCTCAACCTAGCAATGATAATGATATAGAAATTGAACCTGTTGTTGATCTTGATAACCCACAATCAAAGAATCAACATTATGATAAGAGAGACTTTGTTGCTAGGAAACATGGTAAATAAAGAGAACCATGGGTTCAGAAACCCATGCCTTTCCCTCCTAAACCATGCAAGAAAAAGGATGATGAGGATTTTGAGCGCTTTGCTGAAATGATTAGACCTATCTTTCACGTATGCGATTAACTGATATGCTTAAAATGAATCCTTATGCTAAGTACATGAAAGAAATTGTTACTAATAAAAGAAAGATACTGGAAGCTGAAATTTCCACCATGCTTGCTAATTATACTTTTAAGGGTGGAATACCAAAGAAACTTGGAGATCCAGGAGTACCCACTATACCATGCTCCATTAAAAGAAACTATGTTAAAACTGCTTTATGTGATCTTGGAGCCGGTGTTAGTGTTATGCCTCTCTCTTTATATCGTAGACTTGATTTGAATAAGTTGACACCTACGGAAATATCTTTGCAAATGGCTGATAAATCAACTCCTATACATGTCGGTATTTGTGAGGATGTGCCTGTTGTGGTTGCAAACGTTACTATTTTAACGGACTTTGTTATTCTTGATATTCCCGAGGACGATAGTATGTCTATTATTCTTGGAAGACCCTTTTTGAATACTATAGGGGCTGTTATTGATTGCAACAAAGGCAATGTCACTTTTCATGTTAATGGTAATGAGCATACGGTACACTTTCCGAGGAAACAACCTCAAGTCCACAGTATCAATTCTATTGGAAAAATGCCATCGATTATTTTTTGAGGTTTTGAATTTCCTCTTCCTACTATCAAGAAGAAATATGATATTCTTATTGTTGGGGATGTGCATATCCCCGTTGAGGTAACCTAGTGTTATTCGAAGATTCTCCGGTTCCATGTTATTCGGAATGAGTTTGTTAACAAGACCTGATCAACCTTGTTAGTGGATTCCTTTTGATGATCATGAGATGGATGAATTTAGAAAACACAACTCTTTGTACCCTCCTTTTACTTTCTTTTATTTATACTAAATAAAATAAAAATAAGTATTTTTCGTCTGTTATCTGATTTATCCGTGCAATATAAAAATACCCCAAAAATAAAAGTTCTCCAAATGCCCTGAAATTTAAATATGATTTTTTTCTAGAATATTTGAGAATATTTGGCACTGAGAACACAGCACGGGGGGCATCCACCTGGCCACGAGGGTGGAGGGCACGCCCTACCCCCTGGGCCCGCCCCATGCCTCATGGGCCCACGGTGGCCCTCCTCCACTTATTCCTGCACCTACACACTCCTTCCTCCCACAAACATGATTATCCAGTTCAAACCCGAGTCCAAGCTCATTTTGCTGCCATTTTCGATCTCCTTGCTCAAAGCACCTCTCACAAAACTGCTTAGGGGATTGTTCCTTGGTATGTGACTCCTCCATTGGTCCAATTAGTTTTTGTTCTAGTGCTTTATTCATTGCAAATTTGTGCTGCCTAGGTGACCCTGTTCTTGAGCTTGCATGTCAAATTTATATGGTTCCAAGTAGTTTTGATGCATGATATAGGCTCTAGGCACTTGTAGGAGTAGTTGCTATCAATATTGTTGAGTTTGGTTCACTTTTATTTTAAGATACTAAAAATTTCAGAAATTTTTCAGAGGAAGAAATATGTTTAGGAAAATGTACCAAGGTGGCTCTTCAAGGAAACAAGAACCCAGGCTTGCAATGCGTGATGCTGATGATGAGCCACCAAGGGACGCTCCAGTGCGGCCCTGTGAATGGCCTTCATAGGACTTTATGGATCGAGCGGAAATCAAGGAAGAATTTAACGCATATTTGCGTAACGCTAATCTTGTGAGCTTCGAGGAGGAAAAGTGCCGCCAGTACCACTATCTCACTAGTTCCTTTGTGAGGAGGTTTGAATTTTCATCTTCACGCAATTCTCCAACTGTCCTGTTTGATCTTATGAAAAATCTTGTACGATGGACTTAGAGGATTTTACCACTGCTTGCAAACTTCCACAATGGGGTAGTGTTAGGGAACCTCGTAAATCTGAATTTAGAGATTTTCTTGCTAGTATAACTATGGGGGAATTTAGAGATATAACACAAGCTACCATATGGAGCATTCACTTTCCTGCTATACATTATTTTGCTCTCTTCATAGGTAGATGCATTAATGGTAAAGATGAGGCATGTCACATGTGTGTCCCTGACCTCAGTATTCTTAGGAGTGCTGTGTTAGGAGATAAATCTTATAATTTGGGAGCCATTGTTGCACGTAGGTTGCATCTTAATAGATTTAATGGAGATTTCTTTGGTGTAATTTATGCAAACCGCATAGCTAATTTTCTTGGTATAACCATACGTGAAGATGATATTGAGTTGCCTCCTGCTTATTTGGATTATGAGGCTATGGTTCGTCATCAGTTTGTTGAGAGGAACGATCAGTTCCTCCCGACTAATCTTTGACAGACGATGCACCTATCACGTCACTCTCCCTGCTTCTACTTTCTTTGACTTTTAGGCAAAAAGGAGATATTTTATAACCAGAGAGGAGGCGGAAGAGTATAAGAGGAGAGCTGAGATAGCTCGCCTCCAAGCTGCAGCCCACGATGCAATGATTGCTGCATCGCAGTACGACCCCAACTATTACTATGGATATCCGCCAGGCCAACCGTGGCCATAGACCAACTTAGGTCAAAAGCCTAAGCTTGGGGGAGTATGTATCTCTCACCGACATTACATTCATGTTCACACACTCATTGCTAGTTGTCGGTGCTCATACTTTTTCATTGTATCATCCATGCTAGTATATTTATTTTTTATGCTTTCTTCTTGTGTGTTTAATAAACCTTAAGAAAAACCAAAAAAATAGTTGTAGCTTTTAGCTAGTTTTAATTTCCATGCTTGTAGTAGTAATTAAAAATAAAACCCAAAAAGATTTTTGTTCTTCTTTTTCTTGTTGGGAGATTTCCCGTGTAAATAGTTTTATTTCTTTTCTTTGGGGGTCGATAGGAGAAGACCATAATTAAAATTGTTGAAGTGGCTCTTATATGCATTATTGTTGATCTGACAAAAGAGCCCATATTGCCTTGTCTTCTCCTGTTTATTGAATGCTTGCAGATTCCAGCTTAGTCCAACGCACGTGCACTATTATTATTATCCACATCGTTCGGTCGTGCAAGTGAAAGGCAATTATGAGGATATATGATGGACTGATTGAGATGAGAAAAGCTGGTATGAACTCGACCTCTCTTGTTTTTGTAAATATGATTAGTTCATCGTTCCTGATTCAACCTATTATGAATAAACATGTTTGCAATGACAACTAGAGATCATAGTTTTTTGTACCATGCTTAATTAGCTAGGAGCTTATAATGGTTTACCTTGCGTGCCAACATGCTATTAAAATGGTTGTGATGTGGTATGATAGGGTGGTATCCTCCTCTGAATGATTTAAGTGACTTGACTTGGCACGTGTTCACGCATGTAGTTGAAACAAAATCAACATAGCCTTCACGATATTTATGTTCATAGTGGATTATATCCTACTCATGCTTGCACTCAATGTTCATTAACTTTAATGCATGTTCATGGCTGTTGTCGCTCTCTAGTTGGTTGCTTCCTAGTCTTTTGCTAGCTTCACTTGTACTAAGCAGGAATATTGCTTGTGCATCCAACTCCATAAACCCCAAAGTTATTCCATATGAGTCCACCATACCTACCTATATACGGTATCTACCTGCCGTTCCAAGTAAATTTGTATGTGCCAAACTCTAAACCTTCAAATAAACATTCTGTTTTGTATGCTCGAATAGCTCGTGTATCAACTAGGGTTGTCCATATCTTCCATGTTAGGCGGGTTATTCTCAAGAGGAGTGGACTCCACTCCTCACTCACGAGAAAGTGGCTAGTCACCGGGATGCCCAGTCCCATGCTTTATGCAAACTAAATCCAAATAATTGCAAACAAAACTCCCCCTAGGACTCTTGTAAGTTGGAGGTACTCGTTGTTTCGAGCAAGCCATGGATTGATGCTTGTTGGTGGAGGGGGAGTATAAACTTTACCATTCTATTTGGGAACCGCCTATAATGTGTGTAGCATGGAAGATATCGCCATCTCTTGGTTGTTATGTTGACAATGAAAATATACCACTCAAAATATTATTCACCTCTATTTCAAAACCGAGCTCTGGCACCTCTACAAATCCCTACTTCCCTCTGTGAAGGGCCTATCTATTTACTTTCATGTTGAGTCATCATCCTCTTATTAAAAAGCACCAGTTGGAGACCACCGCTGACATTTGCATTCATTACTGTTAGTTTACATTGAGTATGACTTGACTGGATCTCTTTTACCATGAATTACAATGTCTAGTCATTCCTTGATCTTTAAAGGTGCTCTGCATTTATGTTTTGCGGTCTCAGGGCTAGCAAGATACCATCTTGTTATATCATATTATGATTGTTTTGAGAAAGTGTTGTCATCCGAGATTTATTATTATTGCTCATTAGTTGATTATGCCATTGATATGAGTAAACATGAGACCTAAGTGTTAGTGTGAATATGGTTAGTTTATAATCTTTGCTGAAAATTTGAATGCTGGCTTTACATATTTACAACAACAAGAGCAAACAGAGTTTGTAAAAGTTTTTCTTTATCACTTCAGTTTGTCAAGTAAATTGCTTGAGGACAAGCAAAGGTTTAAGCTTGGGGGAGTTGATATGTCTCCGTCGTATCTACTTTTCCAAACACTTTTGCCCTTGTTTTGGACTCTAACTTGCATGATTTGAATGGAACTAACCCAGACTGACGCTATTTTCAGCAGAATTGCCATGGTGTTATTTATGTGCAGAAACAAAAGTTCTCGGAATGACCTGAAACTTCACGGAACATCTTTTTGGAAATAATAATAAAAAATCTTGCAAAAGATGAAGACCAGGGGGCCACACCCTAGCCACGAGGGTGGGGGCGCGCCTGCCCCCCCCCCCTTGGCGCGCCCCCCTACCTCGTGGGCCCCCTGGAGCTCCTCCGACCTCAACTCCAACTCTGTATATTTGCTTTCAGGGAGAGAAAAATAAAGGAGAAGGATTCATTGCGTTTTACGATACGGAGCCGCCGCCAAGCCCTAAAACCTCTCAAGAGGGCTGATCTGGAGTCCGTTCGGGGCTCCGGAGAGGGGAATCCGCCGCCATCGTCATCATCAACCTTCCTCCATCACCAATTTCATGATGCTCACCGTCGTGCGTGAGTAATTCCATCATAGGCTTGCTGGACGGTGATGGGTTGGATGAGATTTATCATGTAATCGAGTTAGTTTTGTTAGGGTTTGATCCCTAGTATCCACTATGTTCTGAGATTGATGTTGCTATGACTTTGCTATGCTTAATGCTTGTCACTAGGGCTCGAGTGCCATGATTTCAGATCTGAACCTATTATGTTTTCATCAATATATGAGAGTTCTTGATCCTATCTTGCAAGTCTATAGTCACCTACTATGTGTTATGATCCGGCAACCCCGAAGTGACAATAATCGGGACCACTCCTGATGATGACCGTAGTTTGAGGAGTTCATGTATTCACTATGTGTTAATGCTTTGGTCTGGTACTCTATTAAAAGGAGGCCTTAATATCCCTTAGTTTCTGCTAGGACCCCGCTGCCACGGGAGGGTAGGACAAAAGATGTCATGCAAGTTCTTTTCCATAAGCACGTATGACTATATTCGGAATACATGCCTACATTACATTGATGAATTGGAGCTAGTTCTTTTTCACCCTAGGTTATGACTGTTACATGATGAACCGCATCCGGCATAATTCTCTATCACCAATCTATTGCCTACGAGCTTTCCATATATTGTTCTTCTCTTATTTACTTTTCCGTTGCTATTGCTGTCATCACTACAAAATACCAAAAACACTACTTTTGCTGCCATTACCTTTTGCTATCGTTACCACTACTATCATATTACTTTGCTACTAAATACTTTGCTACAGATATTAAGTTTCCAGGTGTGGTTGAATTGACAACTCAGCTGCTAATACTTGAGAATATTCTTTGGCTCCCCTTGTGTTGAATCAATAAATTTGGGTTGAATACTCTACCCTCGAAAACTGTTACGATCCCCTGTGCTTGTGGGTTATCAGTGGTTCCTATTCTTCTCCTGCATCGTCGTCCATACTGTTGATGTCTTCGGAGCCGAAATCAAGCATGTCGGTTAAATCGACGACAGTGGCTATTAAGTGGGTGGTGGGTGGGGAATGAATTTCTTTGTCGTCCGCTTCCCACTCAAGCCAGACATAGTTCGGCCAAGGGTCTCCTGACAAGGACAGAGACCTCAATGAATCTAGCACATCGGCCAAGGGCGAGTGCCGAAAAATATCCGCGGAGGTAAACTCCATGATCGGTGCCCAATCAGATTGGATAGGCACGGACGCAGGCGGTTCAGAGCCTGTGGCCGGGGACGAATCCAAGGGTCCGGTAACACAGGTCTCATAGGAGGTGAAGTCAGTATTCGGCTCTATCGCCGCTGAGTGTGCGGCCTCCGTGGCAAGGTCCATCCACCCGTCCTCAGACGGCACGATCTACTCCGAATTGAGGGCCGGAGTAGCCACAGGTGTGATCTCCCGAACACCGTCCGACGGCAGACCTAAGTCATGCTCGTCGTGACTGTGCGGTGCACCTGACATGGGCTCGAATCCGTCAAAGATCAAGTCTCCGCGGATGTCGGCATTATAGTTCAAGCTTCCAAACCTGACCTGATGGCCAGGGGCGTAGCTCTCGATCTGCTCCAGATGGCCAAGCGAGTTGGCCCGCGGTACGAAGCCGCCGAATACGAAGATTTGTCCGGGGAGAAAAACCTCACCCTGGATCGCATCATTGCCGATGATCGAAGGAGCCATCAAGCCTTTACGTGACGGCACAGTGAAACTCTCAATGAAAGCACCAATGTCGATGTCAAAACCGGCGGATCTCGGGTAGGGGGTCCCGAACTGTGCGTCTAAGGCTGATGGTAATAGGAGGCGGGGGACACAATGTTTACCCAGGTTCGGGCCCTCTCGATGGAGGTAATACCCTACTTCCTGCTTGATTGATCTTGATGATATGAGTATTACAAGAGTTGATCTACCACGAGATCGAAGAGGCTAAACCCTAGAAGCTAGCCTATGATTATGATTGTTGTTGTCCTATGGACTAAACCCTCCAGTTTATATAGACACCAGAGGGGCTAGGGTTACACAGAGTCGGTTATAGAGAAGGAGATCTACATATCCGAATAACCAAGCTTGCCTTCCACGCAAAGGAGAGTCCCACCCAGACACGGGACGAAGTCTTCAATCTTGTATCATCATAGTCCAACAGTCCGGCCAAAGTATATAGTCCGGCTGTCCGAGGACCCCCTAATCTAGGACTCCCTCAGGCATCACCCCGGTCGTACCACCAGTAATTCATGACTATAGTGAGTAGTCATATCACATGTCTTTCCAGCAGTAACGCGTCGTCACGTCAGACAGCCCGACCTTTCCAGCAGTAAGTAAGTTGAATCCGCTACTCCCTCACCCTCCTTGCCTCTCTGTCAAACCGCCTACGTGAAAACTGCCGCGCGTACTACTCGGGAAAAGCCCCGCCCTCAACTTTTAACTACGCGAAAATAGTTCAAGCTTGTTTGTTCTATATAAATACTAGTACTGTATGTTTATTCACCTGTGGGGTTGGTCAATGAATGGAGGGCCGGGGAGCACAAGTGAACAATACTACTACTACTACTACCTCCGTCCTAGTTTATTGGTCCCCATTGTATATTGTGTCAAATTTTGACTATAGATTGAACTAACAAAACGTTCATGCATGTTACCAAAAATTATATCATTGATAACAATGTTGAAATACGAATCCAGTGATATAATTTTTGTTGACATGCATTAACATTTTGTTAGCTAAATATTTGGTCAAAATTTGGCACGAACTACAAAGGTGACCTATAAACCAGGACGGAGGTTGTAGTAGTAGTAAGTAGGAGTCGTACAGTTACACACCTTAAATAGAGAGTTTCTTTTCTTTAATGCCACGTACAAAAATTGAAACGCTTGTTGTGGAGAGAAAAAGATAATCACTCCACTATATATGTACGCCGGGGCCTGAGCGCTTGCTTTACTAGGGTTGCTCTGTTTATTCTCTCATCCTCTCCAGATCTAAACAAGACAGCGGTAGCGACATTTTCTCTCTGCTCACTGCTAGTCACAGATCTGGCAGGATCCCTTCGGCTGGTGTGTGTAGAGAACTAGGTGCATCATTCACGCGGTCATCGCCGGTGAGGGAGGAAACCCACAGCTGCCGTAGGGGCCCGATCATCTGCCCGTGCCATTCTCTCTGACACAGTGCCGGCTCGGGAGGTCCTTCAACCCTTCTTCCTCCCTGTCGTATTGTGGCAGATCCGACCTGCCGCCGTCGACATCCCGACGACCCTCGGGTATAAGTTCTTCGAAAGCGGCCTTGCTTTACTGCCCCAGCTCCCCACGTGTCTGCATGTGCACCTTTTTCTACTCCCATCAGCTCTTCCAAAGCCACCTAAATTTTTAGTATTATTAGAGGTAAAGCTACTTCATGCATTCGAATCTAGGAGTTGGTTCAAATAACGAAGAAAGGGAGGAAAGTTGTAGCATGAATCTAGGACTTGATTCAAAGAGGAAATAATATGGTGAAAGTAGTAGAGACCGGATACCTGCCCGGTCTCTTGGTTGAAAAGGGAATAATGGGGAAATGCAGTACAAACTAGATAAGGAACAGATCTATTATTGGTTGAAAAAAGGATAGAAAGTGGCGGCTGGTGGACAGAATATGTCCAGGATTAGATTTGTTGCCCTCACATAGTAAAAGGTCTCCAGGATTAGAATTGTTGCCCTCACATAGTAAAAGGTCTCCAGGATTAGATTTGCTGCCCTCACATAGTAAAAGGTCTCCAGGATTAGAATTGTTGCCCTCAAATTATAGAAGGTCTCCAGGATTAGATTCGCTGCCCTCACATAGTAAAAGGTCTCCAAGATTAGATTTGCTGCCCTCACATAGTAAAAGGTCTCTAGGATTAGATTTGCTGCCCTCACATAGTAAAAGGTCTCCAGGATTAGATTTGCTGCCCTCACATAGTAAAAGGTCTCCAGGATTAGATTTGCTGCCCTCACAGAGCATGAACAAACTCGGCATCACCACTTTATGCCTCCTTGTAGGTACATTGTGCTGATGCGTCCACTGTTGCATGTCCTTATACCAACCTTTTGTTGTTGTTAATGTAAGGGCGCATGTAAAATGAAGCGATCACACTGTTACCTTAGGGACATGTCTAACCAATGTTATTGTTAATCTAATGCCTCTAGTGATATGATGCAATTAAATTGTGTTATAAATGGTACTCCTGTTGTTTACCCCAATATGATAAGTAAGTTTATCCTTTACACTGTTGAGTGTCCTGGTGTCCCCACGGTCCCATGCCCTTAAACCAACTCTTTAGCTATTGTTGATTTACTGTATCTGGTAAACAAGCAATGCCACCATTAAAGTAATCCCATATTTGACGAATGTCATTGTTGATCGTAATGCTTCCGGTAACATGAAGCATTGCTAACGTTTTAAATTTTCTATTGTCCTTGCGTGATTTCCATGAACATAATTAAGATGCTTCTTTTCATTTCGTGTATGTTTCCTATATTCTTATTAACCAGCAACTTTTTACTTTCTATCTTTTTGTGAAGATAGGGATATCCATTTCACCTTGTTGCTATTGTGACCTTTTGGTGAACTACACAAAACACTCCCTTTTTGGAATGAGTGTCTTGGGCAGTTCAACTAAAATGTCACGTGGGCAACATCTCTCAATTTTGGTGGAACTGCACAAAATGGTGATTGGAGTTTCCAAAATCTCCGTCAAATTCTGCTGGTAATCTCGTGCAACATTTTATTAGCCTTTGCAAGATGAGTCGTCACTGTCACCACAATGGCACTTTATTTTAGTGGAACTGCACAAAAGGATTAGCAAATTATAGTTGCACCTTACATGAGAAGGACAGCCAACCTTAATGTTCCTCAATTTTAGTGCAACTACTAAAGAACCTGCCAGCTGAATGATGCAATATTTGCTTCATTTCAGGTGAACTGCAGAAAAGGCACATGAATTAAATCATGGAAGTCCAGGCAGGCCTCATCCGAGTGGAGTTGCAGGTTGAGTTCAAGGAGTGCCACAATTATAGTAATCAGGTTCTTCTTATTTGTGTTGTGCAAATAGTAATACTCAACTACAGATGTTGTGACGGTCTAGAGCATTCAGCAAGTTCTTCGGTTGTATGACACGGCTAGCCAAGATGGATTTAATCCCGATATTCACTTTATCAAAAGGCTCTAATGGGTTGGTTCTGAATCTTGCAAGCTAGGAATCAATGAGATGTGTAGGCATATTTGTTGTACTTATGATTTGAATCTTATTTGTTGGTTATGAATTTTGCAAGCTGGGAATCAATGAGATGTGTAGGCATCTTTGTTGTACTTATTATTTGGATCTTATTTTTTGGTTCTGAATCTTGCAAGCTGGGAAACATAGCATGATGATGCAAAGGACAACAACCATAACAAATAGTTCAAACTTGGTAGTATTATCTGTGTGAAAGTGCCAATACAGACCCGCTCGTGAACCGACGTGTGACCGGAGTAGGTTTCTTAATGGAGGCATTTGAATGCGCCGAGGGTGCATCTTCTGCCGGTCATGCAGCAGGCGAGGGATGGGTAGTAACTGTTGTCGCCTGTACACACTCAGTTTACTGTTGAATCCAGTTCCCCAAGAGCTGAAAAACGGACTGCTGCCGCCGCCTACCCACTCGTTCACTTGAAGAGACTCCAATGGCGATCCGAGGGGTGAGCCTGCTGGATATGGACTTCAGCAAGGAGTTCTCCTTTGAGTTCGCCGTTCAGTCCTATGGCTGCACCAAGTTGAATGTGATGTACACCAATGATCCGGACTCGGTGAAGCTCTGCCTTGCTGAGTTCAAGCAGTACCTACAGGACAAGAAAGCACAAGGTCGTAGGACTTAGACCTTGTGCCCATCCATTCGTCTCCTGACAGGGACCGGCGGATCACCATCGCCCAGGTATGTGTGCGGGACGAGGTTCTCGTCTACCACTGTTGTAGGGCCATCAGAGGTTCTGGAGCATTCGCCCGTTTCATCGGCAGCGCCGACTACACCTTCGCTGCGGTGGAGAGAAGGAAGAACACGACGATTCGGCCATCTGGTGCAGCAAGCTTGTCGACATCCAGAAGCAATACAAGATCATCGGCAACGGGAAGGAGAAGGACTCCGTGGTTGACCTCGCCGAGACCATCATCGACCCCTGATACGCCAATATGAAAGAAGACAATGACACCAAGGACCTGAACATGTGGGAGGTACCTCTAAATCTAGCCTACATAACCTACGCGGCCAAGGACGCAAACGCATGCTACGACATGTACAGGCGGATCTTGGACATGAGGGCGTGTCTGCTTCCCATAACCGACGAGTACACGGACAGCCGCAGCATCATGATCAAGCGTGCCAGGAAGGTCTAGATGTTGTACTTTATCTGTTTATAACCACCTTTATCATCTGAGTGTTTCATGCATTAGCCTATGCGTCGTAGTTATCTGTTTTGTCCGAAATATTTCATTTAAGAACGCGTTAACCTATTTGCTTTTTTAGTGGCTATTTGCTTATGTATGTAACTAGTTCACTTGTTCGTTTAAAAAAACTAGTTCACTCGGCTGTCGTGCTTTGAATCTCCTTCCTGGCAACATATTCCCCTTCTCAGGTGGACCCAGCAGGTCTCGTACACAGACATATGGGACCAACCACCTATCCATTTGTAGTTCTTTATTTTGTTCAATCTTTCGTCCTCTTCCTATACAGCGGCTGGCCATCCCTCTACTCCCACACATTGTCCGACGACGGCAGCTCCACCGGCCCACCCTGCACCCGAGCAAGTTAACCCTCATACTCTCCTCCGCCTGCATCTTCCCCCGCTCCGGTTCGTTTGGTCCAAGGTCTCGATGTCGTCCTCCGCCTTGGTGCTCTCACCGCGGCGCCGCTGTCTGTCGTTCCCAACATGGTCAGCAAAACAAGAGGAATCGGGAGACAACTGTTCGTCGAGAGGTTGATAGTCTCGGGCCCACCAGGTCCATGGCCTAGGTTTTTTGTTTAACAGGGGCAGCCCATGACATGTTTCAACATTTTTTGGATCCAGCGGGTATCAAGCGGCCTCTGTGCCTCCCAACCTAGCGTGTCTATAACATCAGCAGCCCAAGTTATGTTTGTTTTTTCAAGATGACCCACAGCTCAGTTCTATTTTTCTATAAGAATGCAAAACTGAACCTATGTTTTCTATAAGAATGCAAAACTGAACCTATATTTATATCTTATTTTATTACATATATATATAATAGAAACAACATAAGGTTCCGTTAAACCTGTCATTCGCCCAACCATTTTATAGACCTTCCCACTTCCTTTATTTTTCGTTTTCATTAATCCTATATCTGAATTTTCTCCCACTTTATTTTTGATGTAAACTGAGTTTTCTCCCAGTACTTTTCCCTAGAACCAACTCAACTGTCCCACGTCTAGCCTAAAAAATAATAATACACCACGTCCTATTAACTCATCAAATTAAAATGATATTTTATTTCATAAGTTGAAAGTTCTTACAAAATAATAATAATAATTGTTTATATATAACTTGGCAAGTTAACTCCTAGTGATTGCGTACATAAGCTTGCAAATATTTTACTGACCAATGCAGTAATAGACGTGCAATCATGTGTTTATGTTTTTATAACATTTCTCGTCCAGCCCAACATGATATTTTCCCCCAGCCCAACAAGTCCGCGGATTTCGAGAAAAATGCAAATGGGCTTTAAATTCTACCATATATATAAACGGGCTGCATAGATGCTACATCATTGTTTCACCCAGCCCACTAAATGGACTAAAAACAAATGGATTGGCTGGCATGTGGGCCAGTAGGTCGAAGCCTAACAACGTGTTGGATTTACATCCAACGGCCGGCATTCTTCTTCAATCTCTCGTCTTCTTCCGCCAGCGCTGCCAGGACCGCCTGCTCTAGCCTCCGGCATCTAGCGGCGTTGTTTTGCGTGCCTCAGCGAAACGCTACCCCGCCGACAGCCAGGCCATCCCTCCACTCCGCACCTCATGTTATTCTCTACCGAGTGTAGGCCCACCCCGCACCTGAACCAGTCAAGTTTCCCACTCCTCTCCGTATGCGACTCCACTGCCGCGTCTTCCCCATCCCTGGGTCGTTGCAGTCTGGGGCCTCACCATCGTCCATCGCCTCGCTGCGCTCGGCGTGGTCAACAAACGAGAGTCATCGGAAGAGGAATGTACTTGGAGAGCCTGACGGCTGGGACCCACGAGGTCCATGGTCGCACGCAAGGAAAGTTCCTTCTTATTAAGTTGTTTCCTCCCCTTGACAGCTGGGACCCACCAGCTATATCTTTGCATGGAAGGAAGTGCCTCCTTGTTATGCGAAAAAAACCATTCCTCCCGATGACAGCTGGGACCCGGTAGATTTGGTGGCTGACTTGTGGGCCTACTAAGCAGATGTGTATGCAGGGTTTTGTCAACTTAATCAACAAATTATTATAGCAGCTGTACCATTGGATGTTAATCCAACAACTGTGCTCCTTCTTCAACCTCTGTTCTTTCTCCTGTCTCCCATGGGCGGCAGTGCTCCCGCGCACCCGAACCAGTCAAGTTTCCCACTCCTCTCCATCTGCGACTCCACTGCTGCGTCTTCCCCATCTCCGGGTCGTTCCAGTCTGGGGCCTCGCCGTTGTCCACCGGCCTTGGTGCGCTCGGCATGGTGTGGTCAACATGGTCAACAACTGAGAGTCATCGGAAGATGACTGTACGTGAGAGGCTGATAGTGGGGACGCACCACGCCCATGGATGCATGCATGAAACAGCATCCTTTTTACCCTGAAAAATAATGTTTTCTCCCCCTGACTGCTGGGACCCACCAGCTACATCTTCCCACGCAAGCAACTGTGTCCATATTATGGGCAAAAAAATTATTCGCCCCCCTGACTGCTGGGACCCACCAGCTACATCTTCACACGCAAGGAAGTGCCTAACAGTCGGGACCCACCAGGTCGAAGCATACGTAGCGTTGTCATTCTGGTCGCGAACGTGTACGTATGATAATCCCCAAGTGCAGGGAATCATCGTAGAAATTCCCAAAGGTGGAAGTGATAAGTATGGAGTGTCGAACCCACAAGTAACTAAAGGTAAGATCAACATTCTCTCAAGCCCTATCTGCCACTGATACAACTCTACGTACACCGAACGTTTGCTTCCAACTAGAAACGAGAAATAAAACTACATTGTGGGTATGAAGAGGATGACTTTGCATGATATAGGAGAGCTAAAATATAAAAGTAGGTGTTGTTATCATAAAGTTAGAATATATGACTAAATAAATAGCGAGTGTGGAATAATGATGGGCCGGTGTGCGGAATTGTCCTAGGCAATTGTTAACAAGACCGATAGTCGTCATTGCAATTTCATATGAGGGAGAGGCATAAGCTAACATACTTCCTCTTCTTGGATCATATGCACTTATGATTGGAACTCTAGCAAGCATCCACAACTACTAAAATCATTAAGGTAAAATCCAACCATAGCATTAAAGCATCAAGTCCCCTTTATCCCATACGCAACAACCCCCTTACTCGGGTTTATGCTTCTGTCACTCAAGCAACCCACTATAAGCGAATCATGAACGTATTGCAACACCCTACAGCGGGAATCCCTCATGCTTGCGCGACATGGAGGGTGAGGGAGTCCTGGATTAGGGGGTGTTCGGGTAGCCGGACTCCTGGACTATGAAGATACAAGATTGAAGACTTCGTCCCATGTCCGGATGGGACTTTCCTTGGCGTGGAAGGCAAGCTTGGCGATGCGGATATTCAAGATCTCCTACCATTGTAACCGACTCTGTGTAACCCTAACCCTATCCGGTGTCTATATAAACCGGAGGGTTGTAGTCCGTAGGCAATCAACTCCATATACAACAATCATACCATAGGCTAGCTTCTAGGGTTTAGCCTCCTTGATCTCGTGGTAGATCTACTCTTGTACTACCCATATCATCAATAGTAATCAAGTAGGACGTAGGGTTTTACCTCCATCAAGAGGGCCCGAACCTGGGTAAAACATCGTGTTCCCTGCCTCCTGTTACCATCCGGCCTAGACGCACAGTTCGGGACCCACTACCCGAGATCCGCCGGTTTTGACACCGACATTGGTGCTTTCATTGAGGGTTCCTCTGTGTCTTCGCCTTTAGGCCTGATGGCTCCTTTGATCATCAACAACGATGCGGTCCAGGGTGAGATTTTGCTCCCCGGACAGATCTTTGTCTTCGGCGGCTTCGCTCTGCGGGCCAATTCGCTCGGCCACCTGGAGTAGATCGAAAGCTATGCCCCTGGCCATCAAGTCAGGTTTGGAAGCTTAAACTACACGGCTGACATCCGCGGAGACTTGATCTTCGACGGACTCGAGCAACAGCCAAGCGCGCCGCACTATCTCGAGAGGCATGATCTAGCTCTGCCCCCAGACAGTGTCCTGGAGGCCGCACACGCATCGGTTCTGACCCCTAACTCGGAGCCTATTGCGCTAATCGAGGATGAGCGGTTGGACGTCACCTCGGGGGCTGCGATCCCAAAAGCGATCGAGCCGAACGCTAGCCCCGCACTCTGCACGACCCGTGACTCCGAGGATCCACACTCCTCCCCGGACTCCGAACCCCCCACGCCCCTGCCAATCGAATCCGATTGGGCGCCGATAATGGAGTTCACCGCCACAGACATCTTTCAGCGTTCGCCTTTTGGCGACATCCTGAATTCTCTTAAGTCTCTCTCTTTATTAGGAGAGCCCTGGCCAGACTACGGTCAACGAGGGTGGGATACGGGCGATGAGGAAATTCAAAGCCCACCCACCACCCACTTTGTAGCCACTGTCGACGATCTAACCGACATGCTTGACTTCAGCTCCGAAGACATCGACGGCATGGACGACGATGTAGGAGACGAACAGGAACCAGCACCTGTAGGGCGCTGGAAGGCCACCTCGTCATATGACATATATATGGTGGATACTCCAAAAGATGGAGATGGCGATGGAACAGTGGGGGATGACGCCCCCAACAAACAGCCAAAGCGCCGGCGTCAGCGACGCCGCTCTAAATCCCGCCAAAACAAAAACGGTGATTCCGGCACGGGAGATAATACTACCCTGGATAGCGCCGAAGAACACCCACCTCAGCAAGATTCGGCATAGGAAGATGGAGAAGCCAGCCCTCATGAGAGATCGGCAGACCGAGAGGTCGAGGATGATAACTATACACCTCCCTCCGAAGACAAGGCAAGCCTCGATGACGACGAATTCGTCATACCATCAGACCCCGCCGAACAAAAGCGTTTTAAACGTAGGCTTTTAGCCACGGCAAGCAGCCTCAAGAAAAAGCAGCAACAGCTTAGAGCTGCCCAAGATTTGCTAGCTGACAGATGGACTGAAGTCCTTGCGACCGAAGAGTATGAACTCGAACGCCCCTCCAAGAGTTACCCGAAGCGCAGGCCGCTACCCCAATCAGAGGAGGAAGCACCTACATCACCAGCGCATGACATGGCAGACCGGCCACCTCGCGGCCGCGATAGAGAGGCCTCTCGGCCCTCCACCCAAGCCATGCCCCGACGCCGCTCAACTAAGGCACGGAAAAATGCGCCCGACCTGCGAGACATACTGGAGGATAAGGCAAGACAAACAAGATCGATCTACAGATCGCGCAGGCGCCCTACGGCATGTGACAATGATCTTCACTTCGGATACAACAAATCCGGCCGGGCCGAACACAACAGACATAGCTCTTCCGAGCTGCGTCGTGATATAGCCCAGTACAGAGGCGCCGCACACCCGCTATGCTTCACGAATGAAGTAATGGATCATAAAATCCCAGAGGGTTTCAAACCCGTAAAAATCGAATCATACGATGGCACAACAGATCCGGTGGTATGGATCGAGGATTATCTCCTTCACATCCACATGGCACGTGGCGATGATCTATACACCATCAAATACCTCCCACTCAAACTTAAAGGACCGGCCCGGCATTGGCTTAACAGCTTGCCAGCAGACTCAATCGGTTCTTGGGAGGACCTGGAAGCCGCATTCCTCGACAACTTCCAGGGCACTTATGTGCGACCGCCGAATGCCGACGACTTAAGCCACATAATTCAGCAGCCAGAGGAATCGGCCAGACAATTCTGGACGCGGTTCCTAACAAAGAAAAACCAGATAGTCGACTGTCCGGACGCAGAGGCCCTAGCAGCCTTCAAGCATAACATCCGCGACGAGTGGCTTGCCCGGCACCTGGGACAGGAAAAGCCGAAATCCATGGCAGCCCTCACGACACTCATGACCCGCTTTTGCGCAGGAGAAGACAGCTGGCTAGCTCGCAGTAACAACTTATCAAAGAACCCTGGTAATTTGGATACCAAGGACAAAAGTGGCAGGACACGTCAGAATAAGCAAAAACGCTGCGTTAACAGTGACAGCAATGAAGACACGGCAGTCAATGCAGGATTCAAAGGCTATAAATCCGGTCAGCGGAAAAAGGCATTCAAAAAGAATACTCAGGGCCCATCCAGTTTGGACCGAGTACTCGATCGCTTGTGCCAGATACATGGCACCCCCAAAAGGCCAGCCAATCACACTAACAGGGATTGTTGGGTGTTCAAGCAGGCAGGCAAGTTAAGGGCCGAAAACAGAGACAAGGGGCTGCACAGCGACGACAAGGAGCCCAAGCCGCCGAACAACAATGGACAGAAGGGCTTTCCCCCACAAGTGCGAACGGTGAACATGATATACGCAACCCACATTCCCAAGCGGGAGCGGAAGCGTGCGCTACGGGACGTATACGCGATGGAGCCAGTCGCCCCAAAGTTCAACCCATGGTCCTCCTGCCCGACCACTTTTGATCGAAGGGACCATCCCACTAGCATCCGTCATGGCGGCTTCGCCACATTGGTTCTCGACCCAATCATCGACGGATTTCATCTCACAAGAGTCCTCATGGACGGCGGCAGTAGCCTGAACCTGCTTTATCAGGATACAGTGCGGAAAATGGGCATAGATCCCTCAAGGATTAAGCCCACAAGAACGACCTTTAAAGGCGTTATACCAGGTGTAGAAGCCAACTGCACAGGCTCAGTAACACTTGACGTGGTCTTCGGATCCCCAGACAATTTCCGAAGTGAAGAGTTAATCTTCGATATAGTCCCGTTTCGCGGTGGCTATCACGCCCTGCTCGGACGAACCGCATTCGCAAAGTTCAATGCGGTGCCGCACTACGCATATCTCAAGCTCAAGATGCCAGGCCCTCGAGGAGTAATTACGGTCAACGGAAACACCGAACGCTCCCTCCGTACGGAGGAGCATACGGCGGCTCTCGCGGCGGAGGTACAAAGTAGCCTTCTCAGGCAATTCTCCAGTCCGGCCATTAAAAAGCTAGACACGGCCAAGCGCGCCCGGAGTAACCCACAGCAGGACCGCCTGGCACACTCTGAGCAAGCGTAGCAATGCGGCCCCAACCCCAGCTTTCGCGACATAGCGAAACCAGTACCTCGCGTGCATAACTACGCCCTTGAAATACCATGGGCACAGGGGAAGGGCACAATAACGGCACGCCCAAAATACGGCTTAAAATGTACTAGGGGCTGCCGGATTCTTTTTTTAATTTTTTCTTACTTTCAGGACTCCATACTTCGGACGACCTGTTCGGCAATTCGACTGCCGCACAAATGATGCAAGATCCAGGGAGGCAGACAAGCCATGCCGCATTATGGAACTCCCAGGTGGTCTCTATTACGAGCGGTATACCTGTTTTAAATACAATTTGCGGCCTGCCCCTGGTCAGGACATACTGAATAGTCCAATATCTTTTGCTTACCGCATTATTTGTATCGTTCGGCTTTGATAAATAGCCTCTCTATAAACAATGCTTAGCTTATTGTCTATTTTTTGCATTATCTTCTTTTCACATTTATGTTTATTAAATGACATGATTGCACCCGTACACCATGGTACGGCAAACACGCCAGGGGCTTCAGTACCCCTCATAATGGTGTGAGAAGTCCGTACACTTTCACAAGTGCGGCACCCCAAACTTATAGCACTATATGCATCGGCTCCGAATCATGATTTGGGTCAACAGTTGGGTTTGCCTGGCTCCTATGTTTTGGTGCCTTACGTTCCGCTCTATCGGCTAAGGTAGCACTAAGAGAACCACTGCGATTGTGCCCCGGTTCAGCTGGGTTAAGCACCTCAGTGGAGAAAGCTAAAACTGACTGTCATGATGAGGCGAGAGACCGGTCGCTGTTCGAGAGGTTTTTCGAGTCCCTAAAGACTTATGCCGCTTCGAGCGAGGAGCTGGCTTTGTCCGGCCAAGGCGTGGATAGCGCCCCCAACTCGGTCTTCCGAACTAGGGGCTTCGCCGAAATTTAAAATTATAGAGTTCTATGGCTAAGTGAGAGTGTTCAAGCATTATAGTCCGATTGCCTGGTTCGTTGTGCTGAGCGCCTCCCTCGAAGGACCCAACTATGGGAAAAAGAGCGCTCAGGTTTATCTCGAACACCCCAGCACTAGTCGCATGGGGGCAGAAGCCGATGACTGGCCATCTCTCAATTTTTTGATAAACGGCCGCACAGAAAGTAATATTTTAAATTCAATAAGCATTGCTTAGCGCATATGAACAAGTTTTCAGCGCACAGGATAAACACGAGCGAGTTCATTCAAAAATCACATCCTTGGTACATTCATCCGCCACAAGGCGGGCACCTGCAAGAACATCCTTGTAGTAGTTCTCGGGCTTGCGATGCTCCTTCCCCGGCGGCGGCCCGTCCTTCACAAGCTTCTCACCGTCCAGCTTACCCCAGTGCACCTTTGCACGGGCAAGGGCCCGACGGGCACCTTCGATGCAGACAGAGCGCTTGATGACCTCGAGCCTCGGACAAGCCTCCACCAGCCACCGCACTAGCCCGAAATAGCTCCCAGGCAGGGCCTCTCCGGGCCACAGCCGAACTATGAAGCCCTTCATGGCCTGTTAGGCCACCTTGTGGAGCTCGACCAGCTGTTTCAGCTGGTCGCTCAAAGGCACAGGGTGTCCGGCCTCAGAATATTGAGACCAGAACACCTTCTCCGTCGAGCTGCCCTCTTCAGCTCGGTAGAATGCGGCGGCGGCGGATATGCTGCGGGGAATATCTTCGAATACCCCTGGAGAGCTCCGGATTCGGGTAAGTAACAAGTAGTTTACTTTTATATTTCTTCTTTGCATGAAGAATGCCTTACCCGCTGCTATCTTCCTCATCTCCTCCAACTCTTGGAGGGCCTTTTGGGCTTCGGCCTTGGCAGACTTGGCAGTCTCAAGGGCCGTCACGAGCTCGGATGCTTGCGCCTTTGGCTCAAGCTCCAAACTCTCATGTTTTTTCATGAGAGCCTGAAGCTCTTGCTGCACCTCGCCGACCTGAGCCCCAAGTCTGTCTTGCTCGGTGCGCTCCGCGGCCGTTTTCTTTTCGGCCTCAGACAGCGCCTGCTTAAGGGTCGCCACCTCAGTCGTGGCCCCTACAATAAGCAGTACAATCCTGTTATTTTTTTTTGCAATCACACCTTTTTATAGGCACTTTTTCTGTAAGGTATTTCTTACCTTCTCTCTCCTCAAGCCGCCGCTTGGCAAGGCCGAGCTCTCGCTCGGTCCGCTCGAGGTCCTGCTTCAGGACACCCACCTCCGCAGTCAGTGCGGCGGTAGATAGCAGCGAAGCCTGCATTCGCATATTGACTCTTTTTTGTTAGACTCCTGCGAAATTTAATAGATCCTCTATTCGGCTTTTCTTTCTGAACGCCAAATAGAGCATCAGGGGCTACTGTCTATGCGGTAATATTTTTACATATTTTTACTTACCTTAAAGCCTGTTAGAAGGCTAGCGCAAGCTTCAGTCAGTCCGCTCTTGGCGGACTGAACATTCTGGATCACCGTACTCATAATAGTACGGTGCCCCTCGTCGATGGAGGCGCCGTCAAGCACCTCCAGCAGATTGTTCGGCACCTCCGGTTGGACGGAGGCCGCCGGCTCAGAAGGCTTGCTCCTCTTGGAAGGAGTTCGCCTACCGCGGTCCAGAACTGTGGAAGATTCCGGCGCGGTGTCCGGCACAAAGCCGGACTTGGAGCCCTGGGGGGCCTTATCCCCTTCACTCCTGGAGTCCGGGAGGTTGCCTTGCGGCTCCTCCGGGACCACCTCCTCCTGCCCCGGAGCTTGTCGCGATGCCACTTCGGCGTCGTCTGCAGTGCGGGGGAAGACAGCGGGCGGAACTGAGTTCATGTCCGATGAGTCCAGGGAGCCGCCCGACGATTCGTTGAATTCGGCCCGGGGCGGGCTGCATAATTATGTTCGACATTAGGGAAAGCTATGCAACAAAGGAACATCATGAGTTACTCTGATGTCCGAACTTACGATTTCGCCGGACGCTTGGCCCTGTTTGGCCACTCCTCTTCGCCCTCTTCGGCGTCGAGGGAGTAGTCCGGCGGAGGGGTCTTCCTTTTCCTAGACCCCTCGGCCTCCCCCGTTGGGCCGGCCTTCCTCTTCTCTCCTCCCTCCGCTGGGGGGGGAGAGTTTTCTTCTTCTCGTTTTCATAGGAAGAGGGCGTCTCGGACTCGTCGGATGATGAGTCCGACACCACCACGTTACGGGCACTCTTTCGAGTCCCCGTGGTCTTCTTCTTCTTAGCCTTCTTCTCCGGCACCACATAAGGCGCCGGAACTAGCAGCTTCACTAGTAGAGCTGGGGCTGGGTCTTCGGGCAGCAGAGCCGGACAGTTAATCGGTCTGGATATCGCCCGCCAAGCCTGTCAAAAGTAAGGGAGTTTAGATCCCGCATAGAGTCAAACTATGAAGAAAGCTTAACATCTTGTAAAAGGTGAAGATAGCTTACCTCGCTAGCGTGACGCTGCAGCTGTATCCGTGGTCCTCGGAAGCGGATGCGGGAGCCTCGGCACCCTTGAATAGCACCTTCCAGGCATCTTCGTACGTCGTGTCGAAGAGCCTGCTAAGGGTTTGGTGCTGCGCCGGGTCGAACTCCCACAGATTAAAATCCCGTTGTTGGCACGGGAGGATCCGGCGGACGAGCATAACCTGGATTACATTAACAAGCCGGATTGGCTTGTTCACCAGGGACTGGATGCATGTTTGCAATCCGATCACCTCTTTTTCGTCACCCCACGACAGGCCCGTCTCTTTCCAGGACATAAGCCGCGTGGGGGGTCCGGATCAGAACTCGGGGGCTGCGGTCCATTTCGGATCGTGTGGCTCGGTGATGTAAAACCACCCGGATTGCCACCCCTTTAGGGTCTCCACAAAAGAGCCCTCGAACCATAGGACGTTGGCCATCTTGCCCGCCATGGCGCCTCCGCACTCCGCCTGGCTGTCACGCACCACCTTGGGCTTGACGTTAAAGGTCTTGAGCTAGAGGCCAAAATGAGGGCGAACGCGGAGGAAAGCCTCACACACGATGATAAACGCCGAGATGTTGAGGATGAAGTTCGGGGCCAGATCGTGGAAATCCAGGCCGTAATAGAACATGAGCCCCCGGACAAATGGGTGGAGTGGAAAACCCAGTCCGCGGAGGAAGTGGGGGAGAAATACTACCCTCTCATGGGGCCTTGGGGTGGGGAGAAGCTGCCCCTTTTCGGGAAGCCGGTGCGCGATGTCCTTGGACAGGTATCCGGCCTTCCTTAGCTTCTTGACTTGGCCCTCCGTAGCGGAGGAGACCATCCACTTGCCTCCCACTCCGGACATTGCTGGAGAAGGTTGAGGTGGGAAGTGCGGGCTTGGGCGCTGGAGCTCGAGTGCGCAGGAGATGGATAGGCAAAGGAGGAAGAAGGCGTAGGTAAAAAGGTGGATCCTTATCCCCTTATATGGGCGGATGCGGTTGTGCGTCCCCACCAGCCTAGTAAAACTCGCTTGCCTCCCAAGCGCCGTGATAAATGGCGCGGTTGGGTTACCCACGTCCGTATTGATGAGAATCCCGTAAAGGGGGTACACGATCTCTGCTTTGACAAGACGTACCAAGGAAACCGCCTCGCAAAACATGCTGAGGTGGAAAAGTTAAAATGATTCGAGTAAAGGACTTGGCCGTAGTGTGATGACACACTGCGGAATACGTCAACAGTTTTGATTTGTGTTAATATTATTCTCTCTATGGCGATATGTGGAAGCTTATTTTGCAGAGCTGGACATTACTCTTGGTGTTTACAATCTTCTATGAAGGACTTGGAGGAGGAACCCGCCTTGCAATGCCGAAGACAATTTGCGCGCCGGACTCGTCGTCATTGAAGCCTGGTTCAGGGGCTACTGAGGGAGTCCTGGATTAGGGGGTGTTCGGGTAGCCGGACTATACCTTCAGCCGGACTCCTGGACTATGAAGATACAAGATTGAAGACTTCGTCCCGTGTCCGGATGGGACTTTCCTTGGCGTGGAAGGCAAGCTTGGCGATGCGGATATTCAAGATCTCCTACCATTGTAGCCGACTCTGTGTAACCCTAACCCTATCCGGTGTCTATATAAACCGGAGGGTTGTAGTCCGTAGGCAATCAACTCCATATACAACAATCATACCATAGGCTAGCTTCTAGGGTTTAGCCTCCTTGATCTCGTGGTAGATCTACTCTTGTACTACCCATATCATCAATATTAATCAAGCAGGACGTAGGATTTTACCTCCATCAAGAGGGCCCGAACCTGGGTAAAACATCGTGTTCCCTGCCTCCTGTTACCATCCGGCCTAGACACACAGTTCGGGACCCACTACCCGAGATCCGCCGGTTTTGACACCGACAGAGGGCACAATAGGACAGCACCAAAATAAAACATACAACTCGTACCAATCTAGATCATCAATCAACCCAAAGACAAAGGATATCTACTCAAAACATCATAGGATGGCAACACATCATTGGATCATAATATGTGGTATAAAGCACCATGTTCAAGTAGGGATTGCAGCGGGCTGCGGGAGAGTGGACTGCGTAAAAGAGATGAGGATGGTGATGATGATGGTGATGTTGATGAAGACGATCACCGGGGAGATGATTCCCCTCCCGATGGCACTCCGGTGCCACCGAGAGAGAGGAGGAGAGGTTCTCCCCCTTCTGCTTCCTCCTCCATGGCCTCCCACCTGGATGGGGAGAGGTTCTCCCTCTGGTCCTTGGCCTTCATGACGATGATGGCCCCTCCGGGATCCTCCTCGATGCCCTTCGGTGATGATGGCACCCTCCGGCAGGGTGCCAGAGAGGGCCTAGATTGATTTCTCGTGGCTACAGAGGCTTGCGGCGGTGGAACTTCTGATCTAGGTTAATTTCTGGAGGTTTCTGTATATATATATATATATGTATATATATATATGAGGTTTTGGCGTCAAGAACAAGTTAGGGGGGTCTCCGGGCTGTCCACGAGGTAGGGGGCACGCCTCCCACCCTCGTGGGCAGCCCGGGACTCTTCTGGCCCAACTCGTTTACTCCATGGCCTTCTTCTGGTCCAAAAATAAGCTCCGTCAAGTTTCAGGTCAATTGGACTCCGTTTGGTTTTCCTTTTCTGCGATACTCTAAAACAAGGAAAAAACAGAAACTAGCACTGGCACTGGGCTCTAGGTTAATAGGTTAGTCCCAAAAACCATATAAAATAGCATATAAATGCATATAAAACATCCAAGGTTGATAATATAATAGCATGAATACTTCATAAATTATAGATACGTTGGAGACGTATCAACATACCTACGATCGGTCTGTCTGCAAGCTGCAACGATGAACCATGGCCGTGTAAGGAAGGGCATGTGTCGTAGTAGAGGCGCGCACGTGTCGTAGTAGAGGCGCGCACGTAGCGTGTACACGTACGTACAGCAGCCATGTTGCAAGAAAGTAAATACGGCCACATACATACATATGGGCGGGGTCTCGAACGCCTACTCGCACATACGTACGGCCAGGGCTCGTGTACATCGCTGGGTCGGAACGGAGAAACTGCGTCGTCGTCGTGTTCATCAGGAGCCAACCGGCTTGGAGGAACAGGTGATGGAAACGAGGCCTGGCGTACCGCAGAATGGAGGAAACGGCCTGGTGTTCGACCGGCCACGGTCGAAACGGGATCCTGTTCATCGGGAGGGGTCTGGCGTACCGCAAAACAGAGGAAACGGACCTCCTACGGTGGAAACGGGGTCCTGTTGATCGGGAGGGGTGTGGCGTACCGCAAAACGGAGGAAACGGACTTGTGTTGGAGCGCTACGGTCGAAACGGGGGTCCTGTTCATCACGAGGGGTGTGGCGTACCGCAAAACGGGACTCCACGGGATACTATTCATATCCACCGTCGACCTCCTCCAGCCTCCACAGGCTACTGTTCATCCACGGTCGACCTCCTCCGGCCTCTACCTGCGACTGTCCATCCATGGGCTCCTGTTCATCTAGCCTCCACCACGCGCTCCTCCACCGGCTACTGTTCAACCAGCCCTCTCCACGGGGTCATGTTCAACCACCCCTCCACGGGCTACTGTTCATCCAGCCCTCCACCGGCTACTATTCAACCAGCCCTCCACGAGGTCCTGTTCATCCTGCCCTCCATGGGGTCCTGTTCATCCAGCCCTCCATGGGGTCCTGTTCATCCACCAGCTTGATCGATCGGGGTGTTGTTCATCCAGCGGCAACGGCCTCTACTACCATGGGGTCCTGTTCATCCAACCCCCCACCGGGAACTATTCATCCAAACCCCCTCAACAACTCTCGTTGTTCATTCAGAGGCAGCATCGAATGGCTTCAGTTAGCAGCAGTAGCGAAGGAATCACACTCAGGTTCAGTTAACAGCAAGGGATCGATCGATCGCTCGGGTTCAGTAACGCGTAGCCTGCAGTGCGATCACTCGGGTTCAGTTAGAGCCCAACGCCTCGCTCGGGTTCAGTTAGAGCCCAACGCCTCACGCACACACGCGTACGTATGAGAGAAAAGCGCATTGCTCGGACCCCGACCACCCACCGTAACCGGGAACTCCCCGATATTTTCCTTCCCCTCGCTTCTACCACGGTTTTTTCCATCATGGACGGCCCAAAGAATGTCATGCAGCTGCGTCTCCGTCCCGCCCAGGACGAAAAGCCCATTTTCTGTCATGATTTTTTGTCATAGAAGTAGGACCCCACCACATCTATGATGATACCGAGTTTTGTCACAATTATCGTCATAGAAGTGTCATAAGTATGACAGAAAAAAAATTGTTTGGCCCAAAATGTCACGGATGTGTCTTTTTTTGTAGTGTCTTCGGGGAAATCCCAACGCCTATCACAAGTAGCAGAAGAATTTCTGGCGTCGTTGCCAGGGAGACTTCATAAAACAACTCAAGGTCCCTTCATACACACTATCATTTACTTGTTCTACTTTTACTTGCTTTTATTTGCTTTTACTAGTCTTGTTAAAAAAATCAAAAAATACAAAAATATTTTATTTTTCTATCTTACTAGAATTGCCATTGTGTCTCAAGAAAACATTAAGTTATGTGACTTATTGAATGCTAATCATAATGATTTCATTAGTACTCCAATTGCTCCTCCCGCCACTAGTGCGGAGTCATATGATATTAATGGTGCATTGCTAAATCTTATTATGAAAGAATAGTTTGCTGGAAATCCTAATGAAGATGATGCATCCCATCTTAATACCTTCATTAAATTATGTGACATGCAAAAATAAAAAATATGTGGATAATGATATTGTGAAGTTTAATTATTTCCTTTCTCACTAAGAGATCGTGCTAAAACTTGCTTTTCATCCTTACATCGCAATAGTATTCATTCATGGGATAAATGTAAGGATGCTTTCATCTCTAAGTATTTTCCTCCCACTAAGATAATATCTCTTAGAAATAAAATCATGACACTTAAACAACATGATCAAGAACATGTTCCTCAATCTTGGAAGAGAATGAAATTAATGACTAAAAATTGTCCCACTTGTGGATTAAGCTTATGGATGATAGTACAAAAAAATTATGTGGGACAGGACTTTATCTTGAGAAATCTTCTAGACTCTGCTGTAGGTGGTACATTTATGGGAATTACATTAGGAGAAGCCACTAAGTTCTTGATAATATGACCGCAAATTATTCACAATGGCACATCGAACAAGCTTCAACTGGTAAGAAGGTAAATTATGTCAAAGAAATTTCTACTCTGAGTGATAAAATGGATGCTCTTATGAATATTCTTGCTAGTAAAAATACTTATGTTGCAAGAAATAATTTCAACAACAATGCTTATAGGGAACTTCAATCCTAGACCATATCCTGGTAATCCCTCCCATAATTATGGAAAATCCTATGGAAATTCATATAATAATAATAATAATAATAATAATAGGATACTATTGAACTTGAGAACAACATTAAAGAATCTATTAGTTCTCACAAGAATTTTAATGCCATGGTAGAAGAAAAACTAAGCAGAGTCGATGATATGTCTAGAAACATGGGTTGAATTGCTCATGATGTGGATGGTCAAAACCGGTGTTCTCCCAAAATATGGCGACGGTACTTTGTAGAAAATTCAAGAATCTCAGACATGCTCTTAAATACTGGAGCAAAGGTATTTCCAAACTGTCTACTACCATTGAAAATACGAATAGTAAACTACTGGAAATTGATGGTTTAGAAAATAAAAGAAGACTCACAATTCCTGAAACTAATTTTAGAAGAGTTCTCAAAGCTCACCTCATCAGATTACTTTCTTACCAAAAACTATACTGGAAGAAAAGATGTACAATTTGTTGGGTTCAATTTGGGGACGAAAACTCAAAGTTTTTCCAAGCAATGGCTTCTGAGAGATATTGAAGAAAAAATAATGCGTCACTAACTACTGATGAGGGATATTGTGTGGAAGATCATATAGGGAAGGAGTCGGTAAACTCCGAGTCCTTTAAACAGAGACTTGGTACATCAACTCACAATGATATGAAATTTGACCTCACAAGAATCATTAATTGGATTGATGGGCTCAAGGATCTTATAGTTCCCTTCACTACCGATGAGATTGATCATGTTATTAGATCAATGCCAGCTGACCACGCACTAGGCCCGGATGACTTCACATGGGAATTCCTCAAATCTTGTTGGCCAGTGATCAAAGAAGACTTCTACAAACTTTGCAATTAGTTCTTTGATGGAAACCTCAATCTTGAGAGCATTAATGATGGTTTCATCACATTGATCCCTAAAACTAATGCTCCAAGCACTGCCAATGAGTACCGGTCAATCACCCTCCTAAACTGTTGTCTTGAAGTGATCACGAAGATCCTAGCCAATCGTCTACAAAATGTAATTCTCAAAATCATCCATAGGAACCAATATTGTTTCCTCAAAGGATGTACCATCCAAGATTGCCTTGCCTGGGCATTCGAGTATATTTACTAACGCCAAATATCCAAGAAAGAAATTGTCCTCCTCAAACTTGACTTCGCAAAGGCTTCAACACAATCGATCAGGAAGCAATGTTGGAAATTATGAAGAATATGGGCTTCAATGACAAGTGGCTGAACTGGATTAAATGCATTTTTTTCTTTGGGCAAATCTATTGTCTTACTAAACGGAGTTCCTGGACGGCGGTTCCATTGCAAGTGCGGTGTATGCCAAGGTGATCCTATATCTCCATTAATTTTTGTACTGGCAACAGACTTGCTACAAGCTGTGATCAATGATGCATTTTCCGAAGGAGTCGCTAGTCTATCGTTCCCTTGCAACAACCAGAAAGAGTACCCGGTGATCCAATACGCTAATGATACCATCCTTGCACTGCCTGCATGCCCCACTCAAGCTACAAACATCAAGAACATTCTGTCTAATTATGCCACCTCGATCGGTCTGAAAATCCCACAAATCCACATTAATCCCAATAAATTGTGATGAAGAACTCTGCAGCACTTTAGCAAACATCTTCGGTTGTGTGGTAGGAAAGCTGCCCTTCACATACCTAGGCCTCCCCATGGGCACAACTAAACTAACCATACATGATGACATGCCTCTGGTCTGCCGAGTGGAAAGACGTCTATCAGCAACTCTCAACATGATATCATATGGAGGCAAACTCACTCTGCTCAACTCAGTCATAACTTCCCTCATAATCTTTTCCTTGTGCACTCTAAAACTGCCAATTGGCATCATTGAACTCCTGGACAAGATACGTAGGAAAAGCCTTTGGACAAAGAAAAATTACCAAGGTGACACATGTAACTCACTTGCATCATGGAACATGGTATGCAAACCAAAATAATGTGGTGGATTAGGTGTTCTTAACCTGAAAGTACAAAGTGATGTGTTACTCCTCAAATTCTTACATAAATTCTATAATCACTCGGATCTACCATGGGCGGAACTAATCTGGGATGCATATTACACCACAAAAGATTCCACATGCCATGGACTTGTGCGGCTCCTTCTGGTGACAGGATGTTTCAAAGCTTATGCCAATTTATCATGGGATTACCCAGGTAACTACTCACAATGGATCTACGACTCTATTCTGGAAAGACGTATGGCTTGATAATGTCCTGGCTAAAACCCATCCCCGAGCCTTTTCATTTGCACAACATGAAGATATTTTTGGGAGAGATTTCTTGGGAAGCACTTCTCTGTGGCAAACGTTTCACCTACCTCTTTCGACACAAGCGCATGCGGAGACACCTGGCCTACAACAAAAAACCACGGAAATTGAGCTCACGGATCCCTTGGTCAATGATGTATGGAAGCATGTATGGGGATCAACACACTACTCGGCCAACAAATACTACAGGACATCAAAGCGAATCGAGCATGCACCTGGGTCTGGCAGTCCAAAGCAACGATGGAAATCAAAGTTTTTGGTTGGTTGCTTATGTTTGATAGGCTCAACACTTCAAACATGCTAAAAAGAAGACACTATAACATTGGCACTAATTTTGGCTGCCTTCTCTGCAACATCTCTTTTTTAAGTGCCCTTTTAGCCTTGATTGCTGGCATGAGCTTCATATGATGGGGGCAGAATAGGTACACGTCTGGACTGGGTGGTTGCAACAAAAAAACTCTTGGAACAAACCTCTGTTTATGGAAACCTTTCTTCTAGCTGCTTGGAGCATTTGGAAGGAATGAAACGACAAACAAAGAGGGGTGCTGCCATCAAGAGACTCCTGGCATCCAAGACTAAAAGAAAATGTGTCCCTCCTCACTTATAGGGTGGGAAAGAAACAAAAACCCTTCCTAGTTTCCTTTATTAACACTTTGTAATAAGAATTTTCTCCCAACCCTCATCCCCAAAGGGGATGATTTGTAAATGACCCCTTGTACATTATTGATCCCTATTAATTAATATGCAGTAGGAGCCTCTCAGACTGTTTCAGCTGTCAAAAAAAGTGAAATGTAGGTTTCGAAAGTGAATAGCGATATGAATAGAAATGTGAAAAGGTTTATTTTAAAATAATGAATATGTTCTTTTAAAAATGTGCAATTGAAGTAGATATGATTTATCTAAAACAAGTCGGTGAAAAGTGAAATGTATGTTCTGAAAGGGAAAAACAACAAAAAAACTAAAAAATGTGAACTTGTGAAACTGATTGAAATCATTTTATTCATAAGATTTCAAGCGGGCGAAATATGTGAAATGTGTTTCATGACTTTTAAAGTCATTTAAAATGTATCCAAAATGGGTTTTGTTTTAAAGGTCTTTGCGACATGAGTTCAAATATATAAAATGTTTTGAAATCGAAAGTTTGGTTTAAGAGATATGAATAATTTTAAGTTAGCAAAGGTGGAAAAATGGATGAATTAGTTTAGGAGAGAAGAGAGAGAATGGGCAGCACATGCATGCAAGACCATGTGTCATCTGACCAAAAGTTGACACTCCCGTGCACCCTATTTTACCATTTTGGGCCTTCACCCCTATCGGCTATCGTCGTCCGTGACATTTGGTGAGTCCGCCCGCATTGGAGTCTTCACCCCTATCGGCTATCGCCGTCCATGAGAGCATCTCCAGCCGTTCGGCCCCCCAAGGGCTTGAAATAGCGTCGCATGGGGGCGCGCCGGCGATAAATTCGGCATGGGGGCGATCGGGTTCCCAACCGCCGCCCCCAGGTCACCCCACACGTAGTTGTTTTAAAACCATACTCAGCCAAAATTTGGCCAAACACGACACATAATTCGGCGAAATTTAGGTCCATTGCATTTTTACATATTGAAAACACATATTTAAAAAAACAACTACTAGTAATGCGCCGCCGCCCACTGCGCCGCCTACAGGCCGTAGAGCTTGCCGAAGGCGCTGTAGTCACCGCCGTCATCGTCGTCGCCCTCCTTCTTCACGCCGCCGCCATCCTTGCTGCACCCCTGCCCTGGATCACCTTGGCGGACTGGTTTGGTTGGCGGCGGTGCCTCGTCGTCGCTGTCCTCGAGGACGATGACGCCGCCCTCATCGCGGTTGCAACGCCGAGCAGTGATCTCCTCGAGGGCACGGCGTTGGCGCTCCATCTCGAGCCGGACGTAGTCCTCGCACGCCCACTTGATGGCGGCCTCCTCGTTGGCGGCCATGTCCTCGTGCTCGCTCTTCACGGCGACGAGACCCGGCTCTGTCTTCGGCTTGATGAAGCGGGAGGAGGGAACAGAGGTGCCACGGCCGCCCTCGTTGATGAGGAGGGCGCCGCCGTAGGGTGCGTCGCCCGAGCGGCGTCTCCACGGGCTCGGCCTTGACGTTCACGAGCGTCGGCGAACTGGATGAGCAGAAGGAGGAGGAGGAGGAGGAGGAGGAATAGGACCTGCCCACCATGTGCCTCGGCAACCGAGGGTCACCACTCCGACGGGGAACCGGGCCGGGGCCGCCGGGTACTCGAGCGGAGGATCGTTGCCACCCTCGAGTTGCTCGAGGACGGCGTGGAGCGTGTGCCAGGGGGTGCCCTACCATAGGCGGTGGCCGTCGGTGTTGTGGCGCCCCCTCATCGACGCGTTGTTAGTGGAGGCGAGCTGCTCCTCGTGGCGGCGTTGGAAGTACACCGCCCAGTGCACGTGGTTGCTAGCGGCGTACTCTGGAAGGTCCCGCTCCTCCTCCGGTAGGGAGGCCCGAACACGCGCGATCTCGTCGTGGAAGTGGCCGGTGTCGGTTGGCTGCAGAGGGACGGGGACGCCTCCGGCGCTGAGCCTCCACCGCCCCGGCACGCGCATGCCACGCGGCGTCGGGTAGTCCGCCTCGTGCAGGTGGCAGCGGCCGAAGCCGTTGGCCGCCGTTCTATCGCCGGAAAATCACTCTCCCATCGGCGGATCTAGACGGGGAGAGAGAGAGATGAGATGGGGGTGTCAGCGGTGACAGAGGTTGCGGGTGAGTGCGTCCACCGGCGAGGGAAGGAGCGGCTTTTATAATGGTCAGGGGGCGGCAGACGTGTGTACGCGTGGTGGGAGGGGGAGGGGCGCGTCACCGCCCGTGAGGAATCTCAATGGAAGGCTGGCCGGCGGCAGCCTTGGCATTGATTCCCCGCGGGAAAACAAGGCGATGGGGAAGACGAGACACGGCTGGTCGCTGACTTGGCGGGTCCATCAGGCTTTCGTGCCAAAATTGTTTTTCCCGGCGCCCCCCAGCGCGCTGGGTTCGGCCTCAGTCCGCTGACGCTAATTTCGGCCCTAACCGGCGAAATTTGGGCTCCTGAGACCGTTTTTTTAACGCCGGCGATAAAAAATGATCTTAGAGGGTCCTGTTGGGGAAGTGAAGATGCTCTAACATTTGATGAGTCCGTCCGCGTTTGAGTTGCCATTACAGCATAGTCACAGCTGCAGATTAGCACACGTCCAACTCAACCGAGGGTGCGTCATACTGGCTGTGTTTGGGAATCCTCTGCTCCTTCGCCAGGGAGCAGAGCGGGCGGAGCACCCCTTTCACCGCTTGCTAAAATTGAACTGCATGCCGCTTCGCTACGTGGCGGAGTGATTCCGAACGGCCCCTAAGCTTTACCGTTCATTCAAAGGCGCCGGTCAATTAAAAGTCGCCACTAACACAGATGAATCATCATCGAACACAACTGGTAGCAGACTCAAGTGGGGCCATTCAAGAATGCGGTACATTTAGCAGAAAAGATAGCCAAGCCCTGAACTTTCGGAACATACATACTGTAGTTCATAATTTGCTGTCCAAAAACACGCAGCAGCAGATGGGCACCGTTACTACGCTGGCTGGCTTACTGTTAAGCTAAAACCGCCTCCGGCTTGCTGCGAAGGGCTACTTGCTTCTACGGCACTACTCTGACTCCTGAAGACATGTCATGAGAAATTTCCCACTACTCTGATTCCTGAAGCTAATGTTCCTCATAATTCCCACCCCTATACATCTCCCTCCTTAAAGAAAGAACATCCTACGTTGCAGTTAGTCCCGCCTCAGAATTCAATCAGTCGAAGCCAAACATAAACCATCAGCACATATAAAGGTTGCCACAGTGACAAAAACTTGAAGTGTTGCTTCGGGTGAACAACACACCAAGCTCCAAGGGATGATAGTTGACAACTCCATCTGGCCGGTTCCCATTCCATTTTGGCTAAGCGACTCCAAAGAAGCTACTTACTGTGCCATCTTTGCTGCAAACGACTTCCTCTCACCCGCGTGCCTCTGCAAAACGATGTTGCACATGCAAAAATTAAGGTCTCAACTTACAGAACCCACGCAAGTACAGAGAGTACGTAGGAAGCAGCATTTACCTTATGAAGTATACTGAACTTCATTGCTTGCTTTTCTCGGACAAGCATCCAGTCCAAGGCCAGGTCATATTCTATTGTGTTGGGTTGAGAACAATGTGATGTCGACACAGCCTTCTTCTGCAGAAATAACAACAATTGCATTGATATCATGTACAGAAAAGGAGAAACTGCGACGGGATTAATTATAGGACACCATCAGGACCTGCTCTTCTCGTTGTCTTGGGTTCATTTTCTGATTACTGATGGTTAAGTGCCCAACCAGAGCTCCTGAAGCTGGTTTTGGGACCTTAAGTAACCCTTTGCTGCAGTAAAGGGGTCTGCAAGAAATACAATTAATCAGAAGTACCAGCAGTTAGCAAAAGAAGACCAAACTAGAAGATTACTAATTTCATACTAGAACTATATACAGTGCAAAGTGGCAGTCACATACAAACTGTATAACCAGCAATTGCAACGTTGCACATGCACAATCCCTGACTAATTTGCCAACTAAAGAACTAGTAAAACACATATATTGGTGCTCATCGCAGAAGCAATTGGTTAATATAAAGCTCTGTTAGTTCCGATCGGTGTTTTTGCAGTTGGTTTGAACTGAGGTGCCATCATGTGAAACTGAAACATAACAAACAGTAGCGACGCTTGGTATGAAATTTATTACATGCCAGCACTGAATACGAAGTAAAGTACATTTCATCATTCCAACAAGTATTGACACAATAGAGTGAGTTACCTTCCACCCACAACCAAGCCTGAATTGATTTTCATAACAGCTTCATCAGCAATATTTCTGGAATTGAATACAACATATGCTTTTCCTACAAATTAGAAAAAGGCATTTTATTTAAACTGCGTTGGATAAGGTTACATGGAACATGTTAGTATTTGTGTAGAAGTTCACTCACCATTGTTAGGATCATCGTAGGTCGGGTGGTTAATAGGCTTAGCAGTACAAGATAGTTGTAGTGCCTCACGAATAAGTTCCTGCAAACATGATCGTAATAAGATATGTTCACTAAATTGATGTGCGATACACGGGAGGAGCAGATAACATGTGAAAAGAACATGAAGACTAAACAAAGCACGAGTAGAGTGAGTACTGAACAGGGTGGACGAAGATCCTTGAGAAAAAGAGATGGATATGCACAGAGTTAATCAACTTTTTCATGCCCCAACAGTTTCAACTTCTCTGTGCTGCTACTTGTTATCGAATGAAAAACATATTTATTTATTGCTTTCTTGAGCAGAAGCACATAGTTCCTTTTTCACAAACTCAGGAGACATTTTGTAAGAGACTGTAGAAGTTAAGCAGGCAGAAATCAGTGTACACAGCTGTGTAAAGCTCAGCTTGTGGTTGCTGGATTGTGCTGTGGTGACTTGTTTATGATAATCTGCTGTAGAAAATAGTAATGGAGGCAGGAAAGAGTTGGTTTAGCCAAACCAAAATAATAGGAAAGAGTCAGTTGGAAAAGCTGGATCGTCATAATCCACATCAATGCCAAACACGGCCTACAGAACAGAAAGCTTAAGCTATTCAAGAAGACAAGTAGATGATCCTTCTAGGCCAGGAACACAATTAGAGAACTAGAAGCAGCTCGGTCTTCATGACAACCAAATACAGAAAAAGAAGATAGTCATAGTACCACTATTTCAGAAGCTCCAAACCGTATGTCAAGATTCTGAATATACACCAGCCTCCCCTCCTTATCAGCTTGTGCTAGTTTTTCATGCCAGGGCTGCAAATTACATTTAACATAGATTGTGAGTTTATGACATATATATAACTGAAAGCCAAAGCATGATTTCATTAATAGACAATAACATAGAACTGAAAATCAAAGGCTACATCTTAGTACTATGCTAATTTGATGAAACGATTTATCAAGTGAAGACTGCAGATATAACATATACTTCATAACAACAACAACAACAACAACATATATACAAGTGACCATACAGCAAAGAAAAGATCACTCACCTGTGGTTTGAACCATTTGCTTCTGTCCTGTTAAATAGCATAAAGGTGTATTAGCACACGAAAGTAAACATGATAGTAGCAAACTGTGTATTAGCACACAAAAGTAAACATGATAGTAGCAAACTGTAAACGACAGCATTTTGTGCATGATCTATCAAGCCAAACCTACTCGTAAATAGCATCGGTCAAATCTCTATCAAAAGCACATAATATTCTGCCAAATAAAGAACAGTCCATAAAGCAAAATAATTGAGAAATTTGAGACCCCTTTACTTGCTGTATACAAATAAACGATTATATGTGCCCAAGATCCAATCTATTAATGCTTAAGAAATATAGCTGAACATGTAAATAATACTTCAGATGGTAAGTTCAAAAAGGGCACAGCCCCAAAATACCTGCTCTAGTGCATGGTGGCAGTTCGCCATTCAAGGGACTGCTTCCTGGCATTGAATTATTAATTTTCAGTAGAGTAGGCCAGTGTTGCGTCTTTGGCATATTGTCTGGTTTAAATTTGTCAACTAAAATGTTCCAAACACACCACAGCCTAATGTAAAGTTACTATTTCTCTGAAAAGGAACCAAAATATACCTTATCCTTTTATGTGCGTTAAATTATGATATGTTGGAGTTGGATAGCAATCAACGTGTTTTTCGTTTCACTGAGCATGCATCCAGTTCACATGTCCACGGGCAAACACATAGTAACTGCTCGGGGTAAAGAATAAAAGAACACAAAAGGCGACACTGACACTGTGTTTTTCATGTTTATAACATGTCCATTTTTTCGCATTATATTTATCACTCTGAAATATGTCACCAACAGCTATTTACTAATTCAGAAAACTTACAGCCTGCCTTGTTGGTAGTTGCGCCAAAGGAACAGAGCGAACTTTCACGTCAGGAACTGGGGCCATACTTTGCGTTGTAAGATCTTGAGATAGTTTCAACTTCTTTGAAGGCATATTCTTCATTGTGAGATCTTGAGATAATTTCAATTTCTTTGAAGGCATCTTATCAGAGAGAACTTTCTGTGTACTCTGTGTACGTTTGAAAACTTTTTGTGTGGGTTTGGGAACATCCTCCTCAACTCCTAGGGGAAGAGGAACAGCAGCAACCTGAGCTTTATCCACCTCTTTGACTGATGGGGGAAGAGAAATGGCCACTGACTGGGAAAGGGGAACTGCAGCAACAGGAATTTCATCCTCCATCTTAGCAGCTGATTGCGGAAGGGGTGCAACAGGAATTTCATCCTCCATCTTAGCCGCTGATTGCGGAAGGGGTGCGACCAGACCTGCACCCACCTTCTGATCCATGCCTTGCGCATCCTGATCCGGGTAACATATAACTTGCTCATCTTTAGGATTAAGCAGCACGTTGACTGCATCGGAAGGAGGGTAGTTAAATATGTACGTGCACATTATATGTGTGTGTATAATGTACTGCTTAAACAAAATATTTAATGTGATGTAATGCATGAACAAAATTGACATCCAATGCTGACCTTCCAGCCCTGCAATTTTCTCAGGTACTTGCTCAGAAAGTGTGCAGTTTCCAACATCAAAAAACCTATAGAAGATATAATCAGCGACCGTTTGTTCCTTTGGGGTAGGCTGGCGATTCCTTTCATCCTTTGAAATGCAAACAACAGTGCATTTACCAGCAATAGATTCCTAATATAAGCAATAAAAATCGCTATTAGAACATTTTACTTGTAAGAAAGGTCAGAAATGAACTGAATTAACAATGATGCGCCCAGCTAGCTTCGAAAAAATGTAATTGTTGACCCCAACTAGCTTGTTGCCCCTTTCTACTGACCAAGCTGGTTCTGCTCAGTTTTGCAAATGAGCAACCAAGCCGGATCCAGCTCATTCAGGCTTTTGTTCTGTCTAGTATTGCCAAATATACTTCCAAAAGTGGTAATCAAACTGTTGCTCCTTGCATATTGTTAGCACGCCTTTTATACAGGAAGATTATAACTTCAAATTGCATTTCTGATGTGGATCAATCCAATTAAAAAATGCAAATATGTGATTAAGGAAGGAACAAACTACCAGTGGGTTGATATCGGCAAGGCCAGTGCCATCACCAGAAGCAAGAAATATCTCATTCTCCGCCACGGAGCCTCTTAAATAATTTCTGATCTCATCCGGGGTGAAAAACCAAAGAATCTTTACTTTCTTAGCTTCATTTTGCTGCCATATCTTTACTATCTTTCCAATGTATGGTTCAGATTCACCATTTTTAAAAAGATACACACAGTCATACAGTGAGTACTTCACATTGTCAAATGTGAAGGAACCATAGAACTGTGTATCCATCTTGGCACCACCTTTTGCTCTCTTCTTTCCCCAGGAAAACTGGATATTCTCGTTACTTTCACCCATTCTGATAATGGCCACTTGCAGCTCAATTTGCCCTTACCATAGGCCTAGAAAGATAAAAACCGGTAGATCAGATCTTAATAAATTAAGCAGCATCAAAACATCTAAAAATCATAGTATCAGATCTTAAGCTAAACAGAATGGCACTCACGCACCATATCACAAGAAATGTGCAGTTTTCATACTTCATACATACATTATAGAAAAATATCATCTTGATGCTATGAGAGCTTGAGAAAACGGCATACAAATACCAAAAGAATCATTCCCAAAGCACAAAATGCACACTACAGAGTTCTGGGCATAACAAATGCTGCAGCCCAAAGACGATTTAAACAACCCCCAAAATTCATGAACCTAGGGTTACAGAAACTGAACAAACATATTCCCTCTAACTCTATCGGTCCCCATCCAAGACAAACCTAGGGTTACAGAAACTGAAACAAACGAAGACAAACAGAAACCTCGAGCTGTCTAAAAAACAGAAACCTCGAGGGTAAATGGCAGGAGGGTCGGACGACGGGGGATAACTGGGGTTTCGACTCCCAATGATACAGTATCAGGGAGTGGGGGTGGGGGGCGGGGGCGGGGGGGGGGGGGGGGGGGGGGGGGGGTGGAGGGGGGGTGGGGGATTACCTTGGGGAGAAGCGGGGGGGCGGGGGGCGGTGAGGTCCTAGGAGAGGCCACCGGCGGTGAGGTCCGCGCGGACCACAGGCGAGGAGGGCGCCGGAGAAGTATAGCAGGGGAGGGGGAGGTTAGCGATGGAGTGGAGGTGTCGCGAGGACGAACTAGGGCTGCGCCATGGGGGGGGTGAGGGGGAGAAGGCCACGCGGCGTCTGACGCGAGAGGGCTTTGCTTGGCTGGAGACGGGAGAGGGCTCTGTCTCTCACACTCGATGCGCCGCAGAAAAACAATAAAGGCCCATTTCGTGGGACGTGCACTGTCGCAGTCTCGCAGACCCATCTCCGATTCCTCGTATTCTCAAAAAAAAAGAAAAAGAAACGATTCCTCAAAAAAAAACTCTCCTATTCTTCCATTCTAAAAAAACTCGATTCTCCCTTCACTCAAAACAAAACATAAGAGCAACTCTAGTAGACCTTTCACTAAAAAAACATAAGAGCAACTCTAAGGCCTTGTTTGGTTGCTGAGGGAGATAATTCCAGGTAAAAGGCGCCCTGGCTAGAAAATTCTTGGTAAAATGAAAGCCCCGTGGAATATTCACTTTACTATTTGGGAGAAATGAGGAGTGGGGGATAATATTTTATCTTCTTCTTTTCTTAGTATACTCTGTAGTCTGTCTCTTTGCAATCCATCTAGGTTGCTCCAGCTACCATTGTTGGAGAGGAAAACGAGAGATGTAGTTCTGAGGGGAGGCGGCCGTGCCCCTGCTCGTCGCTGTGCTGCCCATGTCCAAGAAAGGTGGAGAGAACAGTGGGGAGAACGGCAACGGGGGCCAACCGCCGGCGGCGGAGGAGACTTCGCTGGAGATTCATGTGGTGCGGGGAGGCGTACTGGTAGCTGGCGACCCCGGCGTGGGTGATGGCGGAGCAGAGGAGCCGACGACCATTTGACGGCCTGGGAGGTGAAGGAGGATGTTGTTGGCCTCGTGAGGTGGAGTGACGCCATGGGCATCACCGAAGAAAAGAGATTGCGAGACAGACGGGGAGAGTTCTCCCGATGTAAGGAGACGTGGGTTTGTAACCCTGGGAATCGGGGTGGATCGGATAGGGAATATTCCCTCCCCCTTGCCAGCAAATACGCGTGGAGCAAAACCAGGGTGAAAAACACGCGCGGTTTTCTCGCCCAGGGAAAAGGTCGGGATCCCGGAAGGATCACCTGCTACCAAACAAGGGCTAAGTCGTTATATTCGTAGCTTTCTTTTTTGCTGGAAACTTTGAGTGTTTTGTTCAATAAAATAATTCCTAGAACAATCAGCTACTAAACTGCTGACCAGTAAAGGAGGTTCAAAGTCTATCCAACTCTCGGCGATCATCAGCAAGCTAGCATGCTTGGCGCATGAACCGGAAGATTAGCTGGCATGTCTGCATGTTGACTACTCCCTCTGTTCCAAAATAGATGACCCAACTTTGTATTAAAGTTAGTACAAAGTTGGGTCATCTATTTTGGAACGGAGGGAGTACTAAAGAAGAAAATGATGAGGCTAGTTCTCCTATTTACTTTTTTTCATGGTAATACGTATCTCATTTATAAAATAAAGATCCGGTTAAAGCCACGTAAGCACCAACATTACAAGACTGAAAAGATAGGATAATCCTATGCAAAATACCAGCGCATGTTCTTCTCCTCCGACACCACCGAAGCGGCCATCAAAGGGATAGAAAACAGATCACCTCTTCACCCGAGCTCGACGCGGTTCCATCGCTGATCAGCAGCTTTACGGACCTCGGAAGTAGTTTGCCAGAAGCAAAACCATGTCAACTTAACTCTCTCTTAAGGCTTGCCTTATTATTAGTAGTCCGGTTTGCTTCTATAAGTGTTTTAATGATAAAACTTAATGTAGTACCCCGGAGATGTATTTCTATAAGTTTGATACTGCTAATGTATAAGTGTTTTAATCTTAAAACCGGAGATGTTTGTTTCTATAAGTGTTTTAATGATAAAACTTAACTCTCTCTTAAGGCTTGCCTTGTTATTCCAACTGATGCCCTAGACAACACAATGTTTATGAGCCAATTTGACCACTTGAGTAATTGAGCTTCTGAATATTTTGTTGTCATGGGAATCAACATGATTATCATCTACCTTGCCAATTTTAAAATAACCATTAATAGTCAGCCTGTTTCCAAAAATAGTGCTACATTAGCATACCAAGCATGATTTCAAGTCAAAAAAAAACACTACATTAGCATATTTCTCTCCATTTCAACTTCAAGTCTCATCTGCGGTCTGGTTCTCCTAAGCGTGGTAGACACATTTGATAATTGTTTACGCTTTCTTGAAGGTATAAATGGCCGATACTCCCTCTGTTCTAAAATAGATGACTCAATTTTATATTAACTTTAATACAAAGTTAGTACAAAGTTGGATCATCTATTTTGGAACGGAGGAAGTACTATCTAACATGAAAGTTGGCTAAGCGCATATGCTTAATGTTCTGCTTTGGAACCTTAAATAAGTAATTGCGACTATGCTTTAATTAAAAAGAGATCCCCTGTTGATACCTTATTCAGTTTGTATTTTACATTTCAAGTATTTATCATTTTAGCAATGCTCGAATAGTAATTATATTTGAGACTCTTCCTAAATGCTTATAGTACTCTGTTTGAAACTGGTATTATTAATAAAATCAGCAGAGGCGCATAACCAGTGTTGTTGTCCCTGCATCCCTGGTCAGCTGTGATATTTTTAGTTGTGATATTTTAGTTTTTCGTTTGTTCTTGAAACAGTGAAGGAAACCTATGAATGGTTTGTTTATCTCTGTTCGTATTCTTTTTGCAATTTAATCTATTGTAATACTAAGATTTTTCCTCAAAATGTTTTTTTCTGCTTAGGGATGCAAGTAATTTCAAAATGATATTCCACAACAATATTTTTTCTCTGTTTTGTTTCCTAGCTATCATTTCATTTCACCCACTAACATGAGGTGCAACCTTGATTGATTTTTAGCCTTCCATTAATCATCAATATTATTTTTTGTCGGAATAAACGACCACGGGTAGCCTAGCCGGCTCCCCCTGGCCCTTCTGAAAAAATAACGAGCCGATCCGGCCCTCAAGAATTTAAGACGTGGGGCCGCCTTCCCCTTGTCGGCTGTCTCCCAGGCCGACTATCGGAAGGCGGCCCGGCTTTAGCCCTCATGAAGAAAGCCGCGGGAGGGCCGGCTCCAAGAAGCCGGCCGCAAGAAGCCGACTCCCACAAAGCAGTCAAGATCGTACCCTCGAAGTCTGCATCCACATAATGGCGATGTGGCGGGGCGTGGCTACAGTAAAGCCTGCCACCCCCGAATCCAGGAGCACGCCTGGCACAGTGCGCCGTACGGGGTGGCCATGACCCGTCCGGCGCGGCACTGTTGCCATGTTGACCCTGATGCCACCCACGACGGGCTGTCAGCGCGGCCCACGGGCGGTGGGCCCCTTCACGCAGAGAGACACCCGAAGGCGGCCAGGCCTCCCCCAGTCGGCCCAAGACAGGGCCGGCTCCCCACAGCCAGCTTGCTTCCTCCCTCGAAGGAGACGCCCCATTAAGGAGACAAGACGAGGTGAGGCTACAACGATCGCCCGCCGGGCGGCGGCACTGTAGCCACGCTTACCTCGGCGAAGCCCTCGTCACCAGGTTTGAGGCAACAGTAACCAGCCACCGACAAGGCCCTTGACAGTGGGGCCTGCCTGTCGACCAAGGAGCCGGCAGCCGGTGGGACCCACCAGCCGGCGGGCCCCAGCAGCCGGCGCAGAAGCCGGCGAGCGTAGACATAGACGGCTAGGGCCCACGCCCAGCCGGATTACCATTGTACCCCCGGGGGGTGGGCCTATATAAACCCCCGGGGGCACCCATGCAAAGGGTGGATCTGAGCTAGTTTTAGACACCGCATAGAGAGGAGAGGAGAGCTAGCCGTGCCCTTCTTCTTCTTCTCGCCAAACAGCTCAAGGAGCATCTTGTAGCCACTCGTTCATCTAGTGATCATGCGGAGACCCCGCAGAGCAGCAGTAGGGGTGTTATCTCCACGCAGAGCCCTGAAGCTGGGTAAGATTCGCCGGCGTGCATGTCTTCGCCTTATCTCGCTTCCAGGCACCGGCGACGTCTTACTGGCTCCCACAATGATAAGCCACCCGTTGGCATATGTCGCACCTACCACCCGACATTTGGCGCCCACCGTGGGGCCAGGTGCACCATCGTCCGGAGACCTGTTTTGGACGGGAACCCTCTTCCTCCCCAACGAGCGTAGCCAGCCCGTCACGCCCGATGGCGCTTTCCACGACGCGCTGCAAGGCGTCACCAACGTCTGCGCAGCGAGCGGCCTCGCCGATCTCCTTGACGAGACCCTCATCTCCGACGAGCCCGCCTCTGACGCGGGCACCGACCACCTCGTCAACCTCCTCGGCCAGCTCCACGTCTCCGGCGAGCCTGTTGTGGACTTGGAGTCTGTTGGCTCCACCGATCCAATGCCTGTCGACTCCGACACGGCCTCGCTCGACGCTTTCCCCACCGACGTCACGATCTACAACGACCCGCTTCCCCGGGCCGATGGCTGCGACGGTGCCACCACCGAGGTGATGGTCATCGGCCACGGCGGCGCTTCTAGCGAAACGCCCTCGACGCCCCTCATGCGGTGGTCCACGACTTGTCCATCCCCCTCCCGGCCGATGCCGACACCGAAGCACTGGAGGCTCACCGCCTCGCCCTCCTCGCGGAGGGCCGGAAGTTGGCTTCCATGAGACGCCTCACTGAGGCCCACCAGCGCGAAGCCGCCCGCGCCGCCTTTGGCACGCCGCCCCTAGGCGGGCCAAGCCGAGCCGGCGTTGTCAGACAGCGCGGCGCTGCCCTCGCCGACACGCTAGGAGTCGACCGCCCAGTCTACGCCACTCCACTCGAGAACCTGCGCGCCGCCCAGGTGGCCGTAGACGAGCTAGACGGACTGGGGGCCGAAGAACTCCCCCACATGACCAGACGCATCCAGCAACTAATCGATGCAGCCGCACAGCGGCACGAAGCCGACGCCCACGCGAAAAGCCCTCCCCCGCGCCGAGAGCACGGCGCGACGTCCCGGACGCCGATTGCGGGTAAAACCCGCGCGCGGCACGAGAAAGAGCCGGCTGCCAGCCGAAGCCGAACCCGGATCTCCATCGAGCGAGACGCAGAAGGCCGTCCCCGGGCCGTGGAGCGGCGGGGCAACCTGCCTCCGCCTCCGCCTCGTGGGGAGAGATATCCCACCCCACCGCCTGTCACGCATCTGACTCTCAGCGGCCGACTAGGTCGCCGCGAAGGAGTCGACGAGAACGACGCCCGCCATCGGATCGACCGCCTAGCGCGATCCCTGGTGCTAGAAGAAGAAGATGATGTCGTCCCGCCTTGCTTCGGCCCCCGCATCCGCGACGAGCCTTTCCCCAAAGGGTTCTCGCTCCCAAGAGACAGGCCCAAGTACAACGGCTCCGTGAAGCCAGAAGATTGGTTGATCGACTACTCCACAGCGGTTCGCATAGCAAACGGCAACAGGCGCGTTGCCGTGAAGTACGTGCCCCTCATGCTGTAAGGCACAACGCGGACCTGGCTCAACAGCCTCAGGCCATACAGCATCAACAGCTGGCTAGACTTCACAGAAGCCTTCGTCCGCAACTTCACCAGCACCTACAAGCGGGCTCCCAAGCCCAGACAGCTCTCCTTGTGCGTACAAGGCCCCGCTGAATCCACTCGCAACTACCTCACGCATTGGGCCGAGCTCCGCAACTCTTGCGAAGGGGTGCACGAGGTGCAAGCCATAGAATACTTCACTGCCGGGTGCCGAGAAGGCACCCTCCTCAAGCACAAGCTCCTCTGCGACGAGCCGACTACCCTCGACGAGTTTCTGGTCATAGCGGACAAGTACGCCACCGCCGACTCCTCAATGAAGACTGAACTCCGGGTAGACGCGTCCGGGAAGGTACTCAACCCGGCGCCCAAGACGCCGGCTGGGGACTCCGGCCAACGCCCGTACCAGAACGACCACAAGCCCAAGGGCCCCGTGCCGCTCTCCACCAGTCGGCAGGTGGCCACAGTCGAAGACAAGCAGCCCGAAGGGCGGCCCGCACCCAAGAAGCAGAGGGGCGGCAGGCCGGCTTGGCAGCCGGCCTTCTCCTACGAGAAAACTCTCGACGCCCCATGCAAGTTCCACAGCGGCGCGAAGCCGTCCAACCACACAACCCGGAAGTGCCACTGGCTCACCCGAATCTCCAAAGGCGAAGGGCTCGCGCCGCCTCCGCCTGCTGGTCCGTCGCCTCCGGCTCCGCAGCTGCCGACCGCTCGGCCAGCAGTCGGAGCTGTGCACGACGAGTTCCCCGACGAGCATGCCGCCCATGTCGTCTTTACAAGCCAGCCCGAAGGCCGGCGCAGCAGACACCGAGAGCACCAGAAAGTCAACGTGGTCGCTACCAACCTCGCCGAGCACATGCACTGATCAGAAAAGCCTATCAGCTGGAGCCGGGCCGACCACCCAGAGGTGATGCCATCTCCCGGCTCTTATGCGTTGGTTTTGGATGCCACCCTTGCAACGGACAGACGCGCCGCCCGTTTCTCCCGCGTGCTGATAGACGGCAGGAGCAGCATCAACATCCTGTACCGTGACACCCTGGAGAAGCTGAACGTCAAGACGAAGCAACTCATGCCTACTTGGACTGTGTTCCATGGCATTGTACCTGGCCTGTCCTGCGCCCCCATTGGCAAGATCAAGATTGATGTTCTCTTTGGGGACAAGGATCATTTCCGCCGGGAAGCGATCTGGTTTGAAGTGGTGGACCTGGAGAGCCCCTACCATGCATTGCTTGGCCGTCCTGCCTTGGACAGGTTCATGGTTGTTCCCCACTATGCTTACCTCAAGATGAAGATGCCGAGCGCCAAGGGCATCATCACCATAGCCGGCGATTACAAGAAATCTTCTGAGTGCACAGCAGCCAGCAGCCGGCTGGCCGAGTCCCTTGTGATTGCCGAAGAAAAGATGTTGGACCGAGTCGTGGCCATGGCCGGCAAACAGCCGGCCCTGTCCCCCGATCCCAAGGAGTGTGATGCCCAAGGATCTTTCCAGCCGGCCAAGGAGACGAAGAAGATACCTCTTGACCCCGAGCACCCAGGAAGGTTTGCCGTCATCGGGGCAAACCTAAACAGCAAATAGGAAGGCGAGCTCGCCGATTTCCTCCATGAGAATCGGGACATCTTTGCATGGTCCCCTAAGGACATGCCGGGTGTTCCGAAGGAATTCGCCGAGCACAAGCTACACGTTCGAGAAGGCGCAAAACCAGTCAAACAACCCCTCCGCCGACTGTCGGAGGAGAAAAGAAGGATTGTAGGAGAAGAGATAGCCCGGCTTCTGGCAGGCGGCTTCATTATGGAGGTCTTCTTCTCAGAGTGGCTCGCCAACCCGGTCCTCGTACTAAAGAAGAACAACAAGTGGCGCATGTGCATAGACTACACGAGCCTCAACAAGGCCTGCCCCAAAGATCCCTTTGCCCTGCCAAGGATTGATCAAGTGATAGACTCCAGGCCAGATGCGAGCTGTTGAGTTTCTTGGATGCTTACTCAGGATATCACCAGATAAAGTTAGATCCGGCTGACCGCCTGAAGACCGCCTTCATCACGCCATTCGGAGCTTTCTGCTACCTGACTATGACATTCGGCTTAAGAAATGCTGGTGCCACTTTTCAGCGTTGCATGTAGAAGTGCCTCCTCAAGTAGCTCGGCAGAAATGCCCATGTCTACGTAGACGACATTGTGGTGAAGACGGAGAAGCGCGACACCTTGCTAGAAGACCTCAAGGAAACATTTGAGAACCTGCGCCGGTTCCAGATCAAGCTCAACCCCGAGAAATGCGTGTTCGGAGTGCCAGCCGGCCAGCTCCTAGGCTTCCTGGTCTCCGAACGCGGCATCAAATGCAACCCAGTAAAGATCAAGGCCATTGAGAGATTGGCGATTCCCACCAAACTTCGACACATCCAGAAGTTCACCGGGTGCTTGGCCTCCCTGAACCGCTTCATCAGCCGGCTCGGAGAGAAAGCTCTCCCCCTCTACCGCCTCATGAAGAAGACCACTCACTTCGAGTGGAACGACCAAGCCGACCAAGCTTTTCACGAGCTGAAGAAGATGCTGGCCACGCCGCCTGTCCTGGCGGCACCGACTGAGAAAGAGCCCATGCTCCTCTACATTGCTGCAACCAGCCGGGTGGTCAGCACCGTCATCGTAGTCCAGCGCCCAGAAGAGGGCCGAGCCCAGCCAGTCCAGAGGCCGGTGTACTATTTGAGTGAGGTGCTGTCTACCTCGAAGCAGAACTACCCGCACTACCAGAAGATGTGCTATGGCGTGTACTTCGCCGCCAAGAAGCTGAAGCCCTACTTCCAAGAGCACCCCATCACGGTCGTATGCACCGCCCCGCTTGCCGAGATCATAGGCAGCCGGGATGCATCCGGCCGGGTGGCGAAATGGGCCATCGAGCTGGCCCCCTACACGATCTTCTACCAGCCTCGCACCACCATCAAGTCCCAAGCATTGGCCGACTTCCTTGTCGACTGGGCCGAGACCCAGTACCTGCCGCCAGCTCCCGACTCCACTCATTGGCGCATGCACTTCGACGGGTCCAAGATGCGCACCGGCTTGGGAGCCGGCATCATCCTCACCTCTCCCAAAGGCGACAAGCTCAGATACACGCTGCAAATTCACTTTGCCGCCTCCAACAACGTGGCCGAGTACGAGGCGCTCATACACGGGCTCCGGCTTGCCAAAGAGCTCGACATACGCCGGATCCTATGTTACGGCGACTCGGACTTGGTAGTCCAGCAATCATCCGGCGACTGGGACGCCAAGGACGCAAATATGGCAAGCTACCGCTTCCTCGTTCAGTAGATCAGCGGGTACTTTGAAGGATGCGAGTTCCTCCACGTACCGCGAGCCGACAACGAGCCAGCTGATACCCTGGCTCGAATAGGCTCCACTCGGCAGGCAATACCAACCGGTGTCTCTCTACAACGCCTCCTCAAGCCGTCTATCAAGCCGTCTCCAGAGTCCGATTCCATCTTCGTGCCGCCTGACCCCGATGCAGCCGAGTCCGGCTCGAAGAACCAAGCAGGTGACCCGGGGACTTTGATAGTCGGCCCGGGGACGTCAGTAGGCGGCTCGGGGACTTCCGTAGTTACGCCCGACCCGGGGACTGCCACACCCGGCTCGGGGACTGCGGTAGTCGGCCCGGGGACTGCACCAACACAACAAGTGGCGGCCGACTCCAGCATTTCACCACCCAGCCCGCCCGCCCTGGTCGCAGTAGCCGTGTTGGCAATAGAAGAAGTCGCAGCTCCATCATGGGCCCAGTCCATCCTCAACTTCCTAATAAACCAAGATCTGCCGACTGACGAAACAGAGGCAAGACAAGTCCAACGCCGAGCCAGAGCATACACAATCGTCAACAGAGAGCTCGTCAGGCGTAGTGTCACTGGAGTCTTCCAGCGATGTGTCGAGCAAGAGAAGGGCATTGCAATCCTCAGAGACATCCACCAAGGAGAATGCGGCCACCATGCGGCCTCAAGATCACTCGTCGCCAAAGCTTTCCGCCATGGGTTCTTTTGGCCAATTGCTTTGGATGACGCCAAGGAGTTAGTTAAACATTGCAAAGGGTGCCAAGTCTTCAGCTCCAAGCAACACACGCCGGCTTCGGCACTCAAGACCATTCTGCTCACTTGGCCCTTCGCCGTTTGGGGACTGGACATGGTGGTCCCATTCAAGACGGCGCGCGGCGGCATGACACATCTGCTTGTCGCCGTGGACAAATTCACCAAATGGATTGAGGCAAAGCCGATCAAGAAGCTGAATGGGCCGACTGCCGTGACATTCATCGCAGATATAACAACTCGGTACGGCGTGCCACACAGCATCATCACCGACAACGACACGAATTTCGCCAAGGGAGCATTGGCACGTTTCTGCGCGACACAGGGCATCCGGTTGGACTTAGCGTCCGTTGCCCACCCGCAGTCAAACGGCCAAGTCGAGCGAGCCAACGGCCTCATCCTTTCTGGCATCAAGCCCCGACTGGTCGTACCACTGGAACGTTCGGCCGGCTGTTGGCTCGATGAGCTGCCGGCCATCCTCTGGAGTCTGCGCACTACCCCAAACAAGTCAACCGGCTTCACTCCTTTCTTCCTCGTGTATGGTGCCGAGGCGGTCATCCCAACTGACATCGAGTTCGACTCGCCTCGGGTAACCATGTACACGGAGGCGGAGGCCAAGGAAGCACGAGAAGACGGCGTCGACCTGCTGGAAGAAGGCCGGCTGTTAGCCCTCAGCCGGTCCGCCATCTACCAGCAGGGCTTGCGCCGCTACCACAGCCGGAAGGTCAGACCAAGATCTTTCCAAGAGGGCGACCTCGTGCTCCGGCTGATCCAGCAAACAGCCGGCCAGCACAAGCTCTCGACCCCTTGGGAAGGCCCCTTTGTCATCAGCAGAGCGCTGGGAAATGACTCCTACTACCTGATCGACGCACAGAAGTCGAAGGTACGAAAGAGAGACGACTCCGGCAAGGAGTCGGAACGACCATGGAACGCCAACCTCCTCCAAAGATTTTACAGTTGAAATGCAGTATGTATCACGCTAACTTTTGTACTAAGTACGAGACAATAGGCCCCCCGAGGAGAGCTCGGGGACTGCCATCTTTTATCTATGAATGAAGAGTATCATGCTTATGATCATGTCATTACATTCACTTTTTTCGTCCGGCACCGGGTTCGACTAGTCGGCCCGGGGACTGGCCGCCTTGAGTTATATTAGAAGTCCTACCCGCGGTCAGACAAGTAGTGTGCCAGCACCCAAGCCTTCTCTTGCCAAAAGTCGCAATTCGAAGAACCGGTTGTCCGGCTGGCAAGAGTTAAAGGCAGGAAAGGACGCCCACACAAAAAACGGCTAGGGACTAACGGACTAATATAACAAAAGCCGGTTTTTCTCCCACCACCGACCAACTAGCAGAGTAGCCGGCCGGCCGGCTTCCATTCACCTCGCTTCAATCTAAGAAAGCTCGAGTACTTGCCTTCCCCCCCCCCCAAAATAATAATAAATATAGCCAAGTTCTTCCCTAGCCACAGGCTGCAGAGCAGCTGCCGGTTGGGAAGGCAGCAGCCAGGGTAAGGCGGCAAAGGAAACAGCCTAAGGATAAAAAGCATACGCGAATGGAAGCCAAACACACACACGATCATATTTACACAAAAGACCTTCGAAAGGCCAGCATTCAACATAGTTTGAGTACACCCCCAGTGGGTGGAACTGCGCAAGTTTAACAAAAATTGTTCAAAGAGTAACAAGCAGGAAAAGCAAGGACGGTAGATTAAGCCAAGGGAACGACTGGCGAGTCGGGCAGGTCGGTAGAGACGGCAGTGCTGGCTGGAGGAGTGGCCGGCTGGCGAGCCTCGACATGATCACCACCTCCCGCAGAGGGCGTGCTAGTACGCGCCTCGTTGTTGGAGGCACGGTCAAGCTGAGGCTGGCTGGCCGCTTCACCGGCCGGCTCGACGTCTTCGCCTTCCTCTCCTTCGTCGTCTTCACCTTCATCGCTGGAAGCGATCTCCTCCGCCGAGTCCTCACCCTCTGCCGAGTCCAGCCCGAACCATTCCTCCGGCTGGGCAACGCCGTCGTCATTTATCTCAGGAGCAAAGGCGCTGATGTCAGTGCACTCGGCGATCGTCGAGGCACGCTGAGCGATAGCCGGCCGCACCTCCTCCATCTCCTCGTCGGCTTCCAGCCGCCAGGTGCGCAGCTGGTCCAGGTTCAGCTCGGGATACCAGGCTCGGACGAACTCCAGCGCCCGCCCAGCTCCAAGCCGGGCTGCCGATGCCTTCCAGGCCTCGAAGCGGCCAACCGCAACCTCCAGCCAGTCGGCAGTCCGACTCGGGGTGCGGGGAATCGCTTCGCCTGGCCAGAGGACGGCCAACACCTGCGCCCCGGCGCGCTGGAGGCGGCGGAGCATGCGGTGAGCCGGCTGCAGCCGGGCTTGGACCGCCAAGAGTTGCTCCTCAAGCGTCCGGCTCGCGTCCGGCGCGATTTCAGCCCCCGCCTACCGGCGCGCCTCGCGGTGGGCCTCGATGGTCTGGGTGGCAATGACGGAGTAGCCGGGGAAGTAGTCTGCACAAAGAACAAAAAGCAACACAAGTCAGAACACAAATCAGAGGGCAAGGGGCAAGCAAGGAGTGAGGAAGGCGGCTTACCATCGATCAGATCCTCAACCCGGCCGTAGCCCTCGCTCAGCGCTTGTTTTGCCTCAGCCCAGCCCGCCGCTTCGGTCTCGAACTCAGCTTTGAGGGCGTCCTCGCTGTCCTGCGCCTTCTTCAGGGCCGCCTTGTGGCTCTCCTCCTGGTCGGCCAACTTCTTGGCTAGGCGGTCACGCTCCAGGACTAAGGCGTTGCACTCGGCTTCCTTGGCGCGAAGGGCAGTCTGGGCCCCGCTGAGCTGCTCCCTCAAGTCGGCATTGGCTCCTGCGAGCATGAAGACAAAGGAAAAATCAATAAGGAAGAAGTCGTCAGGGAAGATCCGACCCGACTGCTCAGCAGTCGGCCCGAATCTCGGGGACTACACCCAGTGGGTGCGCTGACGCGCCCCCACAGGAGATGAACGAGACAAAGCACGCACTCCGGCTGTTGGTCAGGTCCTCGGTTTTCTGGCCCAGCTCCTGAGCCTGGGAGTTGAAGGCAGCAGCGCGGAGGTTATGGTATTCCTGGAAGATCAGACAGGATGCAAGAATAAGATAGCTGTCAGGACCTAGTAAGTTCCAAGCCGCCTGCTCAGCAGCCGACTCAGAACTCGGGGACTACACCAAGTGGGTGCGCTGACGCGCCCCCACGGAAGAAATCAAAAAAGCAAAACAACCAAGGCCAGAAGGCTCACCCGGATGACGACCCGCGTCGTGAGGAACTCTTGGGTATATCGATGCAGCGAAGCGGCCTGGGCTTGAAGCCGGTTCCGGACCTCCTGGGCCGCCGTGTTCAGCTCGGCCGTCCCCCCGCTGGGCGTCCACTCGGACGTGCTGACGTTGGCCGCCTCCAGGGCCTCCGCCGTCCGGCTGGCGCCCGCAGCTCTGTGCGGCTCCGGCGCGGAGGTAGCTCCCCCTGCGCGCCGGTGAAATGCCGGCTGCACCTCGAGGCCGGCCCCTGCCTCCGGCTCGCCCCCGGCCGACTGCTCTGGCGCCGCGGCTGGTTGGCCGCTTTGGCCCGCTCCAGTCAGCGCCGTCTGCGGCGCCTCCTCCACGAAGACCACGTGGTCCTCCCTCCTCTCCATCACCGATGGGTCTCGGTCGACCTCCTTCGACGGGGGCACGGGGATGTCGGGGGCCACGGCGCGGAGGGGAACGACGAGCTGCGGAGGCTGGTTGCGCGAGGCCTCCGCCTCCTTCTTCGCGTCTGCCGCCTCCACCCGGGCCTTGGCCGCCGCGTCGGCCTGCTCCTTCGCCGCCTGGGCGGTCCTTCGCTCCGCCGCCTCCAGCTCCTCCCGCGCCTCCCGTGCGTTCCGCCCCGTGGCCTCCATGAGGTCGGCGCGGGGATCCACGCGACGGGAGCCTGAGGACCCTCCAGTCGGCCCGACTACGGAGCCGCCAGGACCTCGCTCGAGGGAAAGCGGTGCCCTGCCCGGCGAGCAAAGAAAAGTTTAGAAGAGCCTCAATCGAAGAGGACAACAAAAAATACAAGACGTTTGACGCTTACGCCGAGATCGCCTGCGGCTGTTTCACTGCCTTGCGAAAGCGGGCCGCCTTCACGGCCGCCTCATCCCGCTTGGTCGCCGCCATGGAACCCTTGGATTTCTTCGGCCGGCTGCCGAAGTAGGTCGACGCGGCCCGGCGTTTTTGTGCGCCGCCAGGGGCAGCCGGCGCGGCAGACGGGCCCGCGCCTTGATGATCAAGTGCCGGCTGGCGGTGCGGAACAACTTCGACCTCGTCATCGTCCACCCAGTCCTCGAGGCCGGCCCCGAGCCCCGTGCCGCCTGCCTCGTCGCCTTCCCCCACGACGACATCTTCCATGGCGGCCGCTCCCAGGTCCGGATCATCGACGTCGTCCACCATGTGGCCGGGGAGGAGCTGGCGCTCTACCCCTGCGGCCCCGGCCGTCGGCGGAAGAAGAGGGTTCTGCTGAGGACAAACCAATTGATCAGAAGTCGGCCATCATGAGGCCGGCTACAAAAAGGAAGAAAAGAAGAAAAACTTACAGCAGGCGGAGGGTTGGCGCGAGAATACGGCCCCTTGCCGTATCGCCGATCCTCGGCGAGCTTGCGGTCACTGGACAGCGGTCACTGGACAGCGGTCAAGAACATCCTGAAGTACCTGAAAAGGACTAAGGATATGTTTCTCGTATATGGAGGTGACAAAGAGCTCATCGTAAAAGGTTACGTTGATGCAAGCTTTGACACTGATCCGGACGATTCAAAATCGCAAATCGGATACGTGTTTACATTAAACGGTGGAGCTGTCAGTTGGTGCAGTTCTAAACAAAGCGTTGTAGCGGGATCTACATGTGAAGCGGAGTACATAGCTGCTTCGGAAGCAGCAAATGAAGGAGTCTGGATGAAGGAGTTCATATCCGATCTAGGTGTCATACCTAGTGCATCGGGTCCAATGAAAATCTTTTGTGATAATACTGGTGCAATTGCCTTGGCAAAGGAATCCAGATTTCACAAGAGAACCAAGCACATCAAAAGACGCTTCAATTCCATCCGGGATCTAGTCCAGGTGGGAGACATAGAGATTTGCAAGATACATACGGATTTGAATGTAGCAGACCTGTTGACTAAGCCTCTTCCACGAGCAAAACATGATCAGCACCAAGGCTCCATGGGTGTTAGAATCATTACTGTGTAATCTAGATTATTGACTCTAGTGCAAGTGGGAGACTGAAGGAAATATGCCCTAGAGGCAATAATAAAGTTATTATTTATTTCCTTATATCATGATAAATGTTTATTATTCATGCTAGAATTGTATTAACCGGAAACATAATACATGTGTGAATACATAGACAAACAAAGTGTCACTAGTATGCCTCTACTTGACTGGCTCATTAATCAAAGATGGTTATGTTTCCTAACCATAAACAAGGAGTTGTTATTTGAATTAACGGGATCACATCATTAAGTGAATGATCTGATTGACATGACCCATTCCATTAGCTTAGCACCCGATCGTTTAGTATGTTGCTATTGCTTTCTTCATGACTTATACATGTTCCTATAACTATGAGATTATGCAACTCCCGTTTACCGGAGGAACACTTTGGTGCTACCAAACGTCACAACGTAACTGGGTGATTATAAAGGAGTACTACAGGTGTCTCCAAAGGTACATGTTGGGTTGGCGTATTTCGAGATTAGGTTTTGTCACTCCGATTGTCGGAGAGGTATCTCTGGGCCCTCTCGGTAATGCACATCACATAAGCCTTGCAAGCATTACAACTAATAAGTTAGTTGTGAGATGATGTATTACGGAACGAGTAAAGAGACTTGCCGGTAACGAGATTGAACTAGGTATTGGATACCGACGATCGAATCTCGGGCAAGTAACATACCGATGACAAAGGGAACAACGTATGTTGTTATGCGGTCTGACCGATAAAGATCTTCGTAGAATATGTAGGAGCCAATATGGGCATCCAGGTCCCGCTATTGGTTATTGACCGGAGATTTGTCTCAGTCATGTCTACATTGTTCTCGAACCGTAGGGTCCGCACGCTTAACGTTACGATGACAGTTATTATGAGTTTATGCATTTTGATGTACCGAAGTTAGTTCGGAGTCCCGGATGTGATCACGGACATGACGAGGAGTCTCGAAATGGTCGAGACATAAAGATTGATATATTGGACGACTATATTCGGACACCGGAAGGGTTCCGGAGAAGTTTCGGATAAAACCGGAGCACCGGGGGGTTACCGGAACCCCCCGGGGGGGTTAATGGGCCTTATGGGCCTAATGTGGAGAAGAGGAAGGGGCTGCCAGGGCAGGCCGCGCGCCCCCTCTCCCCCTAGTCCAAATTGGACAAGGAGGGAGGGGCGGCGCCCCCCTTTCCTTCTCTCCCTCCACCTCTCCTAGTTGGACAAGGAACGGGAGGGGAGTCCTACTCCTGGTAGGAGTAGGACTCCTCCTGCGCGCCTCCTCTAGGCCGGCCGCACCCCCCCTTGGATCCTTTATATACGGAGGCAGGGGGGCACCCTAGAACACACAAGTTGATCTTCGTGATCGTTCCTTAGCCGTGTGCGGTGCCCCCTTCCACCATATTCCACCTCGGTCATATCGTAGTAGTGCTTAGGCGAAGCCCTGCGTTGGCAGAACATCATCATCGTCACCACGCCGTTGTGCTGACGAAACTCATCCCCGAAGCTTTGCTGGATCGGAGCCCGGGGAGCGTCATCGAGCTGTACGTGTGCCAAGAACTCGGAGGTGCCGGAGTAACGGTGCTTGGATCGGTCGGATCGGAAGACGTACGACTACTTCCTCTACGTTGCGTCAACGCTTCCGTTGCGGTCTACAAGGGTACGTAGACAACACTCTCCCCTCTCGTTGCTATGTATCATCATGATCTTGCGTGTGCGTAGGAAATTTTTTGAAATTACTACGAAACCCAACAGCTCGGGCCTGCGGCGGCGTCCCATCGCGCGCGTGCGTTGGCAGGCTTTCCTTGCCGCGTGGCCCGCGGGGTGGCGTGCGGTCAGCTCGCAGGCCGACCCACGTTCCCGTCTACAAGATACGGAGCTTTCCGAAGACGGTGCGCATAAGCAAAGTGGGCTCCTCAGGATAGGAAGCTGACCAAGCTTCTCGTCCCTTTGTCAGCCTCGAAGCTCGATCAGCTTCGGGGACTACTGTCGGAGTAAACGACCACGGGTAGCCTAGCCGGCTCCCCCTGGCCCTTCTGAAAAAATAACGAGCCGATCCGGCCCTCAAGAATCCAAGACGTGGGGCCGCCTTCCCCTTGCCGGCTGTCTCCCAGGCCGAGTATCGGAAGGCGGCCTGGCTTTAGCCCTCATGAAGAAAGCCGCGGGAGGGCCGGCTCCAAGAAGCCGGCCGCGAGAAGCCGACTCCCACAAAGCGGTCAAGATCGTACCCTCGAAGTCTGCATCCACATAATGGCGATGTGGCAGGGTGTGGCTACAGTAAAGCCTGCCACCCCCAAATCCTGGAGCACGCCTGGCACAGTGCGCCGTACGGGGTGGCCATGACCCGTCCGGCGCGGCACTGTTGCCATGTTGACCCTGATGCCACCCACGACGGGCTGTCAGCGCGGCCCACGGGCGGTGGGCCCCTTCACGCAGAGAGACACCCGAAGGCGGCCAGGCCTCCCCCAGTCGGCCCAAGACAGGGCCGACTCCCCACAGCCAGCTTGCTTCCTCCGTTGAAGGAGACGCCCCATTAAGGAGACAAGACGAGGTGAGGCTACAGCGATCGCCCGCCGGGCGACGGCACTATAGCCACGCTTACCTCGGCGAAGCCCTCGTCACCAGGTTTGAGGCAATAGTAACCAGCCACCGACAAGGCCCTTGACAGTGGGGCCTGCCTGTCGACCAAGGAGCCGGCAGCCGGCGGGACCCATCAGCCGGCGGGCCCCAGCAGCTGGCGCAGAAGCCGGCGAGCGTAGACATAGACGGCTAGGGCCCACGCCCAACTGGATTACCATTGTACCCCCGGGGGTGGGCCTATATAAACCCCCGGAGGCACCCATGCAAAGGGTGGATCTGAGCTAGTTTTAGACACCGCATAGAGAGGAGAGGAGAGCTAGTCGTGCCCTTCTTCTTCTTCTCGCCAAACAGCTCAAGGAGCATCTTGTAGCCACTCGTTCATCTAGTGATCATGCGGAGACCCCGCAAAGCAGCAGTAGGGGTGTTATCTTCACCAAAAGCCCTGAAGCTGGGTAAAATTCGCCGGCGTGCATGTTTTCGCCTCATCCCGCTTCCAGGCACCGGCGACGTCTTACTGGCTCCCACAATGATAAGCCATCCGTTGGCATATGTCACACCTATCACCCGACATTTTCCTTCCCTTCTAGCTTCTCAAATGAGTCATGTCATCTTACCTAATGATTTTTCTTTCAGCATGTGATCGATGCTGCAGTGCTGCCTCATCATGGAGATAAACTCCTTGAATTAGCCTCATCGATCACATTATCAATAAACAGGAGGGTGGCCTATATATATACACGAGAAAATAACATAAAATTCGATATTAACCGGTCAACTGGCATCACTACAAACACAGATTCGGTGCACTACCAACACAGCCAGACGGCAACACCAACATATAGTGTCACACTGCATATAGACACGACGAAGATAGAAAAGAAAACATAAAATCCGGGTTAAATCACAAAGGTGAGCTCCCTCCAAGGCTGGAATTAATAATACATGAGCTGCTGCTGCTGTTGCTGCTGCTGTGAGGTACCGACGTTCTGGAAAGTACCATCGTACATCGCCTGACTCGCACCTACACCCATCCCCATGGCTGCTTGCCTGAGATGCTGAGCCTGCATCAATGCCTGGGTCGAAGCCATCTTGCTCATCGCAATAGCACGTTGATACGCTACAAGATCGGCGGCAGCGGGGTGGCTAGGAGCAGCAGGAGGGGGCAGAGGTGCAGAGGTGGTACCAGGGGGTGTAGGCTTGTTGCCCCAGGAACACTGCAGAACAAGAGAAAAGACAGAGGTGCATCTCCAATCAGGACATCAGTCAGAAAATACTAGCGAAGAAAGGGCGGTCAAGATGAACATCGGCAAAATCGTTAAGCAGGAAAGGAGCTGCTAACCTTGACTGGTTTACCACCCAAAATACGACCATTACCCGTCTGAATTGCAAGGGCAGTTTCAGCATGGTTGCTGTACTTGACAAAACCAAAGCCTTTGCCATGCTGGACACGGACCTCCTCGATGGCTCCAGCACCAAGTGCATGGAAGAAACGATGAAGCACGTCTTGAGTAACCTGGTATTAAGAACATCACGAAATCATTAAGGCGGCAATTGGGACAGATGTGATAATTCATCAGACATTTTGAAATAAATTCATTATACCACATGCAAAGTGATTCGTGTAACAGCAGAGTTTATAGTCTATATGAGCCATGCAAGTGAATGACAAAGCATAAGAGAAGCATCCATAGAAGCATGCTTGAAGAGAATTACCTCGTGAGCAAGGTTCCCAACATAAACAGTTCTGTACAGTGGATTATTTTCAGGAGCATCTTCATTTGACTTCTGCTTTGCATTTTCTGGACAAGACAAATAGTAGACACCACAAATCTCAGGATAAGGATAATAATGTAAACACGTTGATGACATATGAAGAACTGCAATACTTAAGTTCCTAGCAGTCAAAGCCCAAGAACATCATGTAAACATAAAGCATTGCAACAAAAACAGATATCACATAAACCAAATAAATACAATCAAACAGCCTAGAATCACATACCCATATTCTGGTCAAACCAGCTAATTACTGCTAAATTTAGAGAAATGCAGCTTTAAGTGGGTATGCTTTACTAATCAAACTACAGTATCAACATGAACCAATAAAACCTTTATGAAAAGTATTGTTAACTAAAAGATTATTTGACAATGATAATAGCACATAACGAAGAACTAATGTTCTACCTAACCCATCTTTTGAAACCAACATCTTAGCAAATTAATAATCTAAATAGTACAAAATACAACAGATCTATAGAATTATACCTGTAAAATTGTTATTTACATCAGCTATACTTTTCGAATCTGATGTTAGCTGGTCCTCGCCACTGTTGGCACCTTTTGTTGCCCAGTTGCAACGAATCTGCCGATTCCCAAGCCATTCACCTAGAAAGGTTAATTTTTGTAATTTTGTCATCACCGGTACTTTAAAACTAAGAAGCTGGCACTCACAATGTCATTTACATAACTGTTTCAATCGTGGAAAATATCAAATGCATAGGCCTATAGGCAAAACAAATCAAAATCCTCACTGCACACAAAACAGGTCTGAACAAGAAAAGTTTTGAGGGCATACCATTTAAGTCATTTATGGCACTCTGTGCATCCTGCAGACCAAATAAATCAATTTCAGCAAAAACCTGGAACGGACAAAGCACAGATTCAGATGGTTGGGACTGAGAATCAGCACACCTGTTGATTCCTGAAGGAAACAAAGCCATAACCTCTTGATCTTCCCGTCTTTTGGTCCCACATTACTCGAGCATCACTAGATAACACAAATCACACCATTTTAAAATGATTCAACACTAGGCAACACAAGCACCACTGTCAATCGACAAATATTAGGTATAACAGCACCATTACAAGATTATAGTTCAGGAAAGGCACAAATTCTCTAACTAAGCCCAATAGCAAAAGAAAGTAATGAATATAAGGAATCATGAAATGCTTACGAGCAGTTGGGAGAATATGCTGAGAAGAATGCAAATAATGCAGAATCCGTGACCTCAGGGCTAAGATCACCAACAAAAATATGGAAATGGTCTGTAAAATGAATAACGATTAACATAACTGGTCAAAAGCTACCGCACAAGATGCTAGAATAGTGATTCACAAGAAACAGAAGTACTAACCTGTTGTATCCTCCCTCTGACCACTAGCATATGCCCAATTAACTCTGATAGGCTGCCCAAAACTGCAATAATGTTCTTCAGTAAGATATAGTATTGGAAACAAGTGACAAAACTAAGTTTCAGAAGAATAGAACTAGTAGCTGCTCCTAGCTATTCTTTTTTCTTACATTTGCTTCCCGTTAAGTGTAAAAATTGCTAGGGCAGCTGATCCGCGTTCGTAGTAGTCAACAAAACCATATGAGGACTGCAGAAAAGATATAGTCAAAAGGTCAATTTTGCCATCCTCTAAACTTGAATCATTTATTTGTATTCACCTTCTAAAAGCAAACATATCTGCACCCAAAAAAAGGAAAACAGAAAAAGAAAACTACCTTCTCTTTTCTTATAAGCTTGCATCCGTCAACTGAACCAGCACTCTGGAAAACCTCCCGGAGAAGTGCCTCGGTCACTTGAACATGAATATTGCCGACATATCTAAAGTTTATAGAAACTTGGCAAATCAAAAAACAGCGTAAAAATTGCTTGTAGTTAAGTATTTGCCAGACAAAAATAGACGATATCCATGCAAGAGCATCAAAGTGAAACTAGGCACTCCCTCCGATCCAAAATAAGTGTTGCAGTTTTGAACTAAGGTTAGTTCAACATTAGTTCAAAACTGTGACACTTATTTTTGATCGGAGGGAGTATTAAATCTACAGGTGTGCAAGCAAAAGGAAGTAAAAGTTCAAAATGTGATATGCAATTCAAAGCATGCAAACAAAAAAAATAAAGAAAAAAACACTAATGGGACTCACACACTGCGGCATGTACTTGTATCAAAACCAGGTGGCAGATTTCCAGTAAGAATTGGCTCTATCTGCAAAAATAAAAATGTAAAAATATTGAAAGAAAGAAAAGAAAAATCTATTGATAAGAAGAATGTAAGGAGAAGAAGTCAAATGTGTGCAAGCTATAGAGCACAGCACACCCTATAAGATATCACCAGGAAGTTCCAATATGTTAAGTGCAACATCAAGAATAAAAGACTCTACATACTTTGCGATGAAAACCTAATCGGTCAGGAAAAAATGTATGTGTAAATGCAAAGTATTGGAAATCGTCATGTGTAATAACAATGTAAGCATTTTACATCAGGTGCATGACAAGGCAAGTGCAAAAACTCATGATTTGAGTGAAAGAGACTTAAAAACTAACCCACGATGTCAAATCATTTGGGTAAAAAATTATACAACAGAGCGGCAAGGTAAACGCGATTCCCAGCTAGATTTGGCTGAATAAAATTTAATCAATCAACCAAAATGTCCAGAACACTGTAATTTGAAGCATTAGCAGTCTTCCACCAAATAAGCATCACAAGCAAACCACTAACTAAACATCAAAGTTTGAATACTAGCACTCTAGAGCAATAAGCCCTCAATCCCGTTGAGAAAGTTAACCAAACAAGCTGAAATCATCCTATTAGTTTTACAAAGTGAAACAAATGAGAAATTGTAGCACCTGACACTTACCAATTACTCGCTAATCGTTCACTACAACATATAACATATAAAAACGCCCATATGACCTGGAGACTGTTCCCTCACTTAACTGAACATCAAAATCTAAAATCGCCACGGATTTGAACACTAAGCGCCTTAAGATCACTCACTCTGCTCCTTTTACCCGAAACGAAACAGAATGAACTTGATCGTTCACAGTCAGTCAGAAATACTGCTGTCCTCAGTTTCTACTTCGGCGCCGACAGAATCCAGTCCACCCGGACTTCGGAGACACACAGAACAGCAGAATTCCACGAATCCTCGGGCTCGCTAAGCAACCGCTCCATTTACCATACACCACCGCAGACCAGAAGCGCCTCCGAATCCACTAAGACAAAGCGGGAAACAGGGGACAAGCCGGAAACGCCTACAGCCCTCCCCGATGTGCGCACACTAAGCTCATCCACAATCAGCCTTCTGGCGGACCAAACTTTCGCGGGGCGCTGCCGTGCGGGCGGGCGCGATGGGGGAGTGGGTAGGTGAGTGGTAACGTACGGACCTGCTGCGGCGGCGCGGCGCCGAGGAGGTGGTGGTGATGCGGCGGCGGCGGCATCGCGTACATGGACTGCATCGCGGCCGCCTGCTGCATCATCGCCGCGGCCTGGCTCTGCTGCGGCAGCATCGCGCGGCCCGGCCCGCTGCCCGGTCCGGCGACGGTAGATTGGTGGGGTGGGAGAGGGGATGGAAGGGTCGAGAAGGTCGGGGTGGAGGAGAGAGAGAAAGAGAGGTGAAGGGGAGTAAAGGGTAGAGTTTGTTTGTTTTGCTTCGTGTCTTGGGTCAGTCCCTGGATACGTGGGCCTGGAATCTCGCTCGCTTGTTTTCGGTTTGGAGAGAGAATCGTCCCGGCGACCCACCGGCGACCCCTGTATTTGTTTTCTTTTTCTTGACGCGAACTTAGGATGTTTATCCAGTGTTTAGAGCATCTCCAACGGCCGCATAAAAATTTAGGGCCCAATAAAAATTATAGCGCGCCACTTTAACATTTTTAGTGCGCCGGGACCAACATTGCTTTTGCAGACGTCCAAAAACGCGCGCACAAAAAGCACATAGTGCAAATTGTGAAGCGTGCGCAATCCGAATCCCAAAATATGCTGCGCGCGATAGTGTTTTTCAGCGCGCGCCTAAAAACTTTTAGCGCTACAGCATCTGCTGGAGCTGTGCGGCGCCCAAAAAACAAAATTTTAGTGCGCGGAGTTCTTTTTGGGCACCTATTGGAGATGCTTTTAATCCTGCCTAAAATAACCACTGTTGATCTCTACTCTTTACTTTTTACTCCCTCCGTTTCTTAATATAAGAGATTTTAATATGAACTACATACGAAGCACACTAAGTAAATCAACACTTTAAAATATGTCTATGTACATTTGTATGTGGTTTGTATTGAAATATCTAAAAGAACTTATATTTATATTTAGAAACGGAGAGAGCATTAATTTATATATATAAAGACTTTACTTTAACTCCGCCTATGCTGTCTCAACGTAGCCGGTTCCAAGCCCAGGTAAAGGAGGAGGATTGTGATAGGCTTGGCGAGCCAACGTAAAAACTCAGCCACTCTTATGGAGATGAAACCCAAAAGATTTTCGTTGGGGCGTAACCCTCTCAGCGACGCGCCACATCGGAACCCGGGTGTGGTGGAAAATGGGCAAGGGCCGAGCCGTCACCCTCCAGGTGGCGCGCCGTATCTTGATCTGGATACGGTGGCAAGTGAGCGAGGAGCGGGTCGTCGCATCCTTAGTGGCACGCTACATCGGCGCCTGGATGTAGTGGAAAATGAGAAAGGGTCTTCGCATTTGACTTGACGAGTGCGAAGGATAAGGAAGCTAGCCGAGCCTAGGAGGATTCGCTTAGATAGTTGGAACGTAGGGTCTCTGACAGGGAAGTTTCGGGAGCTAGTTGATGCAACGGTGAGGAGAGATGTTGATATCCTTTGCGTCCAAGAAACCAAATGGAGAGGGCAAAAGGCGAAGGAGGTGGAGGATACCGGCTTCAAGCTGTGGTACACGGGGACGGCTGCAAACAAAAATGGCGTAGGCATCTTGATCAACAAGAGCCCCAAGTATGGAGTGGTAGACGTCAAGAGACGTGGGAACCGGATTATCCTGGTCAAGCTGGTAGTTGAGGACTTGATTCTCAATGTTATCAGCGCGTATGCCCCGCAAGTAGACCATAATGAGAACACCAAGAGGGAGTTCTGGAAAGGCCTAAAAGACATGGTTAGGAGTGTACCGATTGGTGAGAAGCTCTTCATAGGAGGAGACCTCAATGGCCACGTGGGTACATCTAACACAGGTTTTGAAGGGGCGCATGAGGGCTTTGGCCATGGCATCAGGAATCAAGAAGGAGATGATGTCTTAAGCTTTGCTCTAGCCTACAACATGATTGTAGCTAACACCCTCTTTAGAAAGAGAGAATCACATCTGGTGACTTTTAGTAGTGGCCAACACTCTAGCCAGATTGATTTCATCCTCTCAAGAAGAGAAGATAGGCGTGCGTGTCTAGATTGTAAGGTGATACCTGGAGAGAGTGTTGTACCCTAGCATAAGCTGGTGGTTGCTGACTTCCGTTTTCGGATTCATGTCCAGCGGGATAAGCTTGCCAAAGTCGCTAGAACGAAGTGATGGAAACTCAAGGGGGAGGTAGCTCAGGCGTTCAAGGAGAGGGTCATTAAGGAGGGCCCTTGGGAGGAAGGAGGGGATGCAGACAATGTGTGGATGAAGATGACGACTTGCATTCGTAAGGTGGCCTCGGAGGAGTTTGGAGTGTCTAGGGGAAGGAGAAGCGAAGATAAATATACATGGTGGTGGGATGATGATATCCAGAAGGCGATTAAAGAGAAGAAAGATTGCTAGAGAAGTACAAGATGGCGAAGAAGGCTGTAAAGCGAGCTATTGGTGAAGCAAGGGGTCGGGCATATGAGGACCTCTACCAACGGTTAGGCATGAAGAAAGGCGAAAAGGGACATCTATAAGATGGCCAAGATCTGAGAGAGGAAGACGAGGGATATTGGCCAAGTCAAATGCATAAAGGATGGAGCAGGCCAACTCTTGGTGAAGGGTGAGGAGATTAAGCATAGATGGCGGGAGTACTTCGACAAGTTATTCAATGGGGAGAATGAGAGTTCTACCATTGAACTGAACGACTCCTTTGATGAGACCAGCATGCGTTCTATGCGGCGAAACCAGGAATCTGAGGTCAAGGAGGCTTTAAAAAGGATGAAAAGAGGCAAGGCGATGCACCCTGATTGTATCCCCACTAAGGTGTGGAAAGGTCTCGGGACATAGCGATAGTATGGCTAACCAAGCTTTTCAACCTCATTTTTCGGGCAAACAAGATGCCAGAAGAATGGAGACGGAGTATATTAGTACCAATCTTCAAGAACAAGGGGGATGTTCAGAGTTGTACTAATTATCATGGAATTAAGCTGATGAGCCATACAACGAAGCTATGGGAGAGAGTCATTGAGCACCGCTTAAGAAGAATGACAAGCGTGACCAAAAATCAGTTTGGTTTCATGCCTAGGAGGTCGACCATGGAAGCCATTTTCTTGATACGACAACTTATGAAGAGATATAGGGAGCAAAATAAGGAGTTGCATATGGTGTTCATTGACTTGAAGAAGGCCTATGATAAGATACCGTGGAATGTCATGTGTGAAGGAAATATGCCCTAGAGGCAATAATAAAGTTATTATTTATTTCCTTATTTCATGATAAATGTTTATTATTCATGCTAGAATTGTATTAACCGAAAACATAATACTTGTGTGAATACATAGACAAACTAAACGTCACTAGAATGCCTCTACTTGACTAGCTCGTTGATCGAAGATGGTTACGTTTCCTAACCATAGACATATGTTGTCATTTGATTAACAGGATCACATCATTAGGAGAATGATGTGATTGACATGACCCATTCCATTAGCTTAGCACCCGATCGTTTAGTATGTTGCTATTGCTTTCTTCATGACTTATACATGTTCCTATGACTATGAGATTATGTAACTCCCATTTGCCGAAGGAACACTTTGTGTGCTACCAAACGTCACAACGTAACTGGGTGATTATAAAGGAGCTCTACAGGTGTCTCCAAAGGTACATGTTGGGTTGGCGTATTTTGAGATTAGGATTTGTCACTCCGATTGTCGGAGAGGTATCTCTGGGCCCTCTCGGTAATGCACATCACATAAGCCTTGCAAGCATTTCAACTAATGAGTTAGTTGCGAGATGATGTATTATGAAACGAGTAAAGAGACTTGCCGGTAACGAGATTGAACTAGGTATTGAGATACCGACGATCGAATCTCGGGCAAGTAAAATACCGATGACAAAGGGAACAACGTATGTTGTTATGCGGTCTGACCGATAAAGATCTTCGTAGAATATGTAGGAGCCAATATGAGCATCCAGGTTCCGCTATTGGTTATTGACCGGAGACGTGTCTCGGTCATGTCTACATTGTTCTCGAACCCGTAGGGTCCGCACGCTTAAGGTTTCGATGACGGTTATATTATGAATTTATGAGTTTTGATGTACCGAAGTTAGTTCGGAGTCCCGGATGTGATCACGGACATAGCGAGGAGTCTCGAAATGGTCGAGACATAAAGATTGATATATTAGACGGCTATATTCGGACACCGGAAGTGTTTCAGGTGATTTCGGAGAAAACCGGAGAGCCGGAGGGTTACCGAAACCCTGCCGGGAGAAGTAATGGGCCATATGGGCCTTAGTGGAGAGAGAGAGGGGCAGCCAGGGTGGGCCGCGCGCCTCCTCCCCCCTGGTCCGAATTGGACTAGGAGAGGGGGGGCGGCGCCCCCCTTTCCTTCTCCCTCCCCACTTCCTTCCCCCTCCTAGTAGGAGTCCTACTCCTACTAGGAGGAGGACTCCTCCTGGCGCGCCAATAGGGGCCGGCCGGCCTCCTCCCCTTGCTCCTTTATATACGGGGGCAGGGGCACCCCTAGACACACAAGTTGATCCACGTGATCATATTCTTAGCCGTGTGCGGTGCCCCCTTCCACCATAATCCTCGATAATATTGTAGCGGTGCTTAGGCGAAGCCCTGCGACGGTAGTACATCAAGATCGTCACCACGCCGTCGTGCTGACGGAACTCTACCCCGACACTTTGCTGGATCGGAGTCCGGGGATCGTCATCGAGCTGAACATGTGCTAAAACTCGGAGGTGTCGTAGTTTCGGTGCTTGATCGGTCGGGCCGTGAAGACGTACGACTACATCAACCGCGTTGTGCTAACGCTTCCGCTGTCGGTCTACGAGGGTACGTAGACTACACTCCCCCCTCTCGTTGCTATGCATCACCATGATCTTGCGTGTGCGTAGGAAAATTTTGAAATTACTATGTTCCCCAACAGTGGTATCAGAGCCTAGGTTTTATGTGTTGATGTTATATGCACGAGTAGAACACAAGTGAGTTGTGGGCGATATAAGTCATACTGCTTACCAGCATGTCATACTTTGGTTCGGCGGTATTGTTGGACGAAGTGGCCCGGACCGACGTTACGCGTACGCTTACGCGAAACCGGTTCTCCCGACGTGCTTTGCACAAAGGTGGCTAGCGGGTGACAGTTTCTCCAACTTTAGTTGAACCGAGTGTGGCTACGCCCGGTCCTTGCGAAGGTTAAAACAGCACCAACTTGACAAACTATCGTTGTGGTTTTGATGCGTAGGTAAGATTGGTTCTTGCTTAAGCCCGTAGCAGCCACGTAAAACTTGCAACAACAAAGTAGAGGACGTCTAACTTGTTTTTGCAGGGCATATTGTGATGTGATATGGTCAAGACATGATGCTAAATTTTATTGTATGATATGATCATGTTTTGTAACCAAGTTATCGGCAACTGGCAGGAGCCATATGGTTGTTGCTTTATTGTATGCAATGCAATTGCGCTGTAATGCTTTACTTTATCACTAAGCGGTAGCGATAGTCGTGGAAGCATAAGATTGGCGAGATGACAACGATGCTACGATGGTGATCAAGGTGTCACGCCGGTGACGATGGTGATTACGACGGTGCTTCGAAGATGGAGATCACAAGCACAAGATGATGATGGCCATATCATATCACTTATATTGATTGCATGTGATGTTTATCTTTTATGCATCTTATCTTGCTTTGATTGACGGTAGCATTTTAAGATGATCTCTCACTAATTATCAAGAAGTGTTCTCCCTGAGTATGCACCGTTGCGAAAGTTCTTCATGCTGAGACACCACGTGATGATCGGGTGTGATAGGCTCTACGTTCAAGTACAACGGGTGCAAAACAATTGCACACGCGGAATACTCAGGTTAAACTTGACGAGCCTAGCATATACAGATATGGCCTCGAAACACGGAGACCGAAAGGTCGAACGTGAATCATATAGTAGATATGATCAACATAAGTGATGTTCACCATTGAAAACTACTCCATCTCACGTGATGATCGGACATGGTTTAGTTGATTTGGATCACGTGATCACTTAGATGACTAGAGAGATGTCTGTCTAAGTGGGAGTTCTTAAGTAATATGATTAGATGAACTTAAATTTATCATGAACTTAGTCCTGATAGTATTTTGCAAATCATGTTGTAGATCAATAGCTCGCGTTGTTGCTTCCCTGTGTTTATTCTGATATGTTCCTAGAGAAAATTGTGTTGAAAGATGTTAGTAGCAATGATGCGGATTGGATCCGTGATCTGAGGTTTATCCTCATTACTGCACAGAAGAATTATGTCCTTGATGCACCGCTAGGTGACAGACCTATTGCAGGAGCAGATGCAGACGTTATGAACATTTGGCTAGCTAAATATGATGACTACTTGATAGTTTAGTGCACCATGCTTAACGGCTTAGAATCAGGACTTCAAAGACGTTTTGAACGTCATGGACCATATGAGATGTTCTAGGAGTTGAAGTTAATATTTCAAGCAAATACCCGAGTTGAGAGATATGAAGTCTCCGACAAGTTCTATAGCTAAAAGATGGGGGAGAATCGCTCAACTAGTGAGCATGTGCTCAGATTATCTGGGTACTACAATCGCTTGAATCAAGTGGGAGTTAATCTTCCAGATAAGATAGTGATTAACAGAATTCTCTAGTCACCATCACCAAGTTAGTAGAACTTCATGATGAACTATAGTATGCAAGGGATGACAAAAACGACTCCCGAGTTTTTCATGATGATGAAATCGATGAAGGTAGAAATCAAGAAAGAGCATCAAGTGTTGATGGTTGACAAGATCACTAGTTTCAAGAAAAGGGCAAAAGGAAAAAAAAGGGGAACTTCAAGAAGAACAGCAAGCAAGTTGCTGCTCAAGTGAAGAAGCCCAAGTCTGGTCCTAAGCCTGAGACTAAGTGCTTCTACTGCAAAGGGACTGGTCACTGGAAGCGGAACTACCCAAGTATTTGGCGGATAAGAAAGGATGGCAAAGTAAACAAAGGTATATTTGATATACATATTGATGTGTACTTTACTAGTGTTCATAGCAACCCCTCAGTATTTGGTACTAGTTCAGTTGCTAAGATTAGTAACTTGAATTGGGAGTTACAGAATGAACAGAGACTAGTTAAGGGTAAGGTGACGATGTGTGTTTGAAGTAGTTCCAAAATTGATATGATCATCATCGCACACTGCCTATACTTTCGGGATTAGTGTTGAACCTAAATAAGTGTTATTTGGTGTTTGCGTTGAGCATAAATATGATTTGATCATGTTTATTGCAATACGGTTATTCATTTAAGTAAGAGAATAAATTGTTGTTCTGTTTACATGAATAAAACCTTATATGGTTACACACCCAATGAAAATGGTTCGTTGGATCTCGATCGTAGTGATACACATAATCATAATATTGAAACCAAAAGATGCAAAGTTAATAATGATAGTGCAACTTATTTGTGGCACTGCCGTTTAGGTCATATTGGTGTAAAGCGCATGAAGAAACTCCATGCTGATGGGTTTTTGGAATCACTTGATTATGAATCACTTGATGCTTGCGAACCATGCCTCATGGGCAAGATGACTAAAACACCGTTCTCCGGAACAATGAAGCGAGCAACTGACTTATTGGAAATAAAACATACTGATGTATGCGATCCAATGAGTGTTGAGGCTCGCGGCGGGTATCATTATTTTCTGACCTTCACAGATGATTTAAGTAGATATGGGTATATCTACTTGATGAAACATAAAGTCTGAAACATTTGAACAGTTCAAAGAATTTCAGAGTGAAGTGGAAAATCATCATGACAAGAAGATAAGGTTTCCACGATCTGATCGCGGAGACGAATATTTGAGTTACGAGTTTGGTCTTCAATTAAAACAATGTGGAATAGTTTCGGTGCTTGATCGGTCGGATCATGGAGACGTACGACTACATCAACCAAACGCTTCCGTTGTCGATCTACTAGGTATGTAGATCATACTCCCCCTCTCGTTGCTATGCATCACCATGATCTTGCGTGTGCGTAGGAAATTTTTTGAAATTACTACGAAACCCTACAGTATCAGAGCCTAGGTTTTATATGTTGATGTTATATGCACGAGTAGAACACAAGTGAGTTGTGGGCGATATAAGTCATACTGCTTACCAGCATGTCATACTTTGGTTCGGCGGTATTGTTGGATGAAGCGGCCCAGACCGACATTACGCGTACGCTTACGCGAGACCGGTTCTCCCGACGTGCTTTGCACAGAGGTGGCTTGTGGGTGACAGTTTCTCCAACTTTAGTTGAACCAAGTGTGGCTACGCCCGGTCCTTGAGAAGGTTAAAACAGCACCAACTTGACAAACTATCATTGTGGTTCTGATGCATAGGTAAGATTAGTTCTTGCTTAAGCCCATAGCAGCCACGTAAAACTTGCAACAACAAAGTAGAGGACGTCTAACTTGTTTTTGCAGGGCATGTTGTGATGTGATATGGTCAAGACATGATGCTGAATTTTATTGTATGAGATGATCATGTTTTGTAACCGAGTTATCGGCAACTGGCAGGAGCCATATGGTTGTCGCTTTATTGTATGCAATGCAATCGCGATGTAATGCTTTACTTTATCACTAAACGGTAGCGATAGTCGTAGAAGCACAAGCTTGGAGAGACGACAACGATGCTACGATGGAGATCAAGGTGTCACGCCGGTGACGATGGTGATCACGACGGTGCTTCGGAGATGAAGATCACAAGCACAAGATGATGATGGCCATATCATATCACTTATATTGATTGCATGTGATGTTTATCTTTTATGCATCTTATCTTGCTTTGATTGACGGTAGCATTATAAGATGATCTCTCACTAATTATCAAGAAGTGTTCTCCCTGAGTATGCACCATTGCGAAAGTTCTTCGTGCTGAGACACCACGTGATGATCGGGTGTGATAGGTTCTACGTTCAAATACAACGGGTGCAAAACAGTTGCACACGCGGAATACTCAGGTTATACTTGACGAGCCAAGCATATACAGATATGGCCTCGGAACACGGAGACCGAAAGGTCGAGCATGAATCATATAGTAGATATGATCAACATAATGATGTTCACCAATGAAACTACTCCATCTCACGTGATGATCGGACATGGTTTAGTTGATTTGGATCACGTAATCACTTAGAGGATTAGAGGGATGTCTATCTAAGTGGGAGTTCTTTAAGTAAATTAACTGAACTTAAATTTATCATGAAACTTAGTACCTGATTAGTATCTTGCTTGTTTATGTTTGATTGTAGATAGATGGCTCGTGCTGTTGTTCCGTTGAATTTTAATGCGTTCCTTGAGAAAGCAAAGTTGAAAGATGATGGTAGCAATTACACGGACTGGGTCCGTAACTTGAGGATTATCCTCATTGCTGCACAAAAGAATTACGTCCTGGAAGCACCGCTGGGTGCCAGACCTACTGCAGGAGCAACGCCGGATGTTATGAACGTCTGGCAGAGCAACGCTGATGACTACTCGATAGTTAAGTGTGCCATGCTTTACGGCTTAGAATCGGGACTTCAACGACGTTTTGAACGTCATGGAGCATATGAGATGTTCCAGGAGTTGAAATTAATATTTCAAACAAATGCCCGGATTGAGAGATATGAAGTCTCCAATAAGTTCTATAGCTGCAAGATGGAGGAGAACAGTTCTGTTAGTGAGCATATACTCAAAATGTCTGGGTATAATAATCACTTGATTCAATTGGGAGTTAATCTTCCAGATGATTGCGTCATTGACAGAATTCTCCAATCACTGCCACCAAGCTACAAGAGCTTCGTGATGAACTATAATATGCAAGGGATGAATAAGACTATTCCCGAGCTCTTCGCAATGCTGAAAGCTGCGGTGGTAGAAATCAAGAAGGAGCATCAAGTGTTGATGGTCAACAAGACCACTAGTTTCAAGAAAAAGGGCAAAGGAAAGAAGAAGGGGAACTTCAAAAGGAACGGCAAGCAAGTTGCTACTCAAGAGAAGAAACCCAAACCTAGACCTATGCCTGAAACTGAGTGCTTCTATTGCAAGCAGACCGGTCACTGGAAGCGGAACTGCCCCAAGTATTTGGCGGATAAGAAGGATGGCAAGGTGAACAAAGGTATATGTGATATACATGTTATTGATGTGTACCTTACTAATGCTCGCAGTAGCACCTGGGTATTTGATACTGGTTCTGTTGCTAATATTTGCAACTCGAAACAGGGACTACGGATCAAGCGAAGATTGGTTAAGGACGAGGTGACGATGCGCGTGGGAAATGGTTCCAAAGTCGATGTGATCGCAGTCGGCACGCTACCTCTACATCTACCTTCGGGATTAATATTAGACCTAAATAATTGTTATTTGGTGCCAGCGTTAAGCATGAACATTATTTCTAGATCTTGTTTGATGCGAGACGGTTATTCATTTAAATCAGAGAATAATGGTTGTTCTATTTATATGAGTAATATCTTTTATGGTCATGCACCCTTGAAGAGTGGTCTATTCTTGTTGAATCTCGATAGTAGTAACACACATATTCATAATGTTGAAGCCAAAAGATGCAGAGTTAATAATGATAGTGCAACTTATTTGTGGCACTGTCGTTTAGGTCATATCGGTGTAAAGCGCATGAAGAAACTCCATACTGATGGAATTTTGGAACCACTTGATTATGAATCACTTGGTACTTGCGAACCGTGCCTCATGGGCAAGATGACTAAAACACCGTTCTCCGGTACTATGGAGAGAGCAACAGATTTGTTGGAAATCATACATACAGATGTATGTGGTCCGATGAATATTGAGGCTCGTGACGGATATCGTTATTTTCTCACCTTCACAGATGATTTAAGCAGATATGGGTATATCTACTTAATGAAACATAAGTTTGAAACATTTGAAAAGTTCAAGGAATTTCAGAGTGAAGTTGAAAATCATCGTAACAAGAAAATAAAGTTTCTACGATCTGATCATGGAGGAGAATATTTGAGTTACGAGTTTGGTGTACATTTGAAAAATTGTGGAATAGTTTCGCAACTCACGCCACCTGGAACACCACAGCGTAATGGTGTGTCCGAACGTCGTAATCGTACTTTACTGGATATGGTGCGATCTATGATGTCTCTTACTGATTTACCGCTATCGTTTTGGGGATACGCTCTAGAGACGGCCGCATTCACGTTAAATAGGGCACCATCAAAATCCGTTGAGACGACGCCTTATGAACTGTGGTTTGGCAAGAAACCAAAGTTGTCGTTTCTGAAAGTTTGGGGCTGCGATGCTTATGTGAAAAAGCTTCAACCTGATAAGCTCGAACCCAAATCGAAGAAATGTGTCTTCATAGGATATCCAAAAGAGACTATTGGATACACCTTCTATCATAGATCCGAAGGCAAGATTTTTGTTGCTAAATTCGGAAACTTTCTAGAGAAGGAGTTTCTCTCGAAAGAAGTGAGTGGGAGGAAAGTAGAACTTGACGAGGTAACTGTACCTACTCCCTTATTGGAAAATAGTACATCATAGAAAACTGTTTCTGTGACACCTACACCAGTTAGTGAGGAAGCTAATGATAATGATCATGAAACTTCAGAACAAGATACTACTGAACCTTGTAGATCAACCAGAGTAAGATCCGCGCCAGAGTGGTACGGTAATCCCATTCTGGAAGTCATGCTACTAGATCATGATGAACCTACGAACTATGAAGAAGCGATGGTGAGCCCAGATTCCGCAAAGTGGCTTGAAGCCATGAAATCTGAGATAGGATCCATGTATGAGAACAAAGTATGGACTTTGGTTGACTTGCCCGTTGATCGACAAGCAATTGAGAATAAATGGATCTTCAAGAAGAAGACTGATGCTGACGGTAATATTACTGTCTACAAAGCTCGACTTGTCGCAAAAGGTTTTCGGCAAGTTCAAGGGATTGACTACGATGAGACCTTCTCACCTGTAGCGATGCTTAAGTCTGTCCGAATCATGTTAGCAATTGCCGCATTTTATGATTATGAAATTTGGCAGATGGATGTCAAAACTGCATTCCTGAATGGATTTCTGGAAGAAGAGTTGTATATGATGCAACCAGAAGGTTTTGTCGATCCAAAGGGAGCTAACAAAGTGTGCAAGCTCCAGCGATCCATTTATGGACTGGTGCAAGCCTCTCGGAGTTGGAATAAACGTTTTGATAGTGTGATCAAAGCATTTGGTTTTATACAGACTTTTGGAGAAGCCTGTATCTACAAGAAAGTGAGTGGGAGCTCTATAGCATTTCTGATATTATATGTGGATGACATATTACTAATTGGAAATGATGTAGAATTTCTGGATAGCATAAAGGGATACTTGAATAAGAGTTTTTCAATGAAAGACCTCGGTGAAGCTGCTTACATATTAGGCATTAAGATCTATAGAGATAGATCAACACGCTTAATTGGACTTTCACAAACCACATACCTTGACAAAGTTTTGAAGAAGTTCAAAATGGATCAAGCAAAGAAAGGGTTCTTGCCTGTGTTACAAGGTGTGAAGTTGAGTAAGACTCAATGCCCGACCACTGCAGAAGATAGAGAGAATATGAAAGATGTTCCCTATGCATCAGCCATAGGATCTATCATGTATGCAATGCTGTGTACCAGACCTGATGTGTGCCTTGCTATAAGTCTAGCAGGGAGGTACCAAAGTAATCCAGGAGTGGATCACTGGACAGCGGTCAAGAACATCCTGAAATACCTGAAAAGGACTAAGGATATGCTTCTCGTATATGGAGGTGACAAAGAGCTCATCGTAAAAGGTTACGTTGATGCAAGTTTTGACACTGATCCGGACGATTCTAAATCGCAAATCGGATACGTGTTTACATTAAACGGTGGGGCTGTAAGTTGGTGCAGTTCTAAACAAAGCGTTGTAGCGGGATCTACATGTGAAGCGGAGTACATAGCTTCTTCGGAAGCAGCAAATGAAGGAGTCTGGATGAAGGAGTTCATATCCGATCTAGGTGTCATACCTAGTGCATCGGGTCCAATGAAAATCTTTTGTGACAATACTGGTGCAATTGCCTTGGCAAAGGAATCCAGATTTCACAAGAGAACCAAGCACATCAAGAGACGCTTCAATTCCATCCGGGATCTAGTCCAGGTGGGAGACATAGAAATTTGCAAGATACATACGGATCTGAATGTTGCAGACCCGTTGACTAAGCCTCTTCCACGAGCAAAACATGATCAACACCAAGGCTCCATGGGTGTTAGAATCATTACTGTGTAATCTAGATTATTGACTCTAGTGCAAGTGGGAGACTGAAGGAAATATGCCCTAGAGGCAATAATAAAGTTATTATTTATTTCCTTATATCATGATAAATGTTTATTATTCATGCTAGAATTGTATTAACTGGAAACATAATACATGTGTGAATACATAGACAAACAAAGTGTCACTAGTATGCCTCTACTTGACTAGCTCGTTAATCAAAGATGGTTTTGTTTCCTAACCATGAACAAGTAGTTGTTATTTGATTAACGGGATCACATCATTAAGTGAATGATCTAATTGACATGACCCATTCCATTAGCTTAGCACCCGGTCGTTTAGTATGTTGCTATTGCTTTCTTCATGACTTATACATGTTCCTATAACTATGAGATTATGCAACTCCCGTTTACCGGAGGAACACTTTGGGTGCTACCAAACATCACAACGTAACTGGGTGATTATAAAGGAGTACTACAGGTGTCTCCAAAGGTACATGTTGGGTTGGCGTATTTCGAGATTAGGTTTTGTCACTCCGATTGTCGGAGAGGTATCTCTGGGCCCTCTCGATAATGCACATCACTTAAGCCTTGCAAGCATTGCAACTAATGAAGTTAGTTGCGGGATGATGTATTATAGAACGAGTAAAGAGACTTGCCGGTAACGAGATTGAACTAGGTATTTGGAATACCGACGATCGAATCTCGGGCAAGTAACATACCGATGACAAAGGGAACAACGTATGTTGTTATGCGGTCTGACCGATAAAGATCTTCGTAGAATATGTAGGAGCCAATATGAGCATCCAGGTTCCGCTATTGGTTATTGACCAGAGACATGTCTCGGTCATGTCTACATTGTTCTCGAACTCGTAGGGTCCGCACGCTTAAGGTTACGATGACAGTTATATTATGAGTTTATGCATTTTGATGTACCGAAGGTTGTTCGGAGTCCCGGATGTGATCACGGACATGACGAGGAGTCTCGAAATGGTCGAGACATAAAGATAGATATATTGGAAGCCTATGTTTGGATATCGGAAGTGTTCCAGGTGAAATCGGGATTTTACCGGAGTATCGGGAGGTTACCGGAACCCCCCGGGAGCTATATGGGCCTTAATGGGCCATAGTGGAAGAAGAGGAGAGGCAGCCAGGGCTTGGGCCGCGCGCCCCTCCCCCCTAGTCCGAATAGGACAAGGAGAGAGGGGGCCGGCGCCCTCATCCTTCTCTCTCTCTCTCTCTCTCTCTTTTCCACCTCATGAATCCTATTCCAACTAGGATTGGGGGAGAAGTCCTACTCCCGGAGGGAGTAGGACTCCTCCTGGCGCGCCCCTCATGGCCAGCCGGCCTCCCCCCTCTAGTCCTTTATATACGGAGGCAGGGGCACCCCAGAGACACACAAGTTGATCCACGTGATCTATTCCTTAGCCGTGTGTGGCGCCCCAGCCACCATAGTCCTCGATAATATTGTAGCGGTGCTTAGGCGAAGCCCTACAGCAGTAGTACATCAAGATCGTCACCACGCTGTCGTGCTGACGGAACTCTTCCCCGACACTTTGCTGGATCGGAGTCCGGGGATCGTCGTCGAGCTGAACGTGTGCTAGAACTCGGAGGTGCCGTAGTTTCGGTGCTTGATCGGTTGGATCGTGGAGACGTACGACTACATCAACCAAACGCTTCCGTTGTTGATCTACTAGCCGTTGTTGATCGGTCCCCCTCTCGTTGCTATGCATCACCATGATCTTGCGTGTGCGTAGGAAATTTTTTGAAATTACTACGAAACCCTACATAACTAACTTGTTTTTTTATCTTTTTTGCTCTTTTTGCAGGAAGGGGAGAATTGTGGGTTTGTTGAATGGGTTGATCACCAGTGGCCCCCAACAATGCAGAATGCATTGTTGAAGATGTGGGCAATGGTTGAAGATAGCAAGACTGCTAGGGTGAATGATAATCTTGAAAGTGCTTTAACTATTCACCATCTGACAGAAGAGAAGAACAAGCTGGAGGCCAACTATGACAAGTTAGTACAAGATGTGCATGAGCTTATGACCTTCCAGGAGGAGAGGGTGGTGGATTTCATATATCTGTAGTCTAACATTACATATCAGCAGCAATGCAGAAGTGAACTGGTGGCTGATATGAAGGCACAGATGGCAAAGAAATATGCAGAGTCTAAGAAGCTTAATCAGAAGTATGAACTGCTGGTGAACCTGAAAAGAGCTCAAGCAACAGTCATCCAGAACTTGAAGTTGAAGAATATTATAGACAAGCAATTGCTTAATGAAGCTAAGATGAACTTGGAATTGAAGAATGCAGAGCTGACAAAGTCTGAAGAGAAGCTCACCCAAGATAAGCTAGAGTTGAAGTTTCAGGTTGCTGATTTGCTTAAGGGAAAGGAAAAGCATGTTGAAGAGAAGGGGCAGCTAGAGCTTCAGATTGTTGAGTTAATGAAGGCAGAGGAGAAGTTGAATATGAGACTAGTGGGCAATGCTGACCTTTTGGGCATGATGGTTGTGTAGTGTATGGTTGTACTAATTATGAACTTCTCTAAGATGAACTATGGCTATGTATGTATGTATGTAGTAGATATGCTTTTCATCCTTCTGTGAGAAAAGGATGAACTATGCATCTAAACTCCACTATGTATTGTGAACAATGGTTGTGTACCCTATAATATGTTGAACTCCAGTAAGTATTGTGTGTTATGTTTCCTAGACTTAAAATGATGATATGTCATGCATTGGAAGATGGATAAGATATTCTGTGCCAAGATAGGTAGACTAAAAGTTATGATGATATTTCCTATGTGTTTATGAATAAAGATAGTCCTTGGACATTATCAATGATGTGTATCAGCAAGTACGTGACTTGTTTGTGGGACTATGCATTGTATGATGACTGTCCTAAAAGGTCCCTAGTCGAAAGGGCTGTGTGAATGCACAACCAACTAGACTAGCATATGACACGGTCGATGGCTTGGTCTCACTAGCCATGAGCATTGGATGCTAACCGGATAATATGGACTTGGAAGGATCTGGTCGGATTCGACGTAGTCGGATCCGAGTTGAGATAAGGTCCAAGTCGGACAGACCCAACTATGAGATGCAGCGATATGTCATCTGTGAGTCTCTAGTACAACATACGTTCTATGTCCTAAGACCTGAGCTGTCGCATGTACTCGGGATGGTGACAGACTTGCTTTGGGCCAACCAAACGCTACTTCGTGACTGGGTAGTTACAAAGGTAGGTTTCAGGCTTGTCCAGACCCATGCCGCGAGACATGGTCGAGCAAGATGGGATTTGCCCCTCTAATCAAGAGAGATATACTCTGGGCCCCTCGTGTGATCCGACCAGGATAAGCATGGCCATGCGACAAGGATTATGAGATAATCTGGTTTGTGGTCGGCATCACTGAAACGATAAAGAGGCCGGGCTAGCAGAAGTATGATAGACTCGCCTTGAGCCCGACAACATATATCGTGTGGCAAAAGGAATGGAAGTGTGATGTACATGTTCGCCTAACCAGCTTCATAGTCTGTTTGGTGTTCGGCATGCCTTGCTAGAGGCCGCTACCAACTGTGCAGTTCGGAGGTGATCCAAACTGCGACCAAGTCGGCTTGAACCTAAGGGGTCGCCCGCTTAAGGGAAGGAACCTACGAGGTCGGATCCGAGGACACTGGTCGGATGTGATCCGAGCTGTATTCGGATTGTGGCCGAGTAGACTTATGGGCTTTAGGGTCCGTGCGAGGCCCAAGTGTTGAGCCTGCAACGGACACCTATATAAAGTGGAGGTGCCGCACACTCACACGGTTGATCGCTTCGGCGCTGTCACTAGGGTTTGCATGTGTTGCGAATAGACACCTCCACTCGCCGCCGGTTGTGTGATCGGACCTAGCAGTCCGCCACACGACGTTCCTCCTGCACACGCGGATACCGTTAGAGGTGGTGCACTTGCGCCGCTCTGGCGAACCTGTACGTGGGATCCGACAACCGGCTATATGAGGGAGATCGGACGAGGATGAGACGATCCACGCGGACGCGCTGCCCTAACTCTTCTTCTGCTGCACGACACCGCACGTCTAGTGGTAACGAACTGTGATCCATCTCCCGTAGCATGTTCTTGGTTGTTCTGCGTGTAGGAAAATTTTAATTTGCAATCGACGCACCCTACCGTAGATCCTAACCGTGGTATTAGAGCCTCTGCTATAGGATTTGGATTCAGATCGTATGCATATTAGATATGTGGAGGCGATAGATGAGATCTGTTGTCGTTGATAAGATCGGCTGTGTGCATGGTTGATGAGATCAACTGCACATGGGGATCGATGTGGCTATGTTTTCTAATGATTGGAGTCGATGAGGTCGTGACACAACCTACCCATACCGGTTGGTATCCACCATCGGGGTTAACAATGAAACATAAATCCGAATCGGGCTTGCGATGATCGATAAGATCGGTTAGATCGGAAAATTCGGCGTGATCGGAGCTCAGATGTGATTTGTAATTTCCGAAAACGTCGGGCGCTGTCTGCACCCGCGAGGGGCGTTGCCCCTTCGAACCCCGCCCGCTAATCGGCTAGCGGGACCATCGTGTGCGTAGCGCCTTGTATTTCGTACACGATCACTCAAAATGGTAGAATGCGATTCTATGCGTAACTTTGTTTTGCAGGTTTGATGTGAATAATATGGCTCATGTGTATGTGATGCATGTGTGTGAATTATACATGGCCTGCATGTCATGTTTGTCAGCCGGCAAGAGCTAAAGTGCTGTCATTATATTGTATAACGACCTGCATGTCGACTTGTGACTCTATGTAAAATTCATTACTAGTTGTAGTAGTTGGATAATAGAGATCAGGTTGGTGGCTTGGCGTCCCGGCGTGACAAACAAGATGGAGTTCCTAGATGGTCATCAGAGTCGAAGCCGAACTGGAAGAACGTCCAGGAAGGAGCCATACTATTTCACAATATATGTTTTACTTGTGATTGTTATGCTTCTTTGTTTCTATGCATGTTAGAATGGTAGAAAGATCCCTCATAAATATCAAGTAAATTGCCATTCCCGATGTTGCACCTTCGCACGTTAAGTACGTCTAGTAGTGGGCTCATAAAATTGGGGTGCTGCTAGGTGTCCTTGAACTGAAGGGTTCGTGTCGGACACGGACATGCACTGCATTAGGTTAACTTGACAAGGCTATCAAAACGGTTTTGGGCCTTGTGGCAAAAGAGGTCGGGAGCCGGGCTATGAGATACCTACCCGACCGACAGGAGTCGTATAGAGATACGATTAGCAAGGAGTTGCTTACCGGATAGGCATGTTGTCTAGCAGTGATGCTAAAGCTCACTAGTCGCATGTGCTAGTCGGATCCTGAATCACTGAGAGTTTGCGGAGGGATGCTGACTTCAGTGGGAGTATTTCTGTTTAAGGCTAGAACTACTCTACATAAACACATTGCTTAGTGATTGCATATTTTTCTGTTTCTTTGTTCCTTCTCTTGAGGAACCATGTATTTGTACCTTGTTTTTTTTTCTAATAAAATGCTGTGGGGTGTAAGCCCTGCAGTCTTCCAGGTCAAAAAAACTTTGCGTTGAAATCAATTCTGGAAAAGGATAAATTGAATGGAACAAACTTTACCACCTGGTATAGAAATTTGAGAATTGTTCTCAAGCATGATAAAAAGGAACATGTTCTAGAGGATCCACTTCTAGAGGAACCTGCCGATAATGCTAGTACCACAACCAAGAATGCCTACCAGAAACTCATTGATGAATCAAACGAGATCAGCTGCCTCATGTTGGCTTGTATGGAGCCCGATTTGCAGCAGCATTTCGAAGACGTTGGGGCTTTTGATATGATTGAGAGTCTCAAGAGCATGTTTCAGGTGCAGGCTAGGACCGAAAGGTTCAACGTCTGGTGATCCTTGATGGATTGTAAGCTGAAGGAAGGTGATCCACTGAGCCCGCATGTGATCAAGATGACCGGATATGTGCAAGCTTTGGATCGGTTGGGCTTCCCGCTCTTGGATGAGCTGGCTACTGATGCAGTTCTGGGTTCTCTTCCACCCAGCTATGGGACGTTCATCTCGAACTATCATATGCATGGCATAGATAAGAAGCTCACTGAATTGCATGGGATGCTCAAAGTGGCAGAGCAGGATATTAAGAAAGGCACGCATCAAGTGTTGATGGTGCAGAAATCAGCTAAGTTCAAGAAGAGTTGTTCCAAGAAAAAGGCTAAGGCAAAGGGCATGGAGACGGTAACCTCCGCCGCTGCACCGAAGTCTGAACCGGACTGAAAGACCATTTGTTATCATTGCAAGGAAACTGGTCACGGGAAGAGGAACTGTAGCAAGTGGCTTGTAGAGCATGGCAAGAAGGCCGGGAATGCTGCTTCAGGCAAAGGTACACTTGTTGTATATGTTATAGAAATTTACCTTGCTGACATACCTACCAGCTCTTGGGTATTTGATACCGGATTAGTTGTTCACATTTGCAACTCGATGCAGGGGCTGGTAAGAACTAGGCGTGTGGCGCAAGGGGAGATTGACATCAAGGTCGGCAACAAAGCAAGAGTTGCTGCGTTGGAGGTCGACACGATGCAGCTCCAGCTTTCTTCTGGATTTATTTTGGAATTGAATAATTGTTATTACATTCCTGCACTTAATCGGAACATTATTTATGCCTCATGCTTGATGAGTCAGGGTTATGAATTCAATTTAAAGGACAATGGTTGTTCGATTTATTTGAATGGTATGTTCCACGGCTATGCACCCATCGTGGATGGGTTATTTATATTGAATCTAGAACATGAACCGGTCTATAACGTGATGTCAAGAGGCATAAGCCTAATGAGATAAATCCAACATACTTCTGGCATTGCCGGCTTGGACACATTAGTCTGAAACGCATGAAGAAGCTCCATGATGATGGACTCCTAACTTCGACCGACTTTGGGTCGTTTGAGACATGCGAATCATGCTTGCTCGGCAAGATGACTAAGTCTCCTTTCGCAAAGAGTTGTGAGAGGGCATCCGAGCTATTGGAATTGATACATAGTGATGTGTGTGGACCAATGAGCACAACTGCCAAAGGTGGCTATCAGTACTTCGTGACTTTTACCAACGACTTGAGTAGATATGGATATATCTATTTGATGAGGCACAAGTCAGAGACTTTTGAAAAGTTCAAAGAGTTTCAAAACGAGGTTGAGAATCAGCTCGGCAAGACTATAAAACTTCTACGATCTGATCGTGGAGGTGAGTACATGAGCCAGGAGTTTGATGATCATTTGAAAAGCAGAGGCATAGTACCTCAGCTCACACCTCCGGTACACCACAGAGAAATGGTGTATCAGAACGGAGGAATCGTACCTTGTTGGACATGGTTCGATCTATGATGAGCAAATCGGATTTACCCTTGTCATTCTGGGGATACGCTCTAGAAACTGCAACTTCCACACTTAACAGGGTACCATCAAAATCCGTAGATAAGACACCACATGAGATGTGGACTGGGAAGGCTCCCAGTTTGTCTTTTCTAAAGATTTGGGGTTGTGAAGCATTTGTCAAGCGACTTATGTCAGACAAGCTTACACCCAAGTCAGACAAATGCATATTCGTGGGATATCCGAGGGAAACCTTGGGATATAGCTTCTACAACCGGGAAGAGAACAAAGTGTTTGTTGCTCGGAACGGGGTTTTCCTTGAGAAAGAGTTTCTTAGTCGGGAGGCTAGTGGGAGGACGGTCCGACTCGAAGAAATTCGAGTACCACTCGGGGACAGCTCGGCGGGTGATGAGATCATACCAAAGTCAGTCAGGGAACCCGTAGTGGAAGCGGCACCAGAACCACGAAGGTCGGAAAGATTGTGCAGAGTGCGTGATGTATTGTTGCTAGATAGTGACGAGCCGGCCACGTATGTGGAAGCGATGGTGAGCCCGGATTCCGAGGCATGGCTGGAGGCCATGAGATCCGAGTTAAAGTCCATGGATTAGAATCAAGTCTGGGACTTGGTTGATCCACCGCCTGGCGTAACAACCACTGGTTGCAAATGGGTCTTTAAGAAAAAAAACCGATGTGGATGGAAATGTTCAGATCCACAAAGCTTGGCTTGTTGCTAAGGGTTATGGACAAGTTCAAGGAATTGACTACGACGAGACTTACTCGTCGGTAGCGATGCTAAAGTCGGTGAGGATTGTACTAGTTATAGCTGCATATTTCGATTACGAGATGTGGCATATGGATGTCAAGACGGCTTTCCTTCACGGAAATTTAACCAAGGACGTGTATATGATACAACCCGAGGGTTTTGTCGATCAGACTAGCACTAGTAAGGTATGCAAGCTCAAGAGATCCATTTATGGGTTGAGGCAAGCATCTCGGAGCTGGAACATTCGTTTTGATGAGGTCGTCATTGGTTTCGGCTTCATCAAAAGCGAAGAGGACTCTTGTTTATACAAGAAGTTAATTGGGAGCTCGATAGTGTTTTTGATCTTGTATGTGGATGACATACTATTGATCAGAAATGATATTTCGATGCTGAACTCGGTCAAGGAGTCATTGAATGGCAAGTTTTCGGTGAAGGACCTTGGTGAGGCAATGTACATTTTAGGCATTAAGATCTATAGAGATAGATCAAGGAGGCTGCTCGGCTTAAGCCAGAGCACGTACATAGATAAAGTGTTGAAGCGGTTCAACATGAGTGAGGCAAAGAAAGGGTTCTTGCCACTCTCACATGGTATAAGGCTAAGCGAGACTCAGAGTCCTTCGACATCTGATGAGCGAAGTAGGATGAGTAGGATTCCATATGCCTTGGCAATCGGATCCATCATGTATGCCATGATATGTACGCGACCCGATGTTGCTTTTGCAAAAAGCCTAACAAGTAGATACCAGGCCAACCTAGGTGAGAGTCACTGGACAGTGGTAAAAGACTATTTTGAAGTACCTGAAAAGGACTAAAGAGATGTTCCTTGTTTATGGAGGTGAGGAAGAGCTCGTCGTAAGGGGTTACGCTGATGTGATAACCCACAAGTATAGGGGATCGCAACAGCTTTCGAGGGTAGAGTATTCAACCCAAATTTATTGATTCGACACAAGGGGAACCAAAGAATATTCTCAAGTATTAGCAGCTGAGTTGTCAATTCAACCACACCTGGAAACTTAGTATCTGCAGCAAAGTGTTTAGTAGCAAAGTAATATGATAGTGGTGGTAGCAGCAACAAAAGTAAAGACAGCAAAAATAATGTCTTTGGTATTTTGTAGTGATTGTAATAGTAGCAGTGGGAAAGTAAATAAGCGAGAACTAGTATATGGAAAACTCGTAGGCACCGGATCAGTGATGGATAATTATGCCAGATGCGGTTCATCATGTAACAGTCATAACATAGGGTGACACAGAACTAGCTCCAATTCATCAATGTAATGTAGGCATGTATTCCGTATATAGGCATGCGTGCTTATGGAAAAGAACTTGCATGACATCTTTTGTCCTACCCTCCCGTGGCAGCGGGGTCCTATTGGAAACTAAGGGATATTAAGGCCTCCTTTTAATAGAGAACCGGAACAAAGCATTAGCACATAGTGAATACATGAACTCCTCAGACTATGGTCATCACCGGGAGTGGTCCCGATTATTGTCACTTCGGTGTTGCCGGATCATAACACATAGTAGGTGACTATAGACTTGCAAGATAGGATCAAGAACTCACATATATTCATGAAAACATAATAGGTTTAGATCTGAAATCATGGCACTCGAGCCCTAGTGACAAGCATTAAGCATAGCAAAGTCATAGCAACATCAATCTCAGAACATAATGGATACTAGGGATCAAACCCTAACAAAACTAACTCGATTACATGATAAATCTCATCCAATCCATCACCGTCCAGCAAGCCTACGATGGAATTACTCACGCACGGCGGTGAGCATCATGAAATTGGTGATGGAGGATGGTTGATGATGACGACGGCGATGAATCCCCCTCTCCGGAGCCCCGAACGGACTCCAGATCAGCCCTCCCGAGAGGTTTTAGGGCTTGGCGGCGGCTCCGTATCGTAAAACGCGATGATTTCCTCTCTCTTATTTTTTTCTCTCCGAAAGCAAATATATAGAGTTGGAGTTGGCGTCGGAGGGCATCCAGGGGGCCCACGAGGTAGGGGGTGCGCCCTAGGGGCCCCCCCACCCTCGTGAACAGGGTGTGGGCCCCTTGGTCTTCATCTTTGGCGAGGATTTTTTATTATTTTTTCTAAGATGTTCTGTGGAGTTTCAGGTCATTCCGAGAATATTTGTTTTCTGCACATAAAACAACACCATGGCAATTCTGCTGAAAACAACGTCAGTCCGGGTTAGTTCCATTCAAATCATACAAGTTAGAGTCCAAAACAAGGGCAAAAGTGTTTGGAAAAGTAGATATGACGGAGACGTATCAACTCCCCCAATCTTAAACCCTTGCTTGTCCTCAAGGAATTCAGTTGACGAACTGAAAGAAAGAAAGAAAAACTTTTACAAACTCTGTTTGCTCTTGTTGTTGTAAATATGTCAAGCCAGCATTCAAGTTTTCAACATAGATCATAACTAACCACATTTGCAATAATTCTCAGGTCTCACAATTACTCATATCAATAGCATAATCAACTAGCAAGCCATAATAATAAATCTCGGATGACAACACTTTCTCAAAACAATCATAATATGATATAACAAGATGGTATCTCGCTAGCCCTTTCTGAGACCGCAAAACATAAATGCAGAGCACCTTTAAAGATCAAGGACTGACTAGACATTGTAATTCATGGTAAAAGAGATCCAATCATAGTCACACCCAATATAAATTAATAGTGATGAATGCAAATGACAGCTGTGCTCTCCAGCTAGTGCTTTTTAATAAGAGGGTGATGACTCAACATAAAAGTAAATGGATAGGCCCTTCGTAGAGGGAAGCAGGGATTTGTAGAGGTGCCAGAGCTCGGTTTTGAAATAGAGATAAATTGTATTTTGAGCGGTATACTTTCATTGTCAACATAACAACTAAGAGATGGCGATATCTTCCATGCTAAACACATTATAGGCGGTTCCCAAACAGAATGGTAAAGTTTATACTCCCCCTCCACCAACAAGCATCAATCCATGGCTTGCTCGAAACAATGAGTGCCTCCAACTAACAAGAGTCCTAGGGGGAGTTTTGTTTGCAATTATTTTGATTTAGTTTGCATAAAGCATGGGACTGGGCATCCCGGTGACTAGCCACTTTCTCGTGAGTGAGGAGCGGAGTCCACTCCTCTTGAGAATAACCCGCCTAACACGGAAGATAAGGACAACATTGGTTGATACATGAGCTATTCGAGCATACAAAACAGAATGTTTATTTGAAGGTTTAGAGTTTGGCACATACAAATTTACTTGGAACGGCAGGTAGATACCGCATATAGGAAGGTATAGTGGACTCATCTGGAATAACTTTGGGGTTTAAGGGATTGGATGCACAAGCAATATTCCCGCTTAGTACAAGTGAAGGCTAGCAAAAGACTGGGAAGCGACCAACTAGAGAGCAACAACAACCATGTACATGCATTAAAATTAATAAACATTGGATGCAAGCATGAGTAGGATATAATTCACCATGAACATAAATATCGTGAAGGCTATGTTGATTTTGTTTCAACTACATGCGTGGACATGTGCCAAGTCAAGTCACTTAAATTATTCAAAGGAGGATACCACCCCATCATACCACATCATAACCATCTCAATAGCATGTTGGCACACAAGGTAAATCATTATAACTCATAGCTAATCAAGCATGGCACACGCAACTACGATCTCTAATTGTCATTGCAAACATGTTTATTCATAATAAGCTGAATCAAGAACGAGGGACTCATCATATTTACAAAAACAAAAGAGGTCGAGTTCATACCAGCTTTTCTCATCTTAGTCAGTCCATCATATATCATCATAATTGCCTTTCACTTGCATGACCGAACGGTGTGAATAATAATAAGAGTGTACGTGCATTGGACTAAGCTGGAATCTGCGAGCATTCAAAAAATAGGAGAAGACAAGGCAATATGGGCTCTTGGTTAAATCAACAATAATGCATATAAGAGCCACTTCAACAATTTAATTATGGTCTTCTCCTACTGACCCCCAAATAAAAGAAAAGAAATAAAACTATTTACACGGGAAAGCTCCCAACAAGCAAAAGAAGAACGGGAAATATTTTTGGGTTTTCTTTTTAATTATTACTACTACAACAGAAAAATAAGCTACTACTAATTTTTTTTGGTTTTTTTAAGGTTTAACAAACACACGAGAAGAAAGCAGGAAACAAAAAATAAACTAGCATGGATATTACAGTGAAAAAGTATGAGCACCGACATCTAGCAATGAGTGTGTGTGAACATAAATGTAATGTCGGTGAGAAATACGTACTCCCCCAAGCTTAGGCTTTTGGCCTAAGTTGGTCTATGTCCACGACTGGCCTGGCTGATATCCATAATAATAGTTGTTGGGGTCGTACTGTGATGAGGAAGAAGAAGGCTCCGATTGCCACTGGCTGGCAATCATCTCCGGATCCCACTGATAGTTAGACTGCCGTGAAGGATCAAATTGTGGTTCCGGTTCTGGCTCCTCGGCTGGTGTAGGGTTCTGGTAGGCGTGAATAGTCGTCAACGGAACAAGGTACGTGCCTACAGTCAAATCAAACAAAGAAGGAGCAGGCATGATAATAGCCTCAGGATGATGTTTGTTAAAGAACAATTGATATTTAAGCTCTCCTGCCCTATTCTTAACAATAAAATCATGTGCCACCATACTTTTATGATCTAGATAAACACGGGGCAGCACCTTTTCTTCCTTCTCAGCATGCCTAATAAGTATGTTAAAATATACGGCTAGGCGTGTAGCATAGATGCCTCCAAAGATGGGGCCTTTGGTACGGTTCATACTTAACCGTCTGGCAATAATACCGCCCATACTAAAAGTGTTATCACTGTATAAACTGTGGAGCAGAATAATTATATCCGGGATACTAAGGTTTCCATAGTTTCCACGTCCAATTAAACAACGACTAGCAAATAATGCAAAGTAACGTAAAACAGGAAAATGTATGCTAGTGATTCGTGCATCGGAAACCTTCCTAGTTTCTCCTACAGTGATAGTATCAATAAACCCAACCACATCATCATGATGTGGTTCTTCTGTCTTGCCCTCAAAAGGGACTAAACAAATCCGTCAAAAATCATAATGTGACATCTCCTTATGCTCATCATATAAATGAAACTCCACCATAGGTGGTGAGTTCCTAGAATGAAAATGAAAGTTTTGCACAAAGGTATTTGTGAGTAAGATATACTGATTGCATTGGTCGTGGAGGAAAGCAGTGAGGCCTGCATTGTGAGCCAATTCATGAAAATCTTCATAGATACCGGCTGCTCTCAAGAAATCATCAGAAGGCCATTCACACGCCCGAATCTCCGCGGTGCGCGGCAAATTATACTTAGGCTTCGGTGCCTTTTCTTTCGAGCTTTGGCTCGATGAGCCCCTCAATAATCTCCTCATCATTTTCTGAATTTTTTTGAATTTTTTAGTAACTTCAAAATAAAAGTAAACCAAACTCAATAATGTTGATAGCAACTACTCCTACAAGTGCCTAGAGCCTATATCAAGCATTAGAACTACTTGGAACCATATAAATTTGACATGCAAGCTCAAGAACATGGTCACCTATGCAGCACAAATTTGCAAAGAATAAAGCACTAGAAAAAAAACTAATTGGACCAATGGAGGAGTCACATACCAAGTAACAATCTCCCCAAGCAGTTTTGCGAGAGGTGCTTTGAGCAAGGAGATCGAAAATCACAGCAAAAGTGGCTAGAACTCGTGCTTGAGTTGGTTTTTCGGGTTTGTGTGAGACAGAGGAAGAAGATGGGTGCTGGGATAAGTGGAGGAGGGCCACCGTGGGCCCACGAGGCAGGGGGCGCGCCCACCACCCTCGTGGCCAGGTGGCAGCTCCTCCCGCGGTAATTTTTGCACAGTAAATCCTCAAATATTCCCGAAAAAATCATATTAAATTGGCATGGCATTCTAAGGACTTTTATTTTTGGGATATTTTTATATTGCACGGATAAGCCAGGAAACAGACAGAAAAAAACTATTTTTACTTTCTTTAATATAAATAACAGAAAGTAAAAGTGGGGTACAGAAGGTTGTGCTTCTAGTTTCATCCATCTCATGCTCATCAAAAAGAATCCACTAACAAGTTTGATCAAGTCTTGTTAACAAACTCATTCCGATAATCATGAAACCGGAGAAATTTCGAATAACACTAAGTTACCTCAACGGGGATATGCACATCCCCATTTCTTTTTGACAGTAGGAAGAGGAAATTCAAAACCTCCAATTATAATCGATGGAGTTTTTCCAATGGAGTTGATACTATGAACTTGAGGTTGTTTCCTCGGAAAGTGTACCGTATGCTCATTACCATTAACATGAAAAGTGACATTGCCTTTATTGCAATCAATAACAGCCCCTGCAGTATTAAGAAAAGGTCTTCCAAGAATAATAGACATACTATCATCCTTGGGAATATCAAGAATAACAAAGTCCGTTAAAATAGTAACGTTTGCAACCACAACAGGCACATCCTCACAAATACCGACAGGTATAGCAGTTGATTTATCAGCCATTTGCAAAGATATTTCGGTAGGTGTCAGCTTATTCAAATCAAGTCTACGATATAAAGAGAGAGGCATAACACTAACACCGGCTCCAAGATCACATAAAGCAGTTTTAATATAATTTCTTTTAATGGAGCAAGGTATAGTAGGTACTCCGGGGTCTCCAAGCTTCTTTGGTATTCCACCCTTAAAAGTATAATTATCAAGCATGGTGGAAATTTCAGCTTCCGGTATCTTTCTTTTATTAGTAATGATATCCTTCATATATTTAGCATAAGGATTTGTTTTGAGCACATCAGTTAATCGCATACGCAAAAAGATAGGCCTAATCATTTCAACAAAGCGCTCAAAATCCTCATCATCCTTTTTCTTGGATGGTTTTGGAGGAAAAGGCATGGGTTTCTGAACCCAAGGTTCCCTTTCTTTACCATGTTTCCTAGCAACAAAGTCTCTTTTATCATAATGTTGATTCTTTGATTGTGGGTTATCAAGATCAACAGCAGGTTCAATTTCTACATCATTATCATTACTAGGTTGAGCATCATCATGCACATCATCATTAATATTTTCATTAGGTTCATGTTCATTACCAGATTGTGTTTCTGCATCAGACATAGAGATATCATTTGGATTATCAGGTGGTTCAGCAATAGGTTCACTAGAAGTTTGCACAGTTCTATCATTTTTCTTCTTCTTCTTTTTAGAAGAACTAGGAACATCAATATTATTTCTTTGAGAATCTTGCTCAATTCTCTTAGGGTGGCCTTCAGGATACAAAGGTTCCTGAGTCATTCTACCAGTTCTAGTAGCCACTCTAACAGCATAATCATTTTTCTTACTATTCATTTCATCAAGCACTTCTTTTTGAGCCTTAAGTACTTGTTCTACTTGAGTGGTAACCATAGAAGCATGTTTGCTAACAAGTTTAAGTTCACCTTTAATATTAGCCATATAATCACCCAAGCGTCTAATCATATAAGCATTTTCTTTTAATTGTCTACCAAAATAAGCATTGAAGTCATCTTGCTTAAACATAAAGTTATCAAACTCATCCAAGCACTGACTAGCAATTTTAGTAGGAGGGACTTCAGCTTTATCATATCTATAGAGAGAATTTACCTTTACTACCTGTGTCGGGATATCGGGATCAGGAGGTTCTTCAGTAAATAAAGAATTGAGATCATATGTTTCTTCATCAGGCGGTATATTAAGACCATGTATTTCTTCAATAGGAGGTAAATTCTTAACGTCTTCAGCTTTAATACCTTTCTCTTTCATAGATTTCTTTGCCTCTTGAATATCTTCGGGACTGAGGAATAGAACACCTCTCTTCTTCGGAGTTGGTTTAAGAATAGGCTCAGTAATTGGAGCAGGGGCTGGCTCAGGAGGTGCCCAATTATTTTCATTTGTCAACATATTATTCAATAGAATTTCAGCTTCATCCGGTGTTCTTTCCCTGAAAAGAGAACCAACACAACTATCCAGGTAATCTCTGGAAGCATCGGTTAGTCCATTATAAAAGATATCAAGTATTTCAGGTTTCTTAAGAGGATGATCAGGCAAAGCATTAAGTAACTTGAGAAGCCTCCCCCAAGCTTTTGGGAGACTCTCTTCTTTAATTTGCATGAAGTTGTATATTTCCCTCAAAGCAGCTTGTTTCTTATGAGCAGGGAAATATTTAGCAGAGAAGTAATAAATCATATCCCGGGGACTACGCACACAACCAGGATCAAGAGAATTAAACCATATCTTAGCATCACCCTTTAATGAGAACGGAAATATTTTGAGTATATAGAAGTAACGCGATCTCTCATCATTAGTGAACAGGGCAGCTATATTATTTAACTTAGTAAGATGTGCCACAACAGTTTCAAATTCATAGCCATAAAACGGATCAGATTCAACCAAAGTAATTATATCAGGATCGATAGAGAATTCATAGTCCTTATCAGGAACACATATAGGTGAAGTAGCAAAAGCAGGGTCGGGTTTCATTTTATCTCTAAGTGATTCTTTGTTCCATTTAACTAATAACCTCTTAAGCTCATATCTATCTTTGCAAGCTAAAATAGTGGCAGAAGATTCCATATCAAAAAGATAGCCCTCAGGAATAACAGGCATATTTTCATCATCACTATCAACATCGTATTCAGATTCAATAATTTCTTTTTCTCTAGCCCTAGCAATTTGTTCATCAAGAAATTCACCAAGGGGCACAGTAGTATCAGGCATAGAAGCAGTTTCATCATAGGTATCATGCATAGCAGAAGTGGCATCATCAATAACATGCGACATATCAGAACGAATAGCAGAAGCAGGTGTAGGTGTCGCAAACTTACTCATAACAGAAGGTGAATCAAGTGCAGAGCTAGATGGCAGTTCCTTACCTCCCCTCGTAGTTGAGGGATAGATCTTGGTTTTTGGATCTCTCAAGTTCTTCATGGTGTCCAGCAGATATAAATCCCAAGTGACTCAGAGAATATAGCTATGCTCCCCGGCAACGGCGCCAGAATTTGGTCTTGATAACCCACAAGTATAGGGGATCGCAATAGCTTTCGAGGGTAGAGTATTCAACCCAAATTTATTGATTCGACACAAGGGGAGCCAAAGAATATTCTCAAGTATTAGCAGCTGAGTTGTCAATTCAACCACACCTGGAAACTTAGTATCTGCAGCAAAGTGTTTAGTAGCAAAGTAATATGATAGTGGTGGTAGCAGCAACAAAAGTAAAGACAGCAAAAATAATGTTTTTGGTATTTTGTAGTGATTGTAATAGTAACAGTGGGAAAGTAAATAAGCGAGAACCAGTATATGGAAACTCGTAGGCACCGGATCAGTGATGGATAATTATGCCGGATGCGGTTCATCATGTAACAGTCATAACATAGGGTGACACAGAACTAGCTCCAATTCATCAATGTAATGTAGGCATGTATTCCGTATATAGTCATGCGTGCTTATGGAAAAGAACTTGCATGACATCTTTTGTCCTACCCTCCCGTGGCAGCGGGGTCCTATTGGAAACTAAGGGATATTAAGGCCTCCTTTTAATAGAGAACCGGAACAAAGCATTAGCACATAGTGAATACATGAACTCCTCAGACTATGGTCATCACCGGGAGTGGTCCCGATTATTGTCACTTTGGTGTTGCCGGATCATAACACATAGTAGGTGACTATAGACTTGCAAGATAGGATCAAGAACTCACATATATTCATGAAAACATAATAGGTTCAGATCTGAAATCATGGCACTCGGGCCCTAGTGACAAGCATTAAGCATAGCAAAGTCATAGCAACATCAATCTCAGAACATAATGGATACTAGGGATCAAACCCTAACAAAACTAACTCGATTACATGATAAATCTCATCCAACCCATCACCGTCCAGCAAGCCTACGATGGAATTACTCACGCACGGCGGTGAGAATCATGAAATTGCTGATGGATGATGGTTGAAGATGACGACGGCGATGAATCCCCCTCTCTGGAGCCCCAAACGGACTCCAGATCAGCCCTCCCGAGAGGTTTTAGGGCTTGGCGGCGGCTCTGTATCGTAAAACGCGATGATTTCTTCTCTCTTATTTTTTTCTCTCCAAAAGCAAATATATAGAGTTGGAGTTGGCGTCGGAGGGCATCCAGGGGGCCCACGAGGTAGGGGGCGCGCCCTAGGGGGGGGCACGCCCCCACCCTCGTGAATAGGGTGTGGGCCCCCTAGTCTTCATCTTTGGCGAGGATTTTTTATTATTTTTTCTAAGATGTTCCGTGGAGTTTCAGGTCATTCCGAGAATATTTGTTTTCTGCACATAAAACAACACCATGGCAATTCTGCTGAAAACAGCATCAGTCCGGGTTAGTTCCATTCAAATCATACAAGTTAGAGTCCAAAACAAGGGCAAAATTGTTTGGAAAAGTAGATACGACGGAGACGTATCACAATGCTAGTTTCCAAACCGACAGAGATGATTGTCGATCACAGTCCGGATTCGTGTACGTCATGAACGGAGGAGCAGTGAGCTGGATGAGTTCCAAGCAAGATACAGTGGCCGATTCTACTACAGAAGCCGAATACATTGCGGCTTGTGAAGCTGCAAAGGAAGGTGTTTGGATCCGGAACTTTCTGGATGATCTTGGTATTTTCCCAGCCTCGGTAAAACCGTTGGACCTTTATTGTGATAATTCTGGTGCCATCGCACAAGCCAAGGAGCTGAGGAATCACCACAAGGTCAGACACATAGATCGGAAATATCACCTGATATGAAAGATCGTAAAGAGTGGTGATGTAGAGTTATGCAAAATTCACACGGATGCAAATGTTGCGGATTCGTTGACTAAGCCTCTTCCACAACCCAAGCATGAAGGGCACGTTAGAGCTATGTGCATTCGATGTCTATTTGATTGACTCTAGTGCAAGTGGGAGACTATTGGACATATGCCCTAGAGGCAATCATGTATGATGATATTTCCTATGTGATCATGAATAAAGATAGTCCTTGGACATTATCAATGATGTGTATCAGCAAGTACGTGACTTGTTTGTGGGACTATGCATTGTATGATGACTGCCCTAAAAGGTCCCTAGTCGAAAGGGCTGTGTGAACGCGCAGCCAACTAGACTAGCATATGACATGGTCGATGGCTTGGTCTAAGTAGCCATGAAGCATTGGATGCTAACTGGATAATATGGACTTGAAAGGATCTGGTCGGATTCAACGTAGTCAGATCTGAGTTGAGATAAGGTCCGAGTCGGACAGACCCAACTATGAGACGCAGCGATATGTCATCTGTGAGTCTCTAGTACAACATACGTTCTATGTCCTAAGACCTGAGCTGTCGCATGTACTCGGGATGGTGACAGACTTGCTTTGGGCCAACCAAATACTACTTCATGACTGGGTAGTTACAAAGGTAGGTTTCGGGCTTGTCTAGACCCATGCCACGAGACATGGTCAAGCAAGATGGGATTTGCCCCTCTGATCAAGAGAGATATACTCTAGGCCCCTCGTGTGACCCGACCAGGATAAGCATGGCCATGCGACAAGGATTATGAGATAATCCGGTTTGTGGTCGGCATCACTGGAACGAGAAAGAGGTCAGGCTAACACAAGGATGATAGACTCGCCTTGAGCCCAACAACATATATCGTGTGGCAAAAGGAATGGAAGTGTGATGTACAGGTTCGCCTAACCAGCTTCATAGTCTGTTTGGTGTTCGGCATGCCTTGCTAGAGGCGCTACCAACTGTGCAGTTCGGAGGTGATCCGAACTGCGACCAAGCCAGCTTGAACCTAAGGGGTCGCACGCTTAAGGGAAGGAACCTACGAGGTCGGATCCGAGGACACTAGTCGGATGTGATCCGAGCTGTATTCGGATTGTGGCCGAGTAGACTTATGGGCTTTAGGGTTCGTGCGAAGCCCAAGTGTTGAGCCTGCAACGGACGCCTATATAAAGTGGAGGTGCCGCATGATACGTCCATTTTGCATCATGCTTTTATATCGATATTTATTGCATTATGGGCTATTATTACACATTATGTCACAATACTTATGCCTATTCTCTCTTATTTTACAAGGTTTACATGAAGAGGGAGAATACCAGCAGGCTGGGATTCTGGGCTGGAAAAGGAGCAAATATTATAGACCTATTTTGCACAACTCCAAAAGTCATGAAACTTCACGAAAGTTATTTCCAGAATATATAAAAAATATTGAGCGCAAGAAGTACCAGAGGGGGCCACCCGCCAGCCACGAGGGTGGGGGGCTCGCCCTACCCCCTGGGCACGCCCCCTGCCTTGTGGGCCCCCTGGTGGCCCTCCGATGCCCATCTTATGCTATATGAGGTCTTTCGTTCGAGAAAAAATCATAAGCGTTTTCGGGACGAGACTCCGCCGCCACGAGGCGGAACCTTGGCGGAACCAATCTAGGGCTCCAGCGGAGCTGTTCTGTTAGGGACACTCCCCTTCGGGAGGGGGAAATCATCACCATCGTCATCACCAATGATCCTGTCATCGGGAGGGGGTCAATCTCCATCAACATCTTCACCAGCACCATCTCATCTCAAACCCTAGTTCATCTCTTGTATCCAATCTTTGTATCCAAACCTCAGATTGGTACCGGTGGGTTACTAGTAGTGTTGATTACTCCTTGTAGTTGATGCTAGTTGGTTTACTTGGTGGAAGATCATATGTTCATATCCATTAGGCATATTAATACCCCTCTGATTATGAATATGAATATGCTTTGTGAGTAGTTACGTTTGTTCCTGAGGACATGGGAGAAGTCTTGCTATTAGTAGTTATGTGAATTCGGTATTCGTCCGATATTTTGATGAGATGTATGTTGTTATCCCTCTAGTGGTGTCACGTGAACGTCGAATACATGAAACTTCACCATTGTTTGGGCCTAGAGGGAGGCATTGGAATTAATAAGTAGATGATGGGTTGCTAGAGTGACAGAAGCTTAAACCCTAGTTTATGCGTTGCTTCGTAAGGGGTTGATTTGGATCCATATGTTTCATGCTATGGTTAGGTTTACCTTAATACTTTTGTTGTAGTTGCGGATGCTTGCAATAGGAGTTAATCATAAGTGGGATGCTTGTACAAGTAAGGACAGCACCCAAGCACTGGTCCACCCACATATCAAATTGTGAAAGTACCGAACGTGAATCATATGAACGTGATGAAAACTAGCTTGACGATAATTCCCATGTGTCCTCGGGAGCACTTTTCTCTATATAAGAAATTATCCAGGCTTGTACTTTGCTACAAAAAGAATTGGGCCATCTTGCTGCACCTTATTTACTTTATTTACTTGTTACCCGTTACAAATTACCTTATCACAAAACTATCTGTTACCGATAATTTTAGTGCTTGCAGAGAATACCTTACTGAAAACTGCTTATCATTTCCTTCTGCTCCTCGTTGGGTTCGACACTCCTACTTATCGAAAGGACTACGATAGATCCCCTACACTTGTGGGTCATCAATACTCTTTTCTAGCGCCATTGCCGGGGAGTGACGCTCCTGTGGTAGGTGGAATTTGGTAAGGAAAAATTTATATAGTGTGCTGAAATTTACTATCACTTGTTACTATGGAACATAATCCTTTGAGGGGCTTGTTCGGGGTATCTTCACCCTGGTCGGTAGAGCAAATAGTTGCTCCTCAACCTATTGGACCTATTGAAAATGAAAATGTTTACTTCAAAATTCCTTCGGGTATGATAAAGAAACTGCTAGCTAATCCTTTGCAGGAGATGGAACATTGCATCCTGACTTACACTTAATCTATGTGGATGAAGTTTGTGGATTATTTAAGCTTGCAGGTATGCCCGATGATGTTATCAAGAAGCAGGTCTTCCCTTTATCTTTGAAGGGAGATGCATTGACATGGTATAGGCTATGTGATGATATGGGATCATGGGACTATAAGCGATTGAAATTGGAATTTCACCAGAAGTTGTATCCTATGCATCTTCTTGATACGTCTCCAACGTATCTATAATTTTTGATTGCTCCATGCTATATTATCTACTGTTTTGGACTATATTGGGCTTTATTTTCCACTTTTATATTATTTTTGGGACTAACCTATTAACCGGAGGCCCAGCCCAGAATTGCTGTTTTTTTGCCTATTTCAGTGTTTCGGAGAAACAGAATATCAAACGGAGTCCAAACGGAATAAAACCTTTGGGAACGTGATTTTCTCACCGAACGTGATCCAGGAGATTTGGACCCTACGCCAAGGAACAAAAGAGGCGGTCATGAGGGTGGGGGGCGCGCCCCCCTAGGGCGCGCCCCCTGCCTCGTGGGCCCCTCGGTGCTCCACCGACGTACTCCTTCCTCCTATATATACACACGTACCCCCAAACGATCAGAAGAGGATCCAAAAACCTAATTCCACAGTCGCAACTTTCTGTATCCACGAGATCCCATCTTGGGGCCTGTTCCGGAGCTCCGCCGGAAGAGGGCCGTCATCACGGAGGGCTTGTACATCATCATAGCCTCTCCGATGAAGTGTGAGTAGTTTACCTTAGACCTTCGGGTCCATAGTTAGTAGCTAGATGGCTTCTTCTCTCTCTTTGAATCTCAATACAAAGTTCTCCCCCTCTCTTGTGGAGATCTATTTGATGTAATCTTCTTTTTGCGGTGTGTTTGTTGAGACCGATGAATTGTGGATTTTATGATCAAGTCTATCTATGAATAATATTTGAATCTTCTCTGAATTCTTTTATGTATGATTGGTTATCTTTGCATGTCTCTTCGAATTATCCGTTTGGTTTGGCCAACTAGATTGGTAGTTCTTGCCATGGGAGAAGTGCTTAGCTTTGGGTTCGATCTTGCGGTGTCCTTTCCCAGTGATAGAAGGGGCAGCAAGGCACGTATTGCATCGTTGCCATCGAGGATAACAAGATGGGGTTTATTTCATATTGCATGAATTTATCTCTCTACATCATGTCATCTTGCTTAAAGCGTTACTCTGTTTTTAACTTAATACTCTAGATGCATGCTGGATAGCGGTCGATGAGTGGAGTAATAGTAGTAGATGCAGAATTGTTTCGGTCTACTTGTCACGGACGCGATGCCTATATACATGATCATGCCTAGATATTCTCATAACTATGCTCAATTCTGTCAATTGCTCAATAGTAATTTGTTCACCCACCATAGAATACTTATGCTCTTGAGAGAAGCCACTAGTGAAACCTATGGCCCCGGGGTCTATTCTCATCATATCAATCTCCATCACTTTAATCTTGTTTTGCTTTTTTACTTTGCCTTTACTTTTTACTTTGCATCTTTATACCAAAAATATTATATCTATCAGATCTCACTCTCGTAAGTGAACGTGAAGGGATTGACAACCCCTAATCGCGTTGGTTGCGAGTAGCTATCATTTTGTGCAGGTACGAGGGACTTGAGTGTGGCATCCTACTGGATTGATACCTTGGTTCTCAAAAACTGAGGGAAATACTTACGCTACTCTGCTGCATCATCCCTTCCTCTTCGGGGAAAACCAACGCAAGCTCAAGACGTAGCAAGAAGGATTTCTAGCGCCGTTGCCGGGGAGTCTACGCAAAAAGTCAACATACCAAGTACCCATCACAATCCCTATCTCTCGCATTACATTATTTTCCATTTGCCTCTCGTTTTCCTCTCCCCCACTTCACCTTTGCCGTTTTATTCGCCCTCTCTCTCTCTATCCTCCCTCTCTATTTGCCTCTTTTGCCCGTTTGCTCTTGTTCACTCGTGTGTTAGATTGCTTGTTTGTCACGATGGCTCAAGATACTACCAAATTGTGTGACTTCACTAATACCATTAATAATGATTTCCTTAGCACTCCGATTGCTCCTCTTGCTAATACTGAATCTTGTGAAATCAATACTGCTTTGTTGAATCTTGTTATGAAATATCAATTTGTCGGCCTTCCTAGTGAAGATGCCGCTACTCATCTGAATAGCTTCGTTGATTTATGTGATATGCAAAATAAAAAAGATGTTGATAATGATGTCGTTAAATTGAAGCTATTTCCTTTTTCTCTTAGAGATCGTGCTAAAGCTTGGTTTTCGTCTTTGCCTAAAAATAGTATTGATTCTTGGAACAAGTGCAAAGATGCTTTTATCTCTAAGTATTTCCCTCCCGCTAAGATCATCTCTCTTAGAAACGATATTATGAACTTTAAGCAACTTGATCATGAACATGTTGCACAAGCTTGGAAGAGAATGAAATTAATGATACGTAATTGCCCTACTTATGGTTTGAATTTGTGGATGATCATACAAATTTTTTATGCCGGATTGAATTTTGCTTCTAGAAATCTTTTAGATTCAGCCACGGGAGGAACTTTTATGGAAATCACTTTAGGAGATGCTACTAAACTCCTAGATAATATTATGGTTAATTATTCTCAATGGCATACTGAAAGATCTTCTAATAAAAAAGTGCATGCGATAGAAGAAATCAATGTTTTGAGTGGAAAGATGGATTAACTTATGAAATTATTTGCTACTAAGAGTGTTTCTTCTCATCCTAATGATATGCCTTTGTCTACTTTGATTGAGAATAACAATGAATCTATGGATGTGAATTTTGTTGGTAGGAATAATTTTGGTAACAACGCTTATAGAGGGAATTTTAATCCTAGGCCATATCCTAGTAATCCTTCTAATAATTATGGTAATTCCTACAACAACTCTTATGGAAATTATAATAAGATGCCCTCTGAATTTGAGAATAGTGTTAAAGAGTTTATGAATTCACAAAAGAATTTTAATGCTTTGCTTGAAGAGAAATTGCTTAAAGTTGATGATTTGGCTAGAAACGTTGATAGAATTTCTCTTGAGATTGATTCTTTAAAGATTAGATCTATTCCTCCTAAGCATGATATCAATGAGTCTCTCAAAGCCATGAGAATTTCCATTGATGAGTGCAAGGAAAGAACCGCTAGGATGCGTGCTTCCAAAGATGCCTTTATTAAAGCGTGTTCTTCCATTTCCTATGAAAATCAAGATGAAGATCTAAAAGTTATTGATGTGTCCCCTATTAAATCTTTGTTTTGCAATATGAATCTTGATGAAACTGAATATGATCTTCCTTTACCTAGAAGGCGTTCTAAAAATTCGGAGTATTTAGATCTTTATGATGAAATTGATGAAAGTGGGATTGAAAGAAATAAAAATCTAGATGTTGCTAAACCCACTATATTGGACTTCAATGAATTTAATTATGAAAGTTGCTCTTTAATTGATTGTATTTCCTTGTTGCAATCCGTGCTAAATTCTCCACATGCTTATAGTCAAAATAAAGCCTTCACCGAACATATTGTTGATGCCTTGATGCAATCTTATGAAGAAAAACTTGAGTTGAAAGTTTCTATCCCTAGAAAACTCTATGATGAGTGGGAACCAACTATTAAAATTAAAATTAAAGATCATGAGTTTTATGCTTTGTGTGATTTGGGTGCTAGTGTCTCCACTATTCCCAAGACTTTATGTGATTTGCTAGATTTCCGTAATTTTGAGGATTGCTCTCTAAACTTGCATCTTGCGGATTCTACTATTAAGAAACCTATGGGAAGGATTAATGATGTTCTTATTGTTGCAAATAGTAATTATGTGCCCGTAGATTTCATTGTTGTTGATATAGATTGCAATCCTTCTTGCCCTATTATTCTTGGTAGACCTTTCCTTAGAACGGTTGGTGCGATTATTGATATGAAGGAAGGGAATATTAGATTTCAATTTCCATTAAAAAGGGCATGGAACACTTTCCAAGAAAGAAAATAAAATTACCATATGAAACTATCATGAGAGGCACTTATGGATTGCCTACCAAAGATGGCAATACCTAGATCTATCCTCGCTTTTATGCCTAGCTAGGGGCGTTAAACGATAGCGCTTGTTGGGAGGCAACCCAATTTTATTTTTATTCCTTGCCTTTTGCTCCTGCTTAGTAATAAATAAATTATTTAGCCTCTGTTTTGGTTGTGTTTTTTTGTGTTTAATTAGTGTTTGTGCCAAGTAGAACCGTTGGGAAGACTTGGGGAAAGTCTTGTTGAACTTGCTGTAAAAAACAGAAACTTTAGCGCTCACGATAACTGCTGTCATTTTTATTTGAAGAGAGATATTTAGTTAATTCTTTTTGCAGATGATTAATAAGTAAATTCCTCACGTCCAGCAATTTATTTTAGAATTTTTGGGGTTCCAGATCTTGCGCTAGATACAGATTACTACAGACTGTTCTGTTTTTGACAGATTCTGTTTTTCGTGTGTTGCTTGCTTATTTTGATGAATCTATGGTTAGTAAAATAGTTTATAATCCATAGAGAAGTTGGAATACAGTAGGTTTAACACCAATATAAATAAAGAATGAATTCATTACAGTACCTTGAAGTGGTCTTTTGTTTTCTTTCGCTAACGGAGCTTACGAGTTTTCTATTTTGAGTTTTGTGTTGTGAAGTTTTCAAGTTTTGGGTGAATTCTTGTGATGGATTATGGAACAAGGAGTGGCAAGAGCCTAAGCTTGGGGATGCCCATGGAACCCCCAAGATAATCCAAGGACACCAAAATGTCAAAGCTTGGGGATGCCCCGGAAGGCATCCCCTCTTTCGTCCACTTCCATCTGTAATTTACTTGGAGCTATATTTTTATTCACCAACATGATATGTGTTTTGCTTGGAGCGTCTTGTATTATTTGTGTCTTTGTGTCTTAGTATGCCACAATCATCCTTTATGTACACACCTTTTGAGAGAGCCATACATGAATTAAAATTTGATAGAATACTCTATGTGCTTCACTTATATCTTTTGAGCTAAGTAGTTTTTGCTCTATGTGCTTCACTTAGATCTTTTAGAGCACGGTGGTGGATTTGTTTTAAAGAAACTATTGATCTCTCATGCTTCACTTAAATCATTTTGAGAGTCTCTTAATAGCATGGTAATTTGCTTAATAATAATATGCTTGGTATTCAAGATTTGTGAAACTTTCTTTTGAGTGTGTTGAATACTAAGAAAAGATTGAAACATGATAATTGTTTTGAGATATGGAGGTGATAATATTAAAAGTCATGCGAGTTGAGTAGGTGTGAATTTAAAGAATACTTGTGTTAAAGTTTGTGATTCCCGTAGCATGCACGTATGGTGAACCGTTATGTGATGAAGTCGGAGCATGATTTATTTATTGATTGTCTTCCTTATGAGTGGCGGTCGGGGACGGGCGATGGTCTTTTCCTACCAATCTATCCCCCTAGGAGCATGCGCGTAATACTTTGCTTTGATAACTTCTAGATTTTTGCAATAAGTATATGAGTTCTTTATGACTAATGTTGAGTCCATGGATTATACGCACTCTCACCCTTCCACCTTTGCTAGCCTCTCTAATACCGCACACTTTTCGCCGGTATCATACACCTACCATATACCTTCCTCAAAACAGCCACCATACCTACCTATTATGGCATTTCCATAGCCATTCCGAGATATATTGCCATGCAACTTTCCACCGTTCCGTTTATTATGACACACTCCATCATTGTCATATTGCATATCCCGGTACACCACCAGAGGCATTCATATAGAGTCATATTTTGTTCTAAGTATTGAGTTGTAAGAAAAATAAAAGTGTGATGATCATCATTATTAGAGCATTGTCCCAGTGAGGAAAGAATGATGGAGACTATGATTCCCCCACAAGTCGGGATGATACTCCAGACGAAAAATAAATAAAAGAGGCCAAAGAAGCCCAAATAAAAAGAGAAACAAAAGAGGCCATAAAAAAGGAAAAAAGGCCCAAATAAAAAAATGAGAGAAAAAGAGAGAAGGGACAATGTTACTATCCTTTTACCACACTTGTGCTTCAAAGTAGCACCATGATCTTCATAGTTGAGAGTCTCTCATGTTATCACTTTCATATACTAGTGGTAATTTTACATTATAGAACTTGGCTTGTATATTCCAATGATGGGCTTCCTCAAAATGCCCTAGGTCTTCGTGAGCAAGCAAGTTGGATGCACACCCACTTAGTTTCTTTTGATGAGCTTTCATATACTTATAGCTCTAGTGCATCCGTTGCATGGTAATCCCTACTCACTCACATTGATATCTATTGATGGGCATCTCCATAGCCTGTTGATACGCCTAGTTGATGTGAGAATATCTTCCCCTCCTTTTTGTCTTCTCCACAACCACCATTCTATTCCACCTATAGTGCTATATCCATGGCTCACGCTCATGTATTGCGTGAAGATTGAAAAAGTTTTGAAAAAGTTAGAGTATGAAACAATTGCTTGGCTTGTCATTGGGGTTGTGCATGATTTAAATACTTTGTGTGGTGAAGATAGAGCATAGCCAGACTATATGATTTTTTAGGGATAACTTTCTTTGGCCATGTTATTTTGAGAAGACATAATTGCTTTGTTAGTATGCTTGAAGTATTATTATTTTTTATGTCAATATAAACTTTTGTCTTGAATCTTTCGAATCTGAATATTCATATCACAATTAAGAAGATTTGCATTGAAATTATGCCAAGTAGCACTCCGCATCAAAAATTCTCTTTTTATCATTTACCTACTCGAGGACGAGCAGGAATTAAGCTTGGGGATGCCTGATACGTCTCCAACGTATCTATAATTTTTGATTGCTCCATGCTATATTATCTACTGTTTTGGACTATATTGGGCTTTATTTTCCAATTTTATATTATTTTTGGGACTAACCTATTAACCGGAGGCCCAGCCCAGAATTGCTGTTTTTTGCCTATTTCAGTGTTTCGGAGAAACATAATATCAAACGGAGTCCAAACGGAATAAAACCTTCGGGAGCGTGATTTTCTCACCGAACGTGATCCAGGAGACTTGGACCCTATGCCAAGGAACAAAAGAGGCGGTCACGAGGGTGGGGGGCGCCCCCCTAGGGCGCGCCCCCTGCCTCATGGCCCCCTCGGTGCTCCACCGACGTACTCCTTCCTCCTATATATACATACGTACCCCCAAACGATCAGAAGAGGAGCCAAAAACCTAATTCCACCGCCGCAACTTTCTGTATCCACGAGATCCCATCTTGGGGCCTGTTCCGGAGCTCCACTGGAAGAGGGCCGTCATCACGGAGGGCTTCTACATCATCATAGCCTCTCCGATGAAGTGTGAGTAGTTTACCTCAGACCTTCGGGTCCATAGTTAGTAGCTAGATGGCTTCTTCTCTCTCTTTGAATCTCAATACAAAGTTCTCCCCCTCTCTTGTGGAGATCTATTCGATGTAATCTTCTTTTTGTGGTGTGTTTGTTGAGACCAATGAATTGTGGGTTTATGATCAAATCTATCTATGAATAATATTTGAATCTTCTCTGAATTCTTTTATGTATGATTGGTTATCTTTGCAAGTCTCTTCGAATTATCCGTTTGGTTTGGCCAACTAGATTGGTAGTTCTTGCCATGGGAGAAGTGCTTAGCTTTGGGTTTGATCTTCCGGTGTCCTTTCCTAGTGACAAAAGGGGCAGCAAGGCACGTATTGCATGGTTGCCATCGAGGAAAACAAGATGGGGTTTATTTCATATTGCATGAATTTATCTCTCTACATCATGTCATGTTGCTTAAAGCGTTACTCTATTTTAAACTTAATACTCTAGATGCATGCTGGATAGCGGTCGATGAGTGGAGTAATAGTAGTAGATGCAGAACCATTTCGGTCTACTTGTCACGGACGTGATGCCTATATACATGATCATGCCTAGATATTCTCATAACTATGCTCAATTCTGTCAATTGCTCAACAGTAATTTGTTCACCCACCGTAGAATACTTATGCTCTTGAGAGAAGCCACTAGTGAAACCTATGGCCCCCGGGTCTATTCTCATCATATCAATCTCCATCACTTTAATCTTGTTTTTCCTTTTACTTTGCCTTTACTTTTTACTTTGCATCTTTATACCAAAAATACCAAAAATATTATATCTATCAGATCTCACTCTCATAAGTGACCGTGAAGGGATTGACAACCCCTAATCGTGTTGGTTGCGAGTAGCTATCGTTTTGTGCAGGTACGAGGGACTTGAGCGTGGCGTCCTACTGGATTGATACCTTGGTTCTCAAAAATTGAGGGAAATACTTACGCTACTCTGCTGCATCATCCCTTCCTCTTCGGGGAAAACCAACGCAAGCTCAAGACGTAGCACTTGTTCATCATGATCGTAATTATATATATAATTTCTGGCCTCGCGAAGGATAAATCATCGCTCAAGCTTGGGAGAGGCTTAAGTCAATGTTATATTCATGCCCCAATCATGAGCTCTCAAGAGAAATGATTATTCAAAACTTTTATGCTCGACTTTCTGACAACAATCGCTCCATGCTCGATACTTCTTGTACTGGTTCCTTTATGATGAAGACTATTGAATTCAAATGGAATTTATTGGAGAGAATTAAACACAACTCTGAAGATTGGGATCTCGACGAAGGTAAGGAGTCAGGTATAAGACCTAAGTTTGATTGTGTTAAATCTTTCATGGATACCGATGTTTTCCGTAAATTTAGCACTAAATATGGACTTGACTCTGAGATAGTAGCTTCTTTCTGTGAATCCTTTGCTACTCATGTTGATCTCCCTAAGGAGAAGTGGTTTAAATATAATCCTATCATTCAAACAAAAGTAGTTGCACCTATTAAAGTTTAAGAAAAAACTATCACTTATGATGATCCTGTTGTTCCCACTTCTTATGTTGAGAAACCACCTTTTCCTGTTAGAATAAAGGATCATGCTAAAGCTTCAACTGTGGTTCGTAAAAGTAATATTAGAACTTATACACCCCCTGAGCAAGTTAAAGTTGAACCTAATATTGCTATTGTTAAAGATCTCTTGGCTGATAATATTGATGGGCATGTTATATACTTTTGTGATGAGACTGCTAGAATTGCTAAACCTGGTGCTAAAGATAAACATAGACCTGTGGTAGGCATGCCTATTATTTCTGTTAAAATAGGAGATCATTGTTATCATGGCTTGTGTGATATGGGTGCTAGTGCTAGTGCAATACCTATTTCCTTATACAAAGAAATTATGCATGATATTGCACCAGCTGAGATAGAAGATATCGATGTTACCATTAAGCTTGCTAATAGAGATACTACTTCACCAATTGGGATTGTTAGAGATGTTGAAGTCTTGTGTGGGAAGGTTAAATATCCTGCTAATTTTCTTGTTCTTGGTTCCCCACAAGATAGCTTTTGTCCCATTATATTTGGTAGACCCTTCTTAAATACTGTTAATGCTAGGATAGACTGCGAAAAGGATGTTGTTACTATTGGTTTGGGTGATATGTCTCATGAGTTTAATTTTTCTAAATTTCGTAGACAACCCCGTGATGAAGAATTTCCTAGTAAAGATGAAATTATTGGTCTTGCTTCTATTGATGTGCCTCCTACTAATCCTTTAGAACAATATTTGCTAGACCATGAAAATGATATGTTTATGAATAAAAGAAGGGAAATAGATGAAGTATTCTTTAAACAAGGACCCATTCTGAAACACAATTTGCCTGTTGGGATCCTCCTCCACCCAAGGGTGATCCCGTGTTTGAGCTTAAACCATTACCTGATACTGTTAAATATGCTTATCTTGATGAAAAGAAGATGTATCCTGTTATTATTAGTGCTAACCTTTCAGAGCATGAAGAAGAAAAAATATTGAAAACTCTGAAGAAGCACCGTGCTGCTATTGGATATACTCTTAATGATCTTAAGGGCATTAGTCCCACTCTATGTCAACACAAAATAAACTTAGAGAAATACGCCAAACCAGTTATTGATCACCAAGGACGGCTGAATCCTAAGATGAAAGAAGTGGTAAGAAAAGAAATACTAAAGCTCCTTGAGGCATTTATAATTTATCCCGTTGCTGATAGTCAGTGGGTAAGTCCTGTCCATTGTGTCCCTAAGAAGGGAGGTATTACTGTTGTTCCTAATGATAACGATGAATTGATTCCACAAAGAATTATTACATGTTATAGGATGGTAATTGATTTCCGCAAATTAAACAAGGCTACTAAAAAAGATCATTACCCCTTACCTTTTATTGATCAAATGCTAGAAAGATTATCCAAACATACACATTTTTGCTTTCTAGATGGTTACTCCGGTTTTTCTCAAATACCTATGTCAGCTGATGATCAAGCAAAGACCACTTTTACTTGCCTTTTCGGTACTTTTGCTTATAGACGTATGCCTTTTGGTTTATGTAATGCACCTGCTACCTTTCAAAGATGCATGATGGCTATATTCTCTGACTTTTGTGAAAATATTTGCGAGGTTTTCATGGATGATTTCTCAGTTTATGGATCCTCTTTTGAGGATTGTTTGAGCAACCTTGATCGAGTTTTGCAGAGATGTGAAGAAACTAATCCTGTCTTGAATTGGGAGAAGTGCCACTTTATGGTTAATGAAGGTATTGTATTGGGGCATAAAATTTCTGAAAGAGGTATTGAAGTTGACAAAGCTAAAGTTGATGCTATTGAGAAGATGCCGTGTCCCAAGGACATCAAAGGTATAAGAAGTTTTCTAGGTCATGCCGGTTTTTATAGGTGGTTCATTAAGGACTTCTCAAAAATTTCTCGGCCTTTGACTAATCTATTACAAAAAGATATTCCTTTTGTCTTTGATGATGATTGCGTAGAAGCATTTGAAACACTTAAGAAAGCATTGATTTCTGCACCTATTGTTCAGCCACCTGATTGGAATTTACCCTTTGAAATTATGTGTCATGCTAGTGATTATGCTGTAGGTGCTGTTCTAGGGCAAAGAGTTGATAAGAAATTAAATGTTATTCAATATGCTAGTAAAACTCTAGACAGTGCCCAGAGAAATTATGCTACTACTGAAAATGAATTTTTAGCAGTTGTTTTTGCTTGTGATAAGTTCAGATCTTATATTGTTGATTCTAACATAACTATTCACACTAATCATGCTGCTATTAAATACCTTATGGAAAAGAAAGATGCTAAACCTATACTTATTAGATGGGTTCTCCTGCTACAAGAATTTGATTTGCATATTATTGATAGAAAGGGAGCTGAGAACCCCGTTGCAGACAACTTGTCTAGGTTAGAAAATGTTCTTGATGACCCACTACCTATTGATGATAGCTTTCCCGATGAACAATTAAATGTCATAAATGCTTCTCGTACTGCTCCATGGTATGCTGATTATGCTAATTATATTGTTGCTAAATTTATACCACCTAGTTTCACATACCAGCAAAAGAAAAAGTTCTTTTATGATTTAAGGCATTACTTTTGGGATGACCCACATCTTTATAAAGAAGGAGTAGATGGTGATATTAGACGTTGTGTACCTGAGCATGAACAGGAATAGATCCTACGCAAGTGTCACTCCGAATCCTATGGAGGGCACCATGCTGGAGATAGAACTGCACACAAGGTATTGCAATCCGGTTTTTATTGGCCTACTCTCTTCAAGGATGCCCGTAAGTTTGTCTTGTCTTGTGATGAATGTCAAAGAATTGGTAATATTAGTAGACGTCAAGAAATGCCTATGAATTATTCACTTGTTATTGAACCATTTGATGTTTGGGGCTTTGATTATATGGGACCTTTTCCTTCCTCTAATGGGTATACACATATTTTAGTTGCTGTTGATTACGTTACTAAGTGGGTAGAAGCTATTCCAACTAATAGTGCTAATCATAACACCTCTATTAAGATGCTTAAAGAATTTATTTTCCCGAGGTTTGGAGTCCCTAGATATTTAATGACTGATGGTGGTTCACATTTTATTCATGGTGCCTTCCGTAAAATGCTTGCGAAGTATGATGTTAATCATAGAATTGCATCTCCTTATCACCCACAGTCTAGTGGTCAAGTAGAATTGAGTAACAGAGAGCTCAAATTAATTTTGCAAAAGACTATTAATAGATCTAGAAAGAATTGGTCCAATAAACTTGATGATGCATTACGGGCCTATAAAACTGCATATAAAAATCCTATGGGTATGTCTCCTTATAAAATGGTTTATGGTAAAGCATGTCATTTACCTCTTGAGCTAGAACATAAGGCATATTGGGCCATTAAAGAGCTCAATTATGATTTCAAACTTGCCGGTGAGAAGAGGTTATTTGACATTAGCTCACTTGATGAGTGGAGAACCCAAGCCTATGAGAATGCCAAACCGTTTAAAGAAAAAGTTAAAAGATGGCATGACAAAAGGATACAAAAGCGTGAGTTTAATGTAGGTGATTATGTATTGCTATACAAGTCTTGTTTAAGATTTTTTGCAGGAAAACTTCTCTCCAAATGGGAAGGCCCTTACATCATCGAGGAGGTCTATCATTCCGGTGCCATAAAAATCGACAACTTCGAAGGCACAAATCCGAGGGTGGTAAACGGTCAAAGAATCAAACATTATATCTCAGGTAATCCCATAAATGTTGAAACTAATATTATCGAAACCGTAACCCCGGAGGAATACATAAGGGACACTTTCCAGAACGTTTCAGACCCCGAAAAGGAATAGGTATGTGGTACGGTAAGTAAACCGACTCCAAAACAGTTCTAATGGCAATTTTTCTCTGTTTTGGAATATTTAGAAAAATAGGAAAATAAGAAGCAGTCCAGGAAGGACATGAGGCCTCCACGAGGGTGGGAGGCGCGCCCTACCCCTAGGCGCGTCCCCTGCCTCGTGGGCACCTCATGCGCTCTCCGGACTCCGTTTTCTTGCACGATACTTCTTTTGGTCGGTAAAAACTCATTATATAATCTTCCGAAGGTTTTGACCACTGTATCACGCAAATATCCTCTGTCTTTGTTTCGAGCTGTTCCTGCTGCAGATTAGAGCAATATGTCGTCCCAGGATTCGGAAGGAGAAAGCTATGTGGCTGATTACCTTGCAGATCCTAAGGTCTATGGGGACATGGAGCATTGTGGTTGGACTACGGAAGAAGAAGAGGACTATGAACCCAAGGGAAAGGAGGTGACGAGCTCAGATGAAGATGAAGTCCCATTACCTCAACCTAGAGACATGCATGTGGAGTTCAAAAAGTCAAGCCTCCCTGATAGAGCAAAGAAACCTAAGATCGAGTTTATCCCTTTTCGCCTCTTGCAGGAAAACAAATAGGAATTATGCAAGAAGATATTAAGCCTTGAGCAGGAGATCGATGACCTAAGGGATCAAAATTCTGTCCTCAAGCGCAAATTAAGAAAGAAGCCTACGCCATCAACCAAACCATCACCTTCTTCACCAACAAAGAAGAACTGAGTATCTGGTATGGGCACTTCCCTTTGCAACTGCCAAGCTTGAGGGAGTGCCCCGGTATCGTATCACCATCACTTTTATCTTTACCGTTTTTCTTAGTTCGATCCCTTTGAAAATATCTTGATCTAGTAGAATAAAGTTTTAGTATGATCTAGTTGTGAGTTTTGCTTTATGATCCTTCTATGTAATCGAGTTTGTGTCAAGGGCTTGATTATTTTGCTATGATCTTGAGGGAATAAAATAAAAGAGAAAGAATAAAAAGAAATAAAGAGATCATATGGATCTTATGGAGAGTAATGAGCTCACATATAAAGAGTATGATGAATAAAAGTTGTTGAGAGTTGAAAAACATAGTTTTGGTCATCGTTGCAATTAATAGGAAGTAACAAAGAAAGAGAGGTTCACATATAAATATACTATCTTGGACATCTTTTATGATTGTGAGCACTCATTAAAGTATGATATGCTAAAGAGTTGACGTCAGACAAGGAAGACAACGTAATGGGTTATGTTTTATTTCATCTGAGATAAATTATATTGTCATGAATCATCCAACATGTTGAGCTTGCCTTTCCCTCTCATGCTAGCCAATTTCTTTGCACCAAGTCGAGATACTACTTGTGCTTCCAAATATCCCTAAACCCGTTTTTGCCATGAGAGTCCACCATACATACCTATGGACTGAGTAAGATCCTTCAAGTAAGTTGTCATCGGTGCAAGCAATAAAAATTTCTCTCTAAATATGTATGACTTATTAGTGTGGAGAAAATAAGCTTTATACAATCTTGTGATATAGAATAAATAAAAGCGATGGACTGCATAATAAAGGTCCATATCACAAGTGTCAATATAAAGTGACGTTCTTTTGCATTAAGATTTTGTGCATCCAACCATAAAAGCGCATGACAACCTCTGCTTCCCTCTGCGAAGGGCCTATCTTTTACTTTTATCTTCTACCTTACATAAGAGTCATGGTGATCTTCACCTTTCCTTTTTACAATTTATCCTTTGGCAAGCACAACGTGTTGGAAAGATCCTGATATATATAGCTAATTGGATGTGAGTCTTCATGAACTATTATTGTTGACATTACCCTTGAGGTAAAACATTGGGAGGCAAAACTATAAGCCCCTATCTTTCTCTGTGTCCGATTAAAACTTCATACCCATAAATATTGCGTGAGTGTTAGCAATTGTGAAAGACTAAAAGATGGTTGAGTATGTGGACTTGCTGAAAAGCTCTTATATTGACTCTTTCCTATGTTATGATAAATTGCAATTGCCTCAATGACTGAGATTAGAGTTTGTTGGTTCTCAATGAAGTTTATGAAGGAAATATGCCCTAGAGGCAATAATAAAGTTATTATTTATTTCCTTATATCATGATAAATGTTTATTATTCATGCTAGAATTGTATTAACTGGAAACATAATACTTGTGTGAATACATAGACAAACAAAGTGTCACTAGTATGCCTCTACTTGACTAGCTCATTAATCGAAGATGGTTATGTTTCCTAACCATAAACAAAAGAGTTGTTATTTGATTAACGGGATCACATCATTAGGAGAATGATGTGATTGACAAGACCCATTCCATTAGCTTAGCACCCGATCGTTTAGTATGTTGCTATTGCTTTCTTCATGACTTATACATGTTCCTATGACTATGAGATTATGCAACTCCTGTTTGCCGGAGGAACACTTTGTGTGCTACCAAACGTCACAACGTAACTGGGTGATTATAAAGGAGCTCTACAGGTGTCTCCAAAGGTACATGTTGGGTTGGCCTATTTCGAGATTAGGATTTGTCACTCCGATTGTCGGAGAGGTATCTCTGGGCCCTCTCGGTAATGCACATCACATAAGCCTTGCAAGCATTGCAACTAATGAGTTAGTTGTGAGATGATGTATTACAGAACGAGTAAAGAGACTTGCCGGTAACGAGATTGAACTAGGTATTGGAATACCGACGATCGAATCTCGGGCAAGTAACATACCGATGACAAAGGGAACAACGTATGTTGTTATGCGGTCTGACCGATAAAGATCTTCGTAGAATATGTAGGAGCCAATATGGGCATCCAGGTCCCGCTATTGGTTATTAACCGGAGACGTGTCTCGGTCATGTCTACATTGTTCTTGAACCCGTAGGGTCCGCACGCTTAAGGTTTCGATGACAGTTATATTATGAGTTTATGAGTTTTGATGTACCGAATGAGTTCGGAGTCCCGGATGAGATCGGGGACATGACGAGGAGTCTCGAAATGGTCGAGACGTAAAGATCGATATATTGGACGACTATATTCGGACGCCGGAAAGGTTCCGAGTGATTCGGGTATTTTTCGGAGTACCGGGTAGTTACGGGAGAAGCAATGGGCCTTGATGGGCTTTAGTGGGAAGAGGAGAAAGGGCCAAGGGGCTGCTGCGCCCCCCCTCCCCTCTGGTCCGAATTGGACTAGGGAAAGGGGGGCCGGCCACCTTTCCTTCTCCTCCACTTCCTTCTCCCTTCCTCCCCTGTTGGTGGACTCCTACTAGGACTTGGAGTCCTAGTAGGATTCCACATCCTGGCCGCACCAAGCCTTGGCCGGCCTCCTCCTCCTCCATCCTTTATATACTGAGGCAAGGGGCACCCCATAGAGACACAAGTTGATCCACGTGATCTATTCCTTAGCCGTGTGCGGCGCCCCCAGCCACCATAGTCCTCGATAATATTGTAGCGGTGCTTAGGCGAAGCCCTGCAGCGGTAGTACATCAAGATTGTCACCACGCCATCGTGCTGACGAAACTCTTCCCTGACACTTTGCTGGATCGGAGTCTGGGGATCGTCATTGAGCTGAACGTGTGCTAGAACTCGGAGGTGCCGTAGTTTCGGTGCTTGATCGGTCAGATCGTGGAGACGTACGACTACATCAACCAAACGCTTCCGTTGTCGATCTACTAGGTATGTAGATCATACTCCCCCTCTCGTTGCTATGCATCACCATGATCTTGCGTGTGCGTAGGAAATTTTTTGAAATTACTACGAAACCCAACAGTGGCATCCGAGCCTAGGTTTTATATGTTGATGTTATATGCACGAGTAGAACACAAGTGAGTTGTGGGCGATATAAGTCGTACTGCTTACCAGCATGTCATACTTTGGTTCGGCGGTATTGTTGGATGAAGCGGCCCAGACCGACATTATGCGTACGCTTACGCGAGACCGGTTCTCCCGACGTGCTTTGCACAGAGGTGGCTTGTGGGTGGCAGTTTCTCCAACTCTAGTTGAACCAAGTGTGGCTACGCCCGGTCCTTGCGAAGGTTAAAACAGCACCAACTTGACAAACTATCGTTGTGGTTTTGATGCGTAGGTAAGATTGGTTCTTACTTAAGCCCATAGCAGCCACGTAAAACTTGCAACAACAAAGTAGAGGACGTCTAACTTGTTTTTGCAGGGCATGTTGTGATGTGATATGGCCAAGACATGATGCTAAATTTTATTGTATGAGATGATCATGTTTTGTAACCGAGTTATCGGCAACTGGCAGGAGCTATATGGTTGTCGCTTTATTGTATGCAATGCAATCGTGATGTAATGCTTTACTTTATTACTAAGAGGTAGTGATAGTCGTGGAAGCATAAGATTGGCGAGACGACAATGATGCTACGATGGAGATCAAGGTGTCGCGCCGGTGACGATGGTGATCATGACGGTGCTTCGGAGATGGAGATCACAGGCACAAGATGATGATGGCCATATCATATCACTTATATTGATTGCATGTGATGTTTATCTTTTATGCATCTTATCTTGCTTTGATTGACGGTAGCATTATAAGATGATCTCTCACTAAATTATCAAGAAGTGTTCTCCCTGAGTATGCACCGTTGCGAAAGTTCTTTGTGCTGAGACACCACATGATGATCAGGTGTGATAGGCTCTACGTTCAAATACAACGGGTGCAAAACAGTTGCACACGCGGAATACTCAGGTTATACTTGACGAGCCAAGCATATACAGATATGGCCTCGGAACACGGAGACCGAAAGGTCGAGCGTGAATCATATAGTAGATATGATCAACATAGCGATGTTCACCAATGAAACTACTCCATCTCACGTGATGATCGGACATGGTTTAGTTGATTTGGATCACGTAATCACTTAGAGGATTAGAGAGATGTCTATCTAAGTGGGAGTTCTTAAGTAATATGATTAATTGAACTTAAATTTATCATGAACTTAGTCCTGGTAGTATTTTGCAAATTATGTTGTAGATCAATAGCTCGCGTTGTTGCTTTCCTGTGTTTATTTTGATATGTTCCTAGAGAAAATTGTGTTGAAGATGTTAGTAGCAATGATGCGGATTGGATCCGTGATCTGAGGTTTATCCTCATTGCTGCACAGAAGAATTATGTCCTTGATGCACCGCTAGGTGATAGACCTATTGCAGGAGCATATGCAGACGTTATGAACGTTTGGCTAGCTCAATATGATGACTACTTGATAGTTTAGTGCACCATACTTAATGGCTTAGAATCGGGACTTCAAAGACGTTTTTGAACGTCATGGAGCATATGAGATGTTCCAGGAGTTGAAGTTAATATTTCAAGCAAATACCCGAGTTGAGAGATATGAAGTCTCCAACAAGTTTTATAGCTAAAAGATGGAGGAGAATCGCTCAACTAGTGAGCATGTGCTCAGATTGTCTGAGTACTACAATCGCTTGAATCAAGTGGGAGTTAATCTTCCAGATAAGATAGTGATTGACAGAATTCTCTAGACACCATCACCAAGTTAGTAGAACTTCGTGATGAACTATGATATGCAAGGGATAACGGAAACTATTCCCAAGCTCTTCGTAATGCCGAAATTGACGAAGGTAGAAATCGAGAAAAACATCAAGTGTTGATGGTAGACAAGACCACTAGTTTCAAGAAAAGGGCAGAGGGAAGAGGGGGAACTTCAAGAAGAACAGCAAGCAAGTTGCTGCTCAAGTGAAGAAGCCTAAGTCTGGTCCTAAGCCTGAGACTAAGTGTTTCTACTGCAAAGGGACTGGTCACTGGAAGCGGAACTACCTCAAGTGATTGGCAGATAAGAAGGATGGCAAAGTGAACATAAGTATATTTGATATACATGTTATTGATGTGTAATTTACTAGTGTTTATAGCAACCCCTCAGTATTTGATACTAGTTCAGTTGCTAAGATTAGTAACTCGAAACCGGAGTTGCAGAATAAACAGATACTAGTTAAGGGTGAAGTGACGATGTGTGTTGGAAGTGGTTCCAAGATTGATATGATCATCATCGCACACTCCCTATAATTTCGGGATTAGTGTTGAACCTAAATAAGTGTTATTTGGTGTTTGCGTTCAGCATGAATATGATTTGATCATGTTTATTGTAATACGGTTATTCATTTAAGTAAGAGAATAAATTGTTGTTCTGTTTACATGAATAAAACCTTATATGGTTACACACCCAATGAAAATAGTTCGTTGGATCTCGATCGTAGTGATACACATAATCATAATATTTAAACCAAAAGATGCAAAGTTAATAATGATAGTGCAACTTATTTGTGACACTGCCGTTTAGGTCATATTGGTGTAAAGCGCATGAAGAAACTCCATGCTGATGGGCTTTTGGAATCACTTGATTATGAATCAGTTGATGCTTGCGAACCATGCCTCATGGGCAAGATGACTAAGACTCCGTTCTTCGGAACAATGGAGCGAGCAACAGATTTGTTGGAAATCATACATACTGATGTATGTGGTCCGATGAATATTGAGGCTCGCGACAGGTATCATTATTTTCTGATCTTCACAGATGATTTGAGCAGATATGAGTATATCTACTTGATGAAACATAAGTCTAAAACATTTGAAAAGTTCAAAGAATTTCAGAGTGAAGTGAAAAATCATCGTAACAAGAAAATAAAGTTTCTACGATTTGATCGTAGAGAAGAGTATTTGAGTTACGAGTTTGGCTTTCAGTTAAAAACAATGTGAAATAGTTTCACTACTCATGCCACCTGGAACACCACAATGTAATGGTGTGTCCGAACGTCATAACCGTACTTTATTATATATGGTGCGATCTATGATGTCTCTTACCGATCTACCACTATCGTTTTGGGGTTATGCATTAGAGACAGCTGCATTCACGTTAAATAGGGCACCATCTAAATCCGTTGAGACGACACCGTATGAACTATGGTTTGGCAAGAAACCTAAGCTGTTGTTTCTTAAAGTTTGAGGTTGCAATGCTTATGTGAAAAAGTTTCAACCTGATAAGCTCAAACCCAAATCGGAGAAATGTGTCTTCATAGGATATCCAAAGGAAACTATTGGATACACCTTCTATCACAGATCCGAAGGCAAGACTTTTGTTGCTAAATTCGGAAACTTTCTAGAGAAGGAGTTTCTCTCGAAAGAAGTGAGTGGGAGGAAAGTAGAAAACTTGATAAGGTAATTGTACCTTCTCCCTTATTGGAAAGTAGTTCATCACAGAAATCTGTTCTTGTGACTACTACACCAATTAGTGAGGAAGATAATGATGATGATCATGTAACTTCAGATCAAGTTACTACCGAATCTCGTAGGTAAACCAGAGTAAGATCCGCACCAGAGTGGTACGGTAATCCTGTTCTGGAAGTCATGTTACTAGACCATGATGAACTTGCGAACTATGAGGAAGCGATGATGAGCCCAGATTCCGCGAAATGGTTTGAGGCCATGAAATCTGAGATATGATCCATGTATGAGAACAAAGTATGGACTTTGATGGATTTGCCCGATGATCGGCAAGCCATAAAAATAAATGGATCTTCAAGAGGAAGACGGACGCTGATAGTAGTGTTATTATCTACAAAGCTAGAATTGTCGCAAAAGGTTTTTCGACAAGTTCAAGGTGTTGACTACGATGAGAGATTCTCACTCGTATCTATGCTTAAGTCTGCCCGAATCATGTTAGCAATTGCCGCATTTTATGAAATCTGGCAAATGGATAAACAAAACTGCATTCCTTAATGGATTTATTAAAGAAGAGTTGTATACGATGCAACTAGAAGGTTTTGTTGATCCTAAAGGTGTTAACTAAATATGCAAGCTCCAGCGATCCATCTATGGACTGGTGCAAGCATCTCGGAGTTGGAATATATGCTTTGATAAGTTTATCAAAGCATATAGTTTTATACAAACTTGCGGTGAAGCCTGTATTTACAAGAAAGTGAGTGGGAGCACTACAGCATTCCTGATAAGTATATGTGAATGACATATTGTGATCAGAGATAATGTAGAATTATTCTGCAAAGCATAAAGGAATGTTTGAAAGGAGTTTTTTCAAAGAAAGACCTCGGTGAAGCTGCTTACATATTGAGCATCAAGATCTATAGAGATAGATCAAGACGCTTGATAAGTTTTTTCAATGAGTACATACCTTGACAAGTTTTTGAAGTAGTTCAAAATGGAACAGTCAAAGAAGGAGTTCTTGGCTGTGTTACAAAGGTGTGAAGTTGAGTAAGACTCACAACCCGACCACGGCAGAAGATAGAGAGAGAATGAAAGTCATTCCCTATGCCTCAGCTATAGGTTCTACAAAGTATGCCATGCTGTGTACCAGACCTATTGTATACCCTGCCCTGAGTTTGGCAAGGGAGTACAATAGTGATCTAGGAGTAGATCACTGGACATTGGTCAAAAATTATCCTTATTGGAATAAGGATATGTTTCTCGATTATGGAGGTGACAAAAGGTTCGTCGTAAAGGGTTACGTCGATGCAAATTTTTGACACCGATCTGGATGACTCTAAGTCTCGATCTAGATATACATTGAAAGTGGGAGCAATTAGCTAGAGTAGCTCCGTGCAGAGCATTGTTGACATAGATATTTGCAAAATACCTACGGATCTGAATATAACAGACCCGTTGACTAAAACTTATCTCACAAGCAAAACATGATCACACCTTAGTACTCTTTGGGTGTTAATCACATAGCGATGTGAACTAGATTACTGACTCTAGTAAACCCTTTGGGTGTTGGTCACATATCGATGTGAACTATGGGTGTTAACCACATAAAGATGTGAACTATTGATGTTAGATCACATGGCGATGTGAACTAGATTATTGACTCTAGTGCAAGTGGGAGACTGAAGGAAATATGCCCTAGAGGCAATAATAAAGTTATTATTTATTTCCTTATTTCATGATAAATGTTTATTATTCATGCTAGAATTGTATTAACCGGAAACATAATACTTGTGTGAATACATAGACAAACTAAACGTCACTAGTATGCCTCTACTTGACTAGCTCGTTGATCGAAGATGGTTATGTTTCCTAACCATAGACATATGTTGTCATTTGATTAACAGGATCACATCATTAGGAGAATGATGTGATTGACATGACCCATTCCATTGAAGAAGAGTTGTATATGATGCAACTAGAAGGTTTTGTCAATCCGAAAGGTACTAACAAAATGTGCAAGCTCCAGCGATCCATCTATGAACTGGTGCAAGCATCTCGGAGTTGGAATATACACTTTGATGAGTTGATCAAAGCATATATTTTTATACAGACTTACGGTGAAGCCTGTATTTGCAAGAAAGTGAGTGGGAGCACTACGGCATTTCTGATAAGTATATGTGAATGACATATTGTTGATCGGAAATAATGTAGAATTATTCTGTAAAGCATAAAGGAGTGTTTGAAAGGAGTTTTTCAAAGAAAGACCTCGGTGAAGCTGCTTACATATTGAGTATCAAGATCTATAGAGATAGATCAAGACACTTGATAAGTTTTTTCAATGAGTACATACCTTGACAAGTTTTTGAAGTAGTTCAAAATGGAACAGTCAAAGAAAGAGTTTTTGAAGTAGTTACAAGGTGTGAAATTGAGTAAGACTCAAAGCCCGACCACGGCAAAAGATAGAAATAGAATGAAAGTCATTCCCTATGCCTCAGCCATAGGTTCTATAAAGTATGCCATGCTATGTACCAGATCTATTGAATACCCTACACTGTGTTAAGCAAGGGAGTACAATAGTGATCTAAGAGTAGATCACTGGACAGCGGTCAAAATTATCGTTAGTGTAATAAGGAAATATTGCTGTTAAATCACATGGCGATGTGAACTAGATTATTGACTCTAGTGCAAGTGGGAGACTGAAGGAAATATGCCCTAGAGGCAATAATAAAGTTATTATTTATTTCCTTATATCATGATAAATGTTTATTATTCATGCTAGAATTGTATTAACCAGAAACATAATACTTGTGTGAATACATAGACAAACAAAGTGTCACTAGTATGCCTCTACTTGACTAGCTCGTTAATCGAAGATGGTTATGTTTCCTAACCATAAACAAAAGAGTTGTTATTTGATTAACGGGATCACATCATTAGGAGAATGATGTGATTGACAAGACCCATTCCATTAGCTTAGCACCCGATCGTTTAGTATGTTGCTATTGCTTTCTTCATGACTTATACATGTTCCTATGACTATGAGATTATGCAACTCCCGTTTGCCGGAGGAACACTTTGTGTGCTACCAAACGTCACAACGTAACTGGGTGATTATAAAGGAGCTCTACAGGTGTCTCCAAAGGTACATGTTGGGTTGGCGTATTTCGAGATTAGGATTTGTCACTCCGATTGTCGGAGAGGTATCTCTGGGCCCTCTCGGCAATGCACATCACATAAGCCTTGCAAGCATTGCAACTAATGAGTTAGTTGTGAGATGATGTATTACAAAACGAGTAAAGAGACTTGCCGGTAACGAGATTGAACTAGGTATTGGAATACCGACGATCGAATGTCGGGCAAGTAACATACCGATGACAAAGGGAACAACGTATGTTGTTATGCGGTCTGACCGATAAAGATCTTCATAGAATATGTAGGAGCCAATATGGGCATCCAGGTCCCGCTATTGGTTATTGACCGGAGACGTGTCTCGGTCATGTCTACATTGTTCTCGAACCCGTAGGGTCCGCACGCTTAAGGTTTCGATGACAGTTACATTATGAGTTTATGAGTTTTGATGTATCGAAGGAGTTCGGAGTCCCGGATGAGATCGGGGACATGACGAGGAGTCTCGAAATGGTCGAGACGTAAAGATCGATATATTGGACGACTATATTCGGACATCGGAAAGGTTCCGAGTGATTCGGGTATTTTTCGGAGTACCGGGTAGTTACGGGAGAAGCAATGGGCCTTGATGGGCTTTAGTGGGAAGAGGAGAAAGGGCCAAGGGGCTGCTGCGCCCCCCTCCCCTCTGGTCCGAATTGGACTAGGGAAAGGGGGGCCGGCCACCTTTCCTTCTCCTCCACTTCCTTCTCCCTTCCTCCCCTCTTGGTGGACTCCTACTAGGACTTGGAGTCCTAGTAGGACTCCACATCCTGGCCGCACCAAGCCTTGGCCGGCCTCCTCCTCCTCCATCCTTTATATACTGAGGCAAGGGGCACCCCATAGAGACACAAGTTGATCCACGTGATCTATTCCTTAGCCATGTGCGGCGCCCCCAGCTACCATAGTCCTTGATAATATTGTAGCGGTGCTTAGGCGAAGCCCTGCAGCGGTAGTACATCAAGATCATCACCATGCCGTCGTGCTGACGAAACTCTTCCCCGACACTTTGCTGGATCGGAGTCCGGGGATCGTCATCGAGCTGAACGTGTGCTAGAACTCGGAGGTGCCGTAGTTTCGGTGCTTGATCGGTCAGATCGTGGAGACGTATGACTACATCAACCAAACGCTTCCGTTGTCGATCTACTAGGTATGTAGATCATACTCCCCCTCTCGTTGCTATGCATCACCATGATCTTGCGTGTGCGTAGGAATTTTTTTGAAATTACTACGAAACCCAACAGTTTATGATTCATACTTGAAATTGTGATTGAATTGTTACTTTAACATAAGAGATCATATGACAATATATATATATATATATGTTGTTGTTCTAAGAATGATCATGATGCCCTCATGTCCGTATTTTATTTTTATCGACACCTCTATCTCTAAACATGTGGACATATTTTTTTGATTTCGGCTTTCACTTGAGGACAAGCAAGGTCTAAGCTTGGGGGAGTTGATACGTCCATTTTGCATCATGCTTTTATATCGATATTTATTGCATTATGGGATGTTATTACACATTATGTCACAATACTTATGCCTATTCTCTCTTATTTTACAAGGTTTACATGAAGAGGGAGAATGCCGACAGCTAGGATTCTGGGCTGGAAAAGGAGCAAATATTAGAGACCTATTCTACACAACTCCAAAAGTCCTAAAACTTCACGGAAGTTATTTCCAGAATATATAAAAAATAATGAGCGCAAGAAGTACCAGAGGGGGGCCACCCACCAGCCACGAGGGTGGGGGCATGCCCCCTGCCTCGTGGGCCCCCTGGTGGCCCTCCAATGCCCATCTTCTCCTATATGATGTCTTTCGTCCGAGAAAAAAATCATAAGCAAGCTTTCGGGACGAGACTCCGCCGCCACGAGGCGGAACCTTGGCGGAACCAATCTAGGGCTCCGGCGGAGCTGTTCTACCGGGGACACTTCCCTCCGGGAGGGGGAATCATCACCAACGATCCTCTCATCGGGAGGGGGTCAATCTCCATCAACATCTTCACCAGCACCATCTCATATCAAACCCTAGTTCATCTCTTGTATCCAATCTTTGTATCCAAACCTCAGATTGGTACCGGTGGGTTGCTAGTAGTGTTGATTACTCCTTGTAGTTGATGCTAGTTAGTTTACTTGATGGAAGATCATATGTTCATATCCATTAGGCATATTAATACCCCTCTGATTATGAACATGAACATGAACATGGCTACTTATAGCAAGACTTCTCCCATATCCTCAGGAACAAACGTAACTACTCACAAATCATATTCATGTTCATAATTAGAGGGGTATTAATATGCATAAAGGATCTGAACATATGATCTTCCACCAAGTAAACCAACTAGCATCAATTACAAGGAGTAATCAACACTACTACCAACCCACAAGTACCAATTTGAGGTTTTGAGACAAATATTGAATATAAAAGATGAACTAGGGTTTGAGATGAGATGGTGCTGGTGAAGATGTTGATGGAGATTGACCCCCTCCCGCTGAGAGGATCAATGGTGATGATGATGGTGATGATTTCCCCCTCCCGGAGGGATGTTTCCCTGGCATAACAGCTCCACCGGAGCCCTAGATTGGTTCCGCCAAGGTTCCGCCTTGTGGCGGTGGAGTTTCGTCCGGTAAGATTCCTTATGATTTTTTCTTGGATGAAAGACTTCATATAGCAGAAGATGGGCACCGGAGGCCCGCCAGGGGGCCCACGAGACAGGGGGGTGCCTAGGGGGTAGGGCGCGCCCCACCCTCGTAGCCAGGGTGTGGGCCCCCTCTGGTTAATTGTTTCGCCATTATTTTATATATATATTCCAAAACGTGCTCCCGTGAAGTTTCATGACTTTTGGAGTTGTGCAGAATAGGTCTCTAATATTTGCTCCTTTTTCATCCCAGAATTCCAGCTGTCGGCATTCTCCCTCTGCATGTAAACCTTGTAAAATAAGAGAGAAAATGCATAAGTATTGTGACTTCATGTGTAATAACAGCCCATAATGCAATAAATATTTATATAAAAGCATGATGCAAAATGGACGTATCAACTCCCCCAAGCTTAGACATCGCTTGTCCTCAAGCGAAAGCCGATATCGAGAAATATGTCCACATGTTTAGAGATAGAGGTATCGATAAAATAAAATAAGGACATGAGGGCATCATGATCATTCTTAGAACAACACACACACACACATATATATAGTCATATGATTTCTTATGCTAAAGTAACAATTCATTCACAATTTCAAGTATGAATCAGAAAATTCATTGAAAACTAACAAACGATAATCTCAGTCATTGAAGCAATTACAATTTATCATAACATTGGAAAGTGTCAATGTAAGAGCTTTTCAGCAAGTCCACATACTAAACTATCATTTAGTCTTTCACAATTGCTAACACTCACGCAATATTTATGGGTATGAAGTTTTAATCGGACACAAAGAAAGATAGGGGCTCATAGTTTTGCCTCCCAACCTTTTACCTAAAGGGTAATGTCAACAATAATAGTTCATGAAAACTCACATCCAATTAGCTATATATATCAGGATCTTTCCAACACACAATGCTTGCCAAAGGATAAAATGTAAAAAGGAAAGGTGAAAATCACCATGACTCTTGTATAAAGTATAAGACAAGGATAAAAGATAGGCCCTTCGCAGAGGGAAGCAGAGGTTGTCATGTGCTTTCATAGTTGGATGCACAAAATCTTAATGCAAAAGAACGTCACTTTATATTGCCACTTGTGATATGGACCTTTATTATGCAGTCCGTCGCTTTTATTTCTTCCACATCACAAGATCGTATAACGCTTATTTTCTCCACACTAATAAATCATACACATTTAGAGAGCAATTTTTATTGCGTGCGACAATGACAACTTACTTGAAGGATCTTACTCAATCCATAGGTAGATATGGTGGACTCTCATGGCAAAACTGGGTTTAAGGATGTTCGGAAGCACAAGTAGTATCTCTACTTGGTGCAAAGAATTTGTCTAGCATGAGGGGGAAAGGCAAGCTCAACATGTTGGATGATCCATGACAATATACTTTATTTCGGATGTAAGAAAACATAACCCATTACGTTGTCTTCCTTGTCCAACATCAACTTTTTAGCATGTCATATTTTAATGCGTGCTCACAATCATAAAAGATGTCCAAGATAGTATATTTATATGTGAAAACCTCTCTTTCTTTATTATTTCCTATTAATTGCAACGATGACCAAAACTATGTTTGTCAACTCTCAACAACTTTTATTCATCATACTCTTTATATGTGAAGTCATTACTCTCCATAAGATCCATATGACCTCTTTAATTATTTTTGTTCTTTCTCTTCTCTTTTATTTTTATTCCCTTTAGATCATGGCAAGATAATCAGGCCCTTGACTCATAACTAATCTTTATTATATATAGCTCATAGAGTCGATTACATAGAAGGATCATAAAGCAAAACTCAAAACTAGATCATACTAAAACTTTATTCTACTAGATCAAGATATTACCAAAAGGATCGAACTAAGAAAAATGGTAAACATAGGAGTGTGATGGTGATACGATACCAGGGCACTCCCCCAAGCTTAGCAGTTGTCAAGGGGAGTGCCCATACCCATGTGTTTATGTCTCTTTAATCGGGGGTGGTGATGTGATATTCTTGGCGATGATGCCCCTCTTCCTCAAGCTTATTGACTTTCTACTTGAGGTCCATTATTTCCTTACGGAGCTTGCCCATGACGGCTAAAGCTCCTTTCACCCAAGGATGTTGCATAGCTGCGGGAGAACAAGTAACACTCTTTTCCATATTTTCATAAGAAAGAAATCTAACATTGGAAGGGATGACCGAGTTTGGAATAGCTGGGCTCTATAGTTCCCACATCGTGAATCCGTCTAGGAAACGCGAAGTAACTTCTTGATGCTCCTCCATGGCATCTATCCTTTTCAAGTCGGCCTCCATCTCTTCCTCAGTTGATGGCCCAAAGTGGTCAGGATCGTTGTTTGCTCTTGGCCCCGGTATCGGATGAGACACCCGACTCTCCCCGACTGACTCTTGAGAAGACATCTTGCTCTAGATCTGCTGCTGAAATAGCTCGAAACAAAAACAAAGGATATTTGCATGGTACGGTGGTCAAAACCTTCGGGAGATTACATAATGAATTTTTACTGACCAAAAGAAGTATCGTACAAGAAAACAGAGTCCGGAGAGCACACGAGGTGCCCAAGAAGCAGGGGGCGCGCCCAGGGGGTAGGGCGCGCCCTCCACCCTCGTGGAAGCCTTGTGTCCTTCCCGGACTGCTTCTTATTTTCCCATTTTCTTAAATATTCCAAAACGGAGAAAAATTGCTACTAGAACTATTTTGGAGTCAGTTTACTTACCATACCTCATACCTATTCCCTTTCGGAGTCTGAAACGTTTTGGAAAGTGTCCTTTATGTATTCCTCCGGGGTTACGGTTTCAATAACATTAGTTTCAACATTTATAGGATTACCTGAGATATAATTTTTGATTCTTTGACCGTTCACCACCCTCGGATTTGTGCCTTCGAAGTTGTTGATTTTTATGGCACCGGAACGATAGACCTCCTCGATAACGTAAGGCCCTTCCCATTTAGAGAGGAGTTTGCCTGCAAAAAAACTTAAACGAGAGTTGTATAGCAAAACATAATCACCTACATTAAACTCAGGCTTTTGTACCCTTTTGTCATGCCATCTTTTAACTTTTTCTTTAAACAGTTTGGCATTCTCATAGGCCTGGGTTCTCCATTCATCAAGTGAGCTAATGTCAAATAGTCTCTTCTCACCAGCAAGTTTGAAGTCATAGTTGAGCTCTTTAATGTCCCAATATGCCTTATGTTCTAGTTCGAGAGGTAAGTGACATGCTTTTCCATAAACCATTTTATACGGAGACATACCCATAGGATTTTTATATGCAGTTCTATAAGCCTATAATGCATCAACAAGTTTCTTGGACCAATTCTTTGTAGATCTATTAACAGTCTTTTGCAAAATTAACTTAAGCTCTCTATTACTTAGTTCTACTTGACCACTAGACTGTGGATGATATGGAGATGCAATTCTATGATTAACATCATACTTAGCAAGCATTTTACGAAAAGCACCATGAATAAAATGTGAACCACCTTCAGTCATTAAGTATCTAGGGACTCCAAACCTCGGAAAAATAACTTCTTTAAGCATATTAATAGAGGTGTTATGAACAACACTACTAGTTGGAATAGCTTCTACCCACTTAGTAACGTAATCAACAACAACTAAATTTGTGTATACCCATTAGAGGAAGGAAACAGTCCCATATAATCAAAGCCCCGAACATCAAATGGTTCAATAACAAGTGAATAATTCATAGGCATTTCTTGACATCTACTAATATTACCAATTCTTTGACATTCATCACAAGACAAGACAAACTTACGAGCATCTTTGAAGAGAGCAGGCCAATAAAAACCGGATTGCAATACCTTATGTGCAGTTCTATCTCCAGTGTGGTGTCCTCCATAAGCCTCGGAGTGACACTCACGTAGGATCTGTTCCTGTTCATGCTCAGGTACACAACGTCTAAGAACACCATCTACTACTTCTTTATAAAGGTGTGGGTCATCCCAGAAGTAATGTCTTAAATCATTGAAAAACCTTTTGTTTTGTTGGTATGTGAAACTAGGTGGTATAAATTTAGCAACAATATAATTAGCATAATCAGCATACCATGGAGCAGTACTAGAAGCATTTATGACAACTAATTGTTCATTGGGAAAGCTATCATCAATAGGTAGTGGGCCATCAAGAACATTCTCTAACCTAGACAAGTTGTCTGCAACGGGGTTCTCAGCTCCCTTTCTATCAATAATATGCAAATCAAATTCTTGTAGTAGGAGAACCCATCTAATAAGTCTAGGTTTGGCATCTTTCTTTTCCATAAGATATTTAATAGTAGCATGATCAGTGTGAACAGTTACCTTAGAATCAACAATATAAGGTCTGAACTTATCACAAGAAAATAGATCTTCTAAAAATTCTTTTTCAGTAGTAGCATAATTTCTCTGGGCACTGTCTAGAGTTTTACTAGCATATTGGATAACATTTAATTTCTTATCAACTCTTTGTCCTAGAACAGCCCCTACAGCATAATCACTAGCATCACACATAATTTCAAAGGGTAAATTCCAATCAGGAGGCTGAACAATAGGTGCCGAAATCAAGGCTTTCTTAAGTATTTCAAATGCTTCTACACAATCATCATAAAAGACAAAAGGAACATCTTTTTGTAAGAGATTAGTCAGAGGCCTGGAAATTTTTGAGAAGTATTTAATGAACCTCCTATAAAAACCGGCATGACCAAGGAAACTTCTTATACCTTTGATGTCCTTAGGACACGACATATTTTCAATAGCATCAACTTTAGCTTTTATCAACTTCAATACCTCTTTCAGAAATTTTATGCCCCAAGACAATACCTTTAGTAACCATAAAGTGGCACTTCTTCCAATTCAAGACAAGATTAGTTTCTTCACATCTCTGCAAAACTCTGTCAAGGTTGCTTAAGCAATCATCAAAAGAAGTTCCATAAACGGAGAAATCATCCATGAAAACTTCAACAATCTTTCCACAAAAGTCAGAGAATATAACAGTCATACATCTTTGAAAGGTAGCGGGTGCATTACATAAACCAAAAGGCATTTGTCTATAAGCAAAGGTACAGAAAGGGAAAGTAAAGGTGGTCTTTTCTTGATCCTCTTTTGACACAAGTATTTGAGAGAAACCAGAATAACCATCTAGAAAGCAGAAATGTGTATGTTTGGATAATCTTTCTAGCATTTGATCAGTAAAAGGTAAAGGTTAATGATCCTTTTTAGTAGCTCTATTTAATTTGCGGAAATCAATTACCATTCTATAACCTGTAACAATTCTTTGTGGGATCAATTCATCTTTATCATTAGGAACAACAGTAATACCTCCCTTCTTAGGGACACAATGGACAAGACTTACCCACTGACTATCAGCAACAGGATAAATTATACTGCCTCCAGAGGCTTTAGTATTTCTTTTCTTACCACTTCTTTCATCTTAGGATTTAACCGTCGTTGGTGATCAACAACCGGTTAGCCTCTTTCTCCAATGTTATTTTGTGCTGGCATAGAGTGGGACTAATACCCTTAAGATCATCAAGAGTATATCCAATAGCAGCACGGTGCTTCTTCAGAGTTTTCAATAATTTCTCTTCTTCCTGCTCTGAAAGGTTAGCACTAATAATAACAGGATATATCTTCTTTTCATCAAGATAAGCATATTTAAGAGTACCAGGCAATGGTTTAAGCTCAAACACGGGATCACCCTTGCGTGGAGGAGGATCCCCTAGGATTTCAACAAGCAAGTTGTGTTTCAAAATAGGTCCCTGTTTAAAGAATACTTCATCTATTTCCCTTCTTTCATTCATAAACATATCATTTTCATAGTGGAGCAAATATTGTTCTAAAGGATCATTAGGAGGCACGGCAATAAAAGCAAGACCAATAATTTCATCTTTACTAGGCAATTCTTTATCATGGGGTTGTCTACGAAATTTAGCAAAATTAAACTCATGAGACATATCCCCCAAACCAATAGTAACAACATCCTTTTTTCAATCTATCCTAGCATTAATAGTATTCAAGAAGGGTCTACCGAATATAATGGGACAAAAGTTATCTTCTGGGGAACCAAGACCAAGAAAATCAACAGGATATTTAACTTTACCACACAAGACTTCAACATCTCTAACAATCCCAAATGGTGAAATAGTGTCTCTATTGGCAAGCTTAATTGTAACATCAATTTCCTCTATCTCAGCAGGTGCAATATCATGCATAATTTCTTTGTATAAGGAATGAGGTATTGCACTTACACTAGCTCCCATATCACATAAGACATGATAGCAATGATCTCCTATTTTAACAGAAATAACAGGCATGCCTACAATAGGTCTATGTTTATTTTTATTGTCAGGTCTAGCAATTCTAGCAGCTTCATCACAGAAGTAAATAACATGCCAATCAATATTATCGCCCAAGAGATCTTTAACCATAGAAATACTAGGTTCAAATTTAATTTTCTTAGAGGGTGTAGGTGTTCTAGTATTACTCTTACGAACCACAGTTGAAGCTTTAGCATGATCCTTTATTCTAACATGGAAAGGTGGTTTCTCAATATAAGCAGTAGGAACAACAGGATCAACATTATAAGTGATAGTATTTTCTTCAACTTCAATAGGTGCAACTACTTTTACTTCAATGGGAGGATTATATTTAAACCACTTCTCCTTAGGGAGATCAACATGAGTAGCAAAGGATTCACAGAAAGAAGCTACTATCTCAGAGTCAAGTCCATATTTAGTGCTAAATTCACGAAAGGCATCGGTATCCATCAAAGATTTAACACAATCAAAATTTGGGGTTATACCCGACTCCTTACCTTCGTCGAGATCCCAATATTCAGAGTTGCGTTTAATTCTCTCCAATAAATCCCATTTGAATTCAATAGTCTTCATCATAAAAGAACCAGTACAAGAAGTATCGAGCATGGATCGATTATTGAGAGAAAGCCAAGCATAATTTTTTTGAATAATAATAGCTCTTGAGAGATCATGATTGGGGCATGAATATAACATTGACTTAAGCCTCCCCCAAGCTTGAGCGATTCTTTCTCCTTCGCGAGGCCAAAAATTATATATATAATTACGATCACGATGAACCAGATGCATAGGATAAAACTTCTGATGAAATTCCAATTTCAATCGGTTGTAGTTCCATGATCCCATATCATCACATAGCCTAAACCATGTCAATGCCTTTCCCTTCAAAGATAAAGGGAAGACCTTCTTCTTGATAGAATCCTCGGGCATACCTGCAAGCTTAAATAATCCAAAAACTTCATCCACATAGATTAGGTGCAAATCAGGATGTAATGTTCCATCACCTATGAAAGGATTAGCTAGCAGTTTCTCTATCATACCCGAAGGAATTTCAAAGTAAACATTTTCAGTAGGTTGAGGAGCAACTCTTTGCTCTACTGGTCGGGGTGAAGATACCCCGAACAAGCCCTTCAAAGGATTACTTTCCATAGTAACAAGTGATAGTAAATTTCAGCACACTATATAAATTTTTCCTTACCAAATTCCACCTACCAAAGGCGCTTCACTCCCCGACAACGACGCCAGAAAAGATTCTTGATGACCCAAAAGTATAGGGGATAGTCCTTTCGATAAGTAAGAGTGTCGAACCCAACGAGGAGCAGAAGGAAATGATAAGCAGTTTTCAGTAAGGTATTCTCTGCAAGCACTGAAATTATCGGTAATAGGTAGTTTTGTGATAAGGTAATTTGTAACGGGTAACAAGTAATATAAGTAAATAGGGTGCAGCAAGATGGACCAATCCTTTTTGTAGCAAAGGACAAGCCTGGACAAACTCTTATGTAAAGGAAAGCGCTCCCGAGGACACATGGGGATTTTCGTCAAGCTAGTTTTCATCACGTTCATATGATTCGCATTCGGTACTTTGTTAATTTGATATGTGGGTGGACCGGTGCCTGGGTACTACCCTTCCTTGGACAAGCATCCCACTTATGATGTGACGCCCGGATAATTAAGCTACAGTAACCTCACCCTAGTGTGCCTTGTCAGTTATGTTTTGAAGCCATTTTGGCACTTAATGAAAACCGAGTAAAATTCAAATTTCAAATAATAGGTCAAATTCTTATTTCTTCAAACTGTCAATTAAAAATGTTCAATGAGTTAAAAATCACTAAGTAATTATCATATAGAAACCAACATCATTTGACTCTCCAATTAATCCCTTGGACTTATAAAGTGAACCGGCAACATTAAAATGAAGCCAATTCAATTTAAAACAAAAAGTTATATGTTTATAAATAAGCGAGACTTGGTGGACTAGCTCAAAACACTGTCTACTATTTATGTGACAGGTTTCATTTGTTACTAAAATCGTTTGGTATTTAAATAAATTGCAAAGCAAAGAGAAAATAAGAGAGACAGGAAGGACACTATAGAAAACAAAACATAGGGGAGGGCCCATGTGGACATGAAGAAGCCCAACCCACACTCCCAATCGTCTCCTTCCTTGCTATAGGAGAGGCAGGGGAGATCGTGGGAGGCATGTAGCCGCCATGGCCTCGCCCTGGCCACGTGCCGATCATCCCCGAGCCCCCCTACTGGTTAAAACGACGCTCACGGCCCCTTTGGAACCCTGGATCCATTCCCCTCCTTTTCCTCGCGCCGCCGTCTTCTTCCCACGCTCGGCCGAACCATCGTCGTCATGGCCACCTCCGTTCCCGCGCTCTCTATCGTCCCCGTGCCCTGAAAACTTGTCCGTGAGCTCCGTCGTCGTCCGCCTTGTCGTCTTCACCCACTGGTTCCAGCCGGGAGCCCCTACATCGAGTCATGATACGTCGTCTTCTTCCTCGGATGCCGCTGGTCATCGCCGTTCGATTCGCCTCCACCGAGCCTCCCACAAGCCCACTGACCTGCTCGTCGACCCCGTTGTGAGCCTCTGATCTTTTCCCCGCTCTCTAATTCCTTGCACAAGTCCCCGAGCACTGGCTTCCTTCATAGCCGAAGCTTTGTTTCCCGTCATTGTTGCTTTTTTCATTCGGTAGTTAGGCCCAGAACAAACCGGTCGCCGTCGCGTTCCGGCCGTGCCCTTCCTGTCGCCCTCGCGCCCACGTCTGCTCCCGGCCGCGCGCCCCACTTGCGCTGGCTGCGCCTGGCTCGCCGACTGCCGCCTCTGCCTTCGGTCATGGCCGTTGCCAACGACCCAGTGCACCCCCACGATGCCCATCACCATAGATTGACGCGCGCGCCCGCGTCCAGCAGCAGCTCCTCGCAGACCAAATGTCCATTGGGAGACCAAACTGAAGCCCCCGTTGCGCTTCTGCCAGCGCCAACGAGCCCCTGCTTGGGTCGTCGTGGTCCTCGCCGCGCAGCCGCTCGCTCTCGACCACCGGCCACGCGTGCTTCCGCAGCCGCCTGCTCGCGCGAGACCGTCCCTCCCGCGCTGCCTACTGACCGCTGCACGCCCGCCTCCGGCTTGCCACGCGCTTGGCCGCCACCCCGTGCTGTGGGCTCGCGCTCGCCTTCGCGCCCTCCCCCGCTTGCCTCCCGTCGCCGTCTGCCACTGCCCGCCGGCCCGCGCCCGCCGCTGCCCTCCCGCCGGCGTCCCCCTTCGGCGAGCGACCGCGCCTTGCCGCCGGCCACTGCCCCGCGGCCCCCTCCGCTCACGCCTGGGGCCGCGCCGTGCCGCCCCCACGCGTTGGTCGTCGCTCGAGCTGCGGTCGTGCCCGCAGCAACCGTTCGGGCTTTGCCCAATAATCACGCCCGATAGGCCCCCGAGCCTATGACGTTGGGCCCCATGCCCCTGTTAGTTAAAAAAATATTTTAAAAAATATATTAATTAATTAGTGAATTAATCAATTAATTAACGTAATTAAAGTCTTTTTAATTAGCTTAACCTGCTAATTAAACTACCTAGTCACTAATTAGTTCAGTGAGTGTATGACAGGGAGGCCCCACCCCCCTGTTGACTAGTCAACGTTGACTGGTCAACTGGGACCCCCTGGACCCACTGTCATTTTCTGGTGCGCTGCTGGGTGCACTGCACCGGGTGCACCTAGCATTTCCTCTTTATTTTTCGAATTAATAATAAGTTCAGAACAATATTAAAACTTTGAAAAATTAATATAAAATAAGACGTAACTCAGAAGAAAAAGTTTTATATATGAAAGTTGCTCAGAACGATGACACGAATCCGGATACGCAGCCTGTTCGTCCGCCACGCATCCCTAGCATAGCGAACATGGAACTTTCCCCCTCCGATTCATCTGTCCGAAAACGAGAAACACCGGGGATATTTTCCCGGATGTTTCCCCCTTTACTGGTATCACCTCATACTGCGTTAGGGCACCCCTAGCACCGCTACTTGTCTTGTCATGCATCGTTATGCATCTGTTTGCATTATATTCATTGTTCCTTCCCCCTCTTCTCTCTGATAGACTACGAGACTGACGCCGCTGCTGGTGCCCCGATCGACTACGCTGTTGACGACCCCTCTTTCTTGCCAGAGCAACCAGGCAAGCCCCCTTGATCACCAGATATCGCCTACTCTTCTCTATACTGCTTGCATTAGAGTAGTGTAGCATGTTACTGCTTTCCGTTAATCCTATCCTGATGCATAGCCTGTCATTGTTGCTACAGTTATTGATAGCTTACTTGCAATCCTAAATGCTTAGTATAGGATGCTAGTTTATCATCAGTGGCCCTACATTCTTGTCCGTCCGCCATGCTATACTATCGGGCCATGATCACTCGGGAGGTGATCACGGGTATATACTTATATACATATTATATGATACTTGTGGTGACTAAAATCGGGTTGGCTTGTAGAGTACCCGCGAGTGATTCATGGATTGGGTCCGAAAGGACGTTTTTCCGGACGGCCCTCTGAGTGAACCTTTGTGGCAGAGCGACAGGGTAGGTTGAGACCACCTAGAAGAGAGGTGGGCCTGGCCCTGGTCGGCGTCCGCGGTTATTTCAAAATAACACGCTTAACGAGATCTGGGTATTTGATCTGAGTCTCGCCACTGGCCTATACACACTAACCAACTACGCGGGAACAATTATGGGCACTCGACGTCGTGGTATCAGCCGAAGCCTTCTTGATGTTAGCGACTAAGCAGTGCGCACCGGGTTGGACTGGAACGCCTGCTCTTGTATAAGGGAGGCTAGGTCTGCTCGCCGGCCGCGTACGCAACATGCAGGTGTGCAATGGGCGATGGGCCCAGACCCCTGTGCCATAGGATTTAGACCGGCGTGCTGACCTCTCTGTTGTGCCTAGGTAGGGCTATGACGTGTTGATCTTCCGAGGCCGGGCATGACCCAGAAAAGTGTGTCCGGACAAAGGGGATCGAGCGTGTTGGGAAATGTGGTGCACCCCTGCAGGGAAGTTTGTCTATTCGAATAGCCGTGTCCCTCGGTAAAAGGACGACCCAAATTTGTACCTTGACCTTATGACAACTAGAACCAGATACTTAATAAAATACACCCTTCCAAGTGCCAGATACAACCCGGTGATCGCTCTCTCACAGGGCGATGAGGGGAGGATCGCCGGGTAGGATTATGCTATACGATGCTACTTGGTGAACTTACCATCTACTCTCTTCTACATGCTTCAAGATGGAGGCTACCAGAAGCGTAGTCTTCGATAGGACTAGCCATCCCCCTCTTATTCTGGCATTCTGCAGTTCAGTCCACATATACTACCCTTTTCCATTTGGTACCAATGCATATGTAGTGTAGATCCTTTCTTGCGAGTACTTTGGATGAGTACTCACGGTTGCTTTGCTACTTCTTTTTCTCCCTTTCCCGGTTATTGCGATCATATGATGGAGTCCAGGAGCCAGAGGATCCCGAGGATGATTCTACATGGAGTTCAGCTTCGAGGAGTAGTTAAGAGGTCCCAGGCAGGAGGCCTTGCCTTTTCGATCATTGCTACTTTTGTGCTAGCCATCTTATGGCAACTTGTTTAACTTATGTCTGTACTCAGATATTGTTGCTTCCGCTGACTCATCTATGATCGAGCTCTTGTATTCGAGCCCTCGAGGCCCCTGGCTTGTAATATGATGCTAGTATGACTTATTTTATTTTTAGAGTTGTGTTGTGATATCTTCCCATGAGTCCTTGATCTTGATCATACACATTTGCGTGCATGATTAGTGTACGATTGAATCGGGGGCGTCACAAGTTGGTGTCAGAGCCGACTGCCCGTAGGAACCCTCCTTCCACACTCCTTGGCCGAAGTCGAGTCTGTACATTGTAAAACTTTTATTAACATGGATGTGTGCCTTACGGGCCCACGTCGCCATTGGGTGGTATTAGGATCTTTTATTCCTCGTCTATACTCTGGGACTCTGATATCTCTTCTATTCGGGTTAAATAAATTTTGCTAAATCTAACTTTAGGATCTTGTGATCACTTTCACCCGGAGAGCATGTTATTACCGATGATCGTCTGCTGCACCAGAAGATTCAGAGGTTACTCTACGATGTTCTCCCGAGACACTTGTACCCACCGCCTTTGCAAATTCTCTACCACTGTTATATCCTTATTCATAACTACATACATCTGCCATTCTTACATTCAATCCCATTGATCTTGTTATTACAAGATGCCCCAAACAGCTCTCCGTTGTTCTGAGAATCCTTTGAGCCTACTGCCTTGCAGTTCCTTGTCACCTGAATACCCCTACGGATAATTTCCTGCACCTATCAAGTATCTGTTCATCCTCAGTTGATTCATGTATTTCGCAAAAGTCTTCGTAATACCATTCGTTCTTCTAAAAATCCTCAACAACCTATTGTTCTTGGATTTCTTGCTTGCTTGCATATGGTTAATACCATAAGTCTAGTAATCTTACTGTCATCCTTTGTCATTATCATTTTGAGTCCATTGATACAATATGTTGCGAATGCTCGCAATAATTAGTTGATTCCTGTAAATTATCTTTCCGACTCAGATGTCATTTTGGAACATGAGCTGGTTCCCGACCAATCTATTTGCCGTCGATTGTACCCTTAGGTCTATTCAACTTGTCCACCCTTGATCAGAGCGTATGCTTATGATCCTTCGCTTTGGAAATCATAATCCCTTTGATATCTAAGCATTGAATTATTCAGATGCTCTATAATCCGATGCCTTTGCATTCTTTCTTCAACTGGTTGTGTGCTGATGCTCACATTAGCTCCGCTATGGACCGCCAGATCCTTTGTTGGATTTCATCCGACATCGTCCTTCATATTCAATGACATTTTGAGCCTTTCCATGGGTATATAACGCCTTTGGTAAAATTGTATCCTTGCTTTGTCAACCGTGCTCTACTTCCAAGCTTGTGCTATTTACTCCTGAAGTTTGTGGTATATGTTCCTAAGATGCCCCGATGGGTTGAACCAACACCTTCCCTAATCTGATTGAACCCGTAAGATTTCACGGGCCATACTTATTTGGTATTGCACCAGGTAAAACTTTCAACAACTAATGCCATTTTTGAAACACGAGAAGTGAATGGAAGGTTGTACATTGAAGAAGTGGGAGTCGACCTTGAACTTTGTGTTCATGCCCATGGACACGATGTAGTTCCTGTCACAGAAGCTTCTTGTAATAATAACTATTTCCTTGATATAATATCATCTGGTCTCTGTGAATTGATCCTTTGCAATCGTGGTTCCGACCATGATTGTTCTCCTTTTATTCCATTTCTCAGACAAGATGAGGTACTTGTCTTCTGTAGATCATTTCACATGTCCACCCTCTACTCTGCTCTACCATCGAGTATTACACTCTGGTATCTCGGGAATATCATGGAACTGCATAACTTCTTATGAGTTCTTCATCAAGTATTACATTCTCACTGATTACAATTTTTCATGGGCTCTGAGTTATTAAACACTCAAAGACACCGATAACTGAATCAAGTCCGCACTATGGTTCAACAACTCTTAGCAATCTTCTTAACTACGAGTTTGTACCCGATCACGCCATTCCTAGCCTGTTCGGCTACATCATTATCATGCTAATTTTAACTGTGCTACCTGATCCTTATTCCCGGGGCACAACTTTCGATGACGAGCTAAGCATATGTCGATCTTCCTTGTCTTATTGGGTCACTTCGAACAACAAGCTTGATTCCAAGATTGGTGTCGAATCCATGGTTCCAATAATCTTTCGCTGCATTAGTCCTTTTGTTTGATGCAGTCGTTGTCGGTGGGAACGACACCTATGGGATCACAAGAATCCCTACTACGGTTAGCGGGGCGCGGGGTCGTGAGAAGAGCGGATCTAACAGGTAGCACACGGTTCGTTTATCCAGGTTCGGGCCGCGAGGATGCGTAAAACCCTACTCCTGCTTTGGTGGATTGTATATCTGTGTTCTTCAGCTAGCTATGGGGCGTGAGGAGCTCCAAAAAGCCGAATCCTTCCTCTGGTCACCTCGGGCCTCCTTTTATAGAAAAAGGGGTTGCCACAGTGGCACACAGGAGGTGGAAAGGGTACAGTGATGCGAGGTTATCCCTTGCATTACATGACAAGGCGCATTTAATGCGTCTTGCTTAGGTGGCCTTGCTTTATCGGGGACGGGGGGAGAGATCTGTCTCGTCCGTCGTCGCTCCTTCTTGTGTCGACACACGCCCTAGCCAGCGACGCCTGCGATGCCACGTAGGTAGGTAGGCAGCTGAAGTGGCGCAGTGGTGGGTCTTCACGAAGATCTGCATGCCGCCACGCAGGTGCCTGCCCAGCTGGTTGGGTCGGCAGCTGCATGCATGTGGTGGTGGAGGTTTAGTCGGCGTGGGCCTGATGGTGGTCCTGCGGGTGTCCTCGGGAAGGGCCTTGCCGGGGCCCCGGCAAGGGTCTTGTCGAGGTGCCTGCTGTCATCCCCGGCAAGGCGCTTGCCGGGGGCCTTGTGGTCTTCCTCGGCTGGGATCCCACCAAGGGTTGTTGTCTCCTTAGTGCGTATCTGATCTTGAATGTCTTCACAAAGATCTGCATGTCGCCACGGGGATGTCTCCTGAATCCTTGCCCTTTGGGGGCAGTGGACTCAAGGGCGATTTGCTCCATAGGCGCAGGACGAGTCGCCGCGGCAAGGGTCTTGCGGGGGCTGCTAGAACTGTCTCCCGGCAAGGATCTTGCCGGGGGAGTCTGCTTCGTCCCCTTTGCTCTTCGTGGTGTTGGCCTTGGCGTCGTAGTTATCTTGAGGTTCGGTCTTACCCTGGCTCACCTCCCTTGCCTTGCTTGGTGTGGTGGTGCCCGTGGCTCAGACTGCCCATGCACAGTTATAGGGGTACAAAAAGTGTACCCCTCTTTTTGTACACCGACAGGAGCCCCCGGGCCTGGTCCACACATAAGCGCAACGCGTTGTTGGGCTAGGCCCAAAAACGGTGCGCGGGCAGGCGGGGCGGTTTTTACCGCGGTAAGGTTCTTCACGGGCTGCGCTTCGCACGACTCCCGCGCGTGGCGCGGCGTGGGGAGGCGTGTGTGACGTGGGCAGCATGCGTGGTGTTGGTTCCCGCAGGCATGCGTCACACCACAGTTAATGTGAAAGGAGGTGGCCCGTGTTTTCCCCTATAAGAAAGGAATAACCGTGGGCGCGCTGCTCACTTTCTCCTCTTTCCTCGTGCCTTTTCCAATCTCAGAGCCGCCGTTTCCTCTCTTCCTTCCTTCCTAAGCTTCCGCCATCGCCCGCCGTCGTTGCTTTGCCATCCCCCTTCCTCAGCCCTCTAAACTTCTTGGTCGCCATGGAGCCCAAATCCGTCAAGGGAAAGGGGGTGGCTAAGGGCGCTGGGACTGTGGAGCCGCCGGAGAGCGCGCTCTCGGGGGACCGGACGAAGTCCGCCTTTTTCTTCCCCTCAACGGTTGATGTTCAAGAGCTCCGGGCCTGCTTCAGGCCCCTATGGGGAGCGAAGACGGGGGGAGAGAATTCGGGACACCCGGCGATGCGCGTCATTCCTGCTACTTGCGCCGATCCTGCTCCAAATCGGTATCCCTTTTTCGTCGATTATCTTTCTTGCGGGTTATGCCCCCCTTTCTCCAATTTCTTCTGCGACATTATGCACACCTTCGGCTTTCGCCTCTTGGATTTTACTCCGAATGCGGTGGCGTGCATGGCTTTCTTCGTGCATCTTTGCGAAGGCTTTGCCGGGGTGCAGCCCAACACGACGCTCTTCCGCCATTACTTCTTCCCTCGGATCCAGCCGGGAGGTGCCGTCTCTGGTTGCGTCACCTGGATCCCAAGATCCAAGGGGGCGTACCCAGACGGTGCCGTGAAGGAGAGGTGGGAGGAATGGCGTGGCCGATGGTGCTAGATTGAAGATGAAGACCCGCCGGAATTCTGCAAGGTCCGCCAAGTGCCGCCGGTCCGCGACAGTGATTGGAGTGATGTCGACGTCGCCGACGGGAGGCTCACTGTCGCCACCACCAGGATTCTCCGGCTCACCCGGGTTGGACTCACCCTTGAGATGATCGGGGCGGACTTCATTCGCCGCCGGATCGCCCCGTTGCACAACAAGGGGAGGCCAGCTTGGCTCTTTACGAATCCGGCTAACATTATGCGAATCCGCCCCGGCCTCGATCACAACTTCACAGTGCTGGTGCATGCCCACTTCTGCCAGCGGCTTTTCCAGCTTGATGTGGGTCGCGATGGCGAGGTCGAACGGACCGGCAAGGCCGCGAGGGCTGCCACAAAGGTTGGCAAGGCCCTCAAGGGGCCGTTTTTCAAGCTGCCAGCGGGGGTGGTCCCATTGTGCAACAATTCACGTCGGTCCGAGATCATCGCCATGATGCCGGACTATAATGCGCACGGCCCTGTCCCAAGCTAGAAGGAGCCGAAGGACGCGGATGTGCAGCAATTCTTTGACACCCTGATCGAGGTGTATGTCAATGCTGACGCCGAGCGGTGGCTTGTCATGGACACCACCCAGGCAGAGCTGGACTACATCGCCACTAGGGCGAGGGAGGCACAACTTGCCATGGAGGCCGGCAGCGTCGGGGGTGTGGAGGACAAGGCCGCAACGGCTGCGGAGGAAGAGGAGCTCACCCGGTGGGCGGCGGCCTCCGGGGAGGTCAGCAGCGCCGACACTGGAGCTCCGCTCGTCGAAGACGCGGCCGACAAGTCGTCGTCGGAGGAGGACGTGGCGGCGGGCTCGACGCCAACCAGGGGAAGAGGGCGAATCCTGCGGTGGGCTGGCTCCGACGAGTCGGTCCGGCGCGGCAGGGCTACGCGGCCTCAATTGACCCTGGAGGGGTCTGGGCATCACACGAGGGCCACGACAGCCAAGAGGCTGACGAAGGCCGCTGAGAAGAAGAAGACAACAACCCCTTCCTCATCTGGGCGCGCACAAACCCCGTCGTCTTCGCCTCCTCCGGCAGATGTCGACTCGGATGTTGACGCGGAGGTCACTTTTGATCTCGGGCCTCTCAGCCCGAAGAGGAAAAGGAAAGTGGTGGAAGAGGAGGAGGTGGATGACGAGTAAGTACTCCGTTCCTTACTGCCATTTCCATTCCTCTGAATTAAGTCACTCATCTTGATCCGTTTTTGCTTTTGGATGCAGAGACGTTGGCCCAGAGGGTGAAGAGGGCGAAGGCCTCGGCGAGCAGTCAGCCCCCAGCTGGGGCTTCAAAGACACCACTGGTGGTGTTGAGCAGCCCGGACAGCAGCCCCCGGCACAGCCCCCAGCGTAAGTTCGTCACCCTCCTCTTATTCAACATGTGGTAGGCGTTCGATGCTATGGTGTTGACCTTGTCGGGTTTGCAGGAGGGGAGCGGCAGCAGGAGGAGCCGCAGAGGGCTACCCCCAACACACCACCCCCATCAACTACGCCGCCACGAGGGGCGTCCCCAGCAAGGGCATCAAGCACGGAGCCCACACCCATGGAGGAAGAGGGGAACTTGGGCGCTGGTGACTCTGCCACGGCACCGGATGCTGGCGGGGAGGGGACTTCTGCTTCACAGCCTGGCACTGGTGAGTCGTCTGTCCTCCGTCTCTGTTTTTCCCTTATTCTTTTTCTTGGCTTCAATGCTCCCATTACTACCCAGGCCCTCCTTCAATGGGTATGGAGGACGTGGATACTGTTGTTGGGAACATTGCTGAGGAGGCCGCCAGGGATGCTGACGAGGTCGCCGCTGATGAGGCCGCCAAGGATGCTGCCGAGGACACCGCTGCGGGGGCCGCCACGGCGACCGGCGAGGCTTCTGCCGAGGGTGCCAGCAGTGGGCCTACCGGGGAAGCCGGCAAGGCTGCCGCCGAGGAAGAGGTGGTTGATGATCAGCCTCCCTCCTCCTCAACCTCGGGCCCCGGCAGATACCTGAAGGTGGGTGACGATCTTTTCGTCCATCTTCCAGGGGCGTCAAGTTCCCGGGCGCCCGCCGAAGGGGAGGTCTTTGACGGCGAGGTGCTTGCCGCCACCGGGCTCGAGGTTGTCGATGAGCCGGGCATTGGCGGTGATGGTTCTCCAGAAGAGCAGCTTTTCCGCGCTATGGGGGCCAACTTCCGAAAACTCCAGGCGCTCTACCGTGTCCGTCTGGACAAGGTTAAGTCCAGGACGGCAACGGTGGACCAGGCGGAGGTGGATTTCAAGGCGCGCGTTGTTGAGACGCAGACTTGGTTCCACCAGACTCGCGAGGAGTAGAGGGCCTTTCAGGAGGAATTGGCCAAGCGCAATGTCGAGCTCACCATGAAGATGGCTGACATCAAGAAGGCCCAGGAAAAGGCGGCGAACTTGGCCGCCGCGGCCGAGGCCGTCCGGAACTAGCATCAAGCCGCACTGGATTCCCAGGAAGAGGACCTCACCGTGCGTGAGGCGAAGCTTGCCTCATCGCTCCGTGGCAAGGATGAGGAGCTCGAGGCCCTTGTCGCGCGGCGGACTTGCGAGCTGGAGCAGAGGCACAAGGAGGCACTCGATGCCCAGGCTCTGGCCCATGCCGGCAAAGTAAGGGAGTTGAAGGTGGAGCAGGACGAGCTGAAGGAGAAGGCCCTCAAGCTGTCCAACGAGAAGAGCACGCTCAACAGCACCTTGGTGGAGGCACAAGGAGCGGTCATCAGCAGGGCTGCGGAGCTCTCCGAAGCGCAAAACTCCGTCAGAGATCTCAAGCTGAAGCTGGAGGATCTCGAGAAGATGTTGTCGGAGAGCAGGGCTCGGGAGGAGACCTTGACCAGGAGTCTGGACGAGGAGAAGCAGCTGCGGGCGAACGAGGCCGCCTCCCACCAGGATTATGTGGCGGGCGAGAACAGATGGATCAGCCATCTGGAGGACGTCGCCGGCAGGGTCACCTCGCAGTTGGCCACCATGGGATGCCAAACGTGAGGTACGCCCCTGAGCGCAGCGGGACCGTCAACACCAAGCTGACCCTGTTCTTCGAGGGCGTCCTTGGAGCCTTGTCTTATCTTCACTCCAACCGAGCGGCCACGTTGGCCGGGGAAGCCCGGCGACTTTGCCGGGGGGTCATGACCAAGGTCCTCACCAAGATGGCGTACTGGAATCCCGACCTCAACTTCGATGCCGCGATGGATAGCTTGCCGGATGGTATTGACCTCACGGTGCTCAAGGAGCGCATCAAGCCCGTCATCAGCTGCATCGACGAAATCAAGAGGGTGGAAGGCCAGCGCCGGGATTAGGCATCCCGTTCTTTACCGCCGCTGTAGGTTCACGACCAAGACAAATTTCATCTTTAGTTAGAACCGCAGCAATGATGTGATGTAATATAACTTTGCAGTACTTTTAATTTCATGCACGTTATTTCCCCGTTCAATTCCTCTTTGTATGCGCGCCCTACATCGATTGGGTAGGCTCGCCGGCGCGGAAGCCCCTAGAGACATTTTGGGGACGGATCCCCATGGGCCTGCTAGGTACGCGTGCTGCCGGATGAGCCACCTTTCCGTTCTGAACGCGGCCGCTTGAACTGTCGAGCTTGACTCGAGTCAGAATCGAGGGCGTTGTTGCTCGCGGAAGGCTACTCTGCCATTCCCGACGCAGCCGCTTGAGCTGTTGAGCAGACTCGAAACAGGGCAAGGGCGTTGTTGATCGTGGGAGAGCCCCCTGGCGTGCAGATTTCTCATACAAAGGCGTGACATCTCCGGGGGGAATAACCTCATATAAAAAGGATAGAACAAATAAGGGTTCAGTGCAACTTAGCTTCTGTTTGTAGTCGCTCGAGCGCTGATCTTCCGGCCTCCTTCCCTCTCCAAGAGCCACGAAGACGAAGGAGTGCTGGGCTAATTGCTAGAGCCGATTCTCACAACTGCGCCCCTACCTGGCGCGCCAGAGATGTCAGCGGGAACGACACCTATGGGATCACAAGAATCCCTACTACGGTTAGCGGGGCGCGGGGTCGTGAGAAGAGCGGATCTAACAGGTAGCACACGGTTTGTTTATCCAGGTTCGGGCTGCGAGGATGCGTAAAACCCTACCCCTGCTTTGGTGGATTGTATATCTGTGTTCTTCAGCTAGCTATGGTGCGTGAGGAGCTCCAAAAAGCCGAATCCTTCCTCTGGTCGCCTCGGGCTTCCTTTTATAGAAAAAGGGGTTGCCACAGTGGCACACAGGAGGTGGAAAGGGTACAGTGATGCGAGGTTATCCCTCGCATTACATGACAAGGCACATTTAATGCGTCTTGCTTAGGTGTCCTTGCTTTATTGGGGACGGGGGGAGAGATCTGTCTCGTCCGTCGCCGCTCCTTTTTGTGTCGACACGCGCCCTGGCCAGCGACGCCTGCGATGCCACGTAGGTAGGCAAGCAGCTGAAGTGGCGCAGTGGTGGGTCCTCACAAAGATCTGCATGCCGCCACGCAGGTGCCTGCCCAGCTGGTTGGGTCGGCAGCTACATGCATGCGGTGGTGGAGGTTTAGTCGGCGTGGGCCTGATGGTGGCCCTGCGGGTGTCCTCGGGAAGGGCCTTGTCGGGGTGCCTGCTGTCATCCCTGGCAAGGCGCTTGCCGGTGGCCTTGTGGTCTTCCTCGGCTGGGATCCTGCCAAGGGTTGTTGTCTCCTTAGTGCGTATCTGATCTTGAATGTCTTCACAAATATCTGCATGTCGCCACGGGGATGTCTCCCGAATCCTTGCCCTTTGGGGGCAGTGGACTCAAGGGCGATTTGCTCCGTAGGCGCGGGACGAGTAGCCGCGGCAAGGGTCTTGCCGGGGCTGCTAGAACTGTCTCCCGGCAAGGATCTTGCCAGGGGAGTCCGCTTCGTCCCCTTTGCTTTTCGTGGTCTTGGCCTTGGCGTCGTAGTTCTCTTGAGCTTCGGTCTTACCCTGGCTCACCTCCCTTGCCTTGCTTGGTGTGGTGGTGCCCGTGGCTTAGACTGCCCGTGCACAGTTATAGGGGTACAAAAAGTGTACCCCTCTTTTTGTACACCGACATTCGTTGTTCGATTGCTTCTTTGTGGAGCCTCTCGACAATAATTTGTCGTGATCATCATCAACATTTTGACTCCTTCCAGGATATCAATCTAATTCATGATGATAAGTGCAATCCTCGTCCCTTGGTAATTTGAATTACCATCAGCAACATCTTTACCTTCCTCTCATCACAACCTGTTCATGTTATGGATGCAACTTGCTATTCAGCTTGTATTATGTTCTACCTTGAAGTAATACTGTCTTTTATGCCAAGGATCCTGTGAGAATTGCCCCACCTCCTAAGAATTCTTGGTATGGTGATACTTCCCACCATCGCCATTCTTTCTCGTGTTGTTTCTAACCAGAATACCAACAAATGGTCTGTGATGTGTAAAATTCAAAAATTCTAGCAACCCTATTGCTTTGACCTTAATGGTCGATAGCCTCATTCTAAGTCTATTGCTTATTGAATCATCATTCAAACAATGATCATGCTACCTAGTCCAGATTTTCGGGTGCACTTTTCAGCCAATGTTTAATTGTGTATGTTTTCTTCGAGCATACATCATTATATCATTTGATCCAACAAATGTTATCCCCTTGTTCACATAAGTGTGGAAATCCACCTTTTGAAAATCTCAATGAATTGTCGCTGAGTCACTCAGCCACCTCCTCACCTCTCCTTCATTTAATGATGAACTCTTGTTTTGGAACCCTCTTTCATAGTTAAATTTCCGAGAATCTTACAATGTCATCTCGACAATTTGTGTTGCACCTTTCTTCTCAGGCATTCCGAGTCTGAGTTATCCTGACACCAATCAGATCTGAATCTCGGTCAGATATGATGGTTGGAACATATTCCCAAGAGTTATCACCTTGGTCTTTATGTGACCCGGTAATGTGATGTCGTGCCTAGCACACCTGGCCCGAGGCCCTGTTGTTATAGATTCCTTTTCAGCAAGGTTATCCATTCTTCCATGAGGAAATTGTAAGACTTATTCTATGATTTATTCCTGATGGATCCCTTGTGTTTCCAAAGCCTGATCTTTACCTGATGACCATGTCAATGCTATCTCGAAGCATGTCTATGGTACTCCAATTTTCAAAAAGAACATTTAAAGCCCAATGTTAAATGTTTCCTGCTCAATTATCCAAACACCGCTGTATGGGTAATGTCCTGAAATTTCTCTCCCCTTACCTAAAGAGTTTTCTGCATTATATCCTGTCATGGATATCGTGCTCTGCTTGTCCTTGGGAAGGATATACCCTTGAAATACGTGTTTAAACACATTTTCCTTTCCATTGTTCTGTTTAATCTGATAATCATATTTTTATTTTCATTGTTTGGTTTAACCTTTCTTGTGATCTATATGATCTAAGCAGTAATATTCTCCTGCTTATGTAAACACCTCGGTGTGCGATTCTGTCAGCAAGACCCTGTTACTTTTGTTGATGGCATTCTGGTAACCACCGATGGACGAGAACCTTGCCTATTGGTCCGCCTCGTTTCAACGAGCAGGAAAATGGTTCTCTTCGTCCCTCGCCCTTGGTACCAACGTTGTTGCCAACAAAATTGATAGGCTATCCTCTGACATACCTTGCTTACATGATCGTGCAAGACGTCCTCGCTCTTCCTACTTTTAACCCACATGGTGGGCCCATAACCCACAGGTCCCAGGATCGAAACCTGACTCTCCTGTACACCCTGATTCAAAGTTAGCCCTTGCGCTTGGTTTCGTGTGTAATTCATGAGCCACCTTCCGAGTGATCTATTCTGGCATCACACACAATACTTGGTCCCATTGCCCTGAAACCTTTCACACTCTGTTTCACTCAATGAACGATTGCCTATCCGCCCGAAACTTTTCATGATACCTTCTTACTTTGCTCTCGGTATTTTCTAAGGTTTTAATTCGAGAGTTACTTTCCCCCACCTTCCCCGATGTTATCTGCCAGATAGCCAACCTTGCAGAGGTCTGTTCTCTCAGAATACCCACCATTTATTCTTCATAACTACGATGGAGTTCCCGAATAAAGGATGTCGACTTCATCATGATGACCTGAAGCAGAGAAATGAAAAAATCAATGTAATGGATCGGCCTCTTCGAGAAGAGCAAGCCAGAATGAGAAGACCCGCTAGATTCGTTACCAAACCTTCCCCCCTTTCACTACCTCTTAAATCTCGAGACGAGATTTCTTGTAGTAGAGGAGATTTGTGACGCCCGGATAATTAAGCTACAGTAACCTCACCCTAGTGTGCCTTGTCAGTTATGTTTTGAAGCCATTTTTCCACTTAATGAAAACCGAGTAAAAATCAAATTTCAAATAATAAGTCAAATTCTTATTTCTTCAAACTGTCAATTAAAAATGTTCAATGAGTTAAAAAAATCACTAAGTAATTATCTTATAGAAACCAACATCATTTGACTCTCCAATTAATCCCTAGGACTTATAAAGTGAACCGACAACATTAAAATCAAGCCAATTCAATTTAAAACAAAAAGTTATATATTTCTAAATAAGTGAGACTTGGTGGACTAGCTCAAAACACTGTCTACTATTTATGTGACAGGTTTCATTTGTTACTAAAATCATTTGGTATTTAAATAAATTGCAAAGCAGAGAGAAAATAAGAGAGACAAGGACACTATAGAAAACAAAACATAGGGGAGGGCCCATGTGGACGGGAAGAGGCCCAGCCCACACTCCCAATCGTCTCCTCCTTGCTACAGGAGAGGCAGGGGGGTCGTGGCAGGCATCTAGCCGCCATGGCCTCGCCCTGGCCATGTGCCGATCATCCCCGAGCCCCCCTGCTGGTTAAAACGACGCTCACGACCCCTTTGGAACCCTGGATCCATTCCCCTCCTTTTCGTCGTGCCGCCGTCTTCTTCCCACGCTCGGCCGAACCATCGTCGTCATGGCCGCCTCCGTTCCTGCGCTCACCATCGTCCCCGCGCCCTGAAACTTTTCCATGAGCTCCGTCGTCGTCCGCCTTGTCATCTTCACCCACTTGTTCCAGCCGGGAGCCCTACTTCGAGTCCTGCTATGTCGTCTTCTTCCTCGGATGCTGCCAGTCATCGCCGTTCGATTCGTCTCCACCGAGCCTCCCGCAATCCCACTGACCTGCCCGTCGACCCAGCTGTGAGCCTCTGCTCCTTTCCCCGCTCTCTAATTCCTCGCACACGTCCCCGAGCACTGGCTTCCTTCATAGCCGAAGCTTTGTTTCCCGTCCTTGTTGCTTTTGTCGTTCGGTAGTTAGGCCCAGAACAAACCGGTCGCCGTCGAGTTCCGGGCGTGCCCTTCCCGTCGCCCTCGTGCCCACGTCCGCTCCTGGCCGCGCGCCCCGCTTGCGCTGGCTGCGCCCGGCTCGCCGACCGCCGCCTCTGCCTTCGGTCATGGCCGTTGCCAACGACCCAGTGCACCCCCACGATGCCTGTCATCGTAGACCGACGCGCGCGCCCGCGTCCAGCAGCAGCTCCTCGCGGACCAAACGTCCGTTGGGAGACCAAACCGGAGCCTCCGTTGCGCTTTTGCCAGCGCCGACGAGCCCCTGCTCGGGTCGTCGTGGTCCTCGCTGCGCAGCCGCTCGCTCCCGACCACCGGCCACGCGTGCTTCCGCAGCCGCCCGCCCGCGCGAGACCGTCCCTCCCGCGCTGCCCGCTGACCGCTGCGCGCCCGCCTCCGGCTTGCCACGCGCTTGGTCGCCGCCCCGTGCTGTGGCCTCGTGCTCGCCTTCGTGCCCTCCCCCGCTTGCCTCCTGTCGCCGCCTGCCACTGCCCGCCGGCCCGCGCCCGCCGCTGCCCTCCCGCCGGCGAGCGACCGCGCCTTGCCGCCGGTCACTGCCCCGCGGCCCCCTCCGCTCGCGCTTGGGGCCGCGCCGTGCCGCCCCCTTGCGTTGGTCGTCGCTCGAGCTGTGATCGTGCCCGCAGCAACCGTTCGGGCTATGCCCGATAACCACGCCCGATAGGCCCCCGGGCCTATGACGTTGGGCCCCATGCCCTGTTAGTTAAGAAAAATATAAAAAATTATAATTTAAACATAATATCAATTAATTAGTTAATTAATCAATTAATTAACGTAATTAAAGTCTGCTAATTTAGCTTAACCTGTTAATTAAACTACATAGTCACTAATTAGTTCAGTGAGTGTACGACAGGGAGGGCCCACCCCTGTTGACCAGTCAACGTTGACTGGTCAACTGGGACCCCCTGGACCCACTGTCATTTTTTGGTTCGCTGCTGGGTGCACTGCACCGGGTGCACCTAGCATTTCCTCTTTATTTTTCGAATTAATAATAATTTCAGAACAATATTAAAACTTTGAAAAATTAATATAAAATAAACCGTAACTCCGATGAAAAAGTTTTATATATGAAAGTTGCTCAGAACGACGAGACAAATCCGGATACGCAGTCCGTTCGTCCGCCACACATCCCTAGCGTAGCGAACACGCAACTTTTCCCTTCCGATTCATCTGTCCGAGAACGCGAAACACCGGGAATATTTGTGGCGGAGTGATTCACGGATTGGGCCCAAAAGGACGTTTGTCCGGACGGCCCTCTGAGTGAACCTTTGTGGCGGAGCGACATGATAGGTTGAGACCACCTATAAGAGAGGTGGGCTTGACCCTGGTCGGCGTCCGCGGTTATTTCAAAATAACACGCTTAACGAGATCTGAGTATTTGATCTGAGGCTGGCCATTGGCCTATACGCACTAACCAACTATGCGGGAACAATTATGGGCACTCGACGTCGTGGTATCAGCCGAAGCCTTCTTGGCGTCAGCGACTGAGCGGTGCGCGCCGGGTTGGACTGGAATGCCTGCTCTTGTATAAGGGAGGCTAGGTCTGCTCGCAGGCCGCATACGCAACACGCAGGTATGCAATGGGCGATGGGCCCAGACCCCTACGCCATAGGATTTAGACCGGCGTGCTGACCTCTCTGTTGTGCCTAGGTAGGGCTGCGACGTGTTGATCTTCCAAGGCCGGGAATGACCCAGAAAAGTGTGTCCGGACAAAGGGGATCGAGCGTGTTGGGAAATGTGGTGCACCCTTGCAGGGAAGTTTATCTATTCGAATAGTTGTGTCCCTCGGTAAAAGGACGGCCCAGAATTGTACCTTGACCTTATGACAACTAGAACCGGATACTTAATAAAATACACATTTCCAAGTGCCAGATACAACCAGGTGATCGCTCTCTCACAGGGCGACGAGGGGAGGATCGCCGGGTAGGATTATACTATACGATGCTACTTGGTGAACTTACCATCTACTCTCTTCTACATACTTCAAGATGGAGGCTGCCAGAAGCGTAGTCTTCGATAGGACTAGCCATCCCCCTCTTATTCTGGAATTCTGCAGTTCAGGCCACATATACTACCCTTTTCCATTTGGTACCAATGCATATGTAGTGTAGATCCTTACTTGCGAGTACTTTGGATGAGTACTCACGGTTGCTTTGCTACTTCTTTTTTCCCTTTCCCGGTTATTACGATCATATGATGGAGTCCAGGAGCCAGAGGATCCCGAGAATGATTCTACATGGAGTTCGGCTTCGAGGAGTAGTTAAGAGGTCCCATGCAGGAGGCCTTGCCTTTTCGATCATTGCTACTTTTGTGCTAGCCATCTTATGGCAACTTGTTTAACTTATGTCTGTAATTAGATATTATTGCTTCCGCTGACTCGTCTATGACCATTCGAGCCCTCAAGGCCCCTGGCTTGTATTATGATACTTGTATGACTTATTTTATTTTTAGAGTTGTGTTGTGATATCTTTCCGTGAGTCCTTAATCTTGATCGTACACATTTGCGTGCATGATTAGTGTACGATTGAATCGGGGGCGCCACATATGATTAATCCCTCTTGCAAGCATCCGCAACTACAAAAGAAGTATTAAGGTAAACCTAACCATAGCATGAAACATATGCATCCAAATCAGCCCCTTACGAAGCAACGCATAAACTAGGGTTGAAACTTCTGTCACTCTGGCAACCCATCATCTACTTATTACTTCCCAATGCTTTACCCTAGGCCCAAACAATGGTGAAGTGTCATGTAGCTGACGTTCACATGACACCACTAGAGGACACCATGCGTCTCATCAAAATATCGAACGAATACCAAATTCACATGACTACTTATAGCAAGACTTCTCCCATGTCTTCAGGAACAAATGTAACTACTCACAAATCATATTCATGTTCATAATCAGAGAGGTATTAATATGCATAAAGGATATGAACATATGATCTTCCACCAAGTAAAGCAACTAACATCAACTATAAGGAGTAATCAACACTACTAGCAACCCATAGGTACCAATATGAGGTTTTGAGACAAAGATTGGATACAAGAGATGAACTAGGGTTTAAAATGAGATGGTGCTGGTGAAGATGTTGATGGAGATTGACCCCCTCCCGCAGAGAGGATTGATAATGATGACTATGGTGATGATTTCCCCCTCCCGGAGGGATGTTCCCCCGGCAGAACAGCTCCGCCGGAGCCCTAGATTGGTTCCGCCTCGTGGCGGCAGAGTTTCGTCCCGCAAGCTTCCTTATGATTTTTCTCAGACGAAAGACTTCATATAACAAAAGATGGGCACCGGAGGCCTGCCAGGGGGCCACGAGACAGGGGGCGCGCCCCCACCCTCGTGGACAGGGTGTGGGCCCCCTCTGGTTAATTCTTTCGCCAGTATTTTTTTATATATTCCAAAGCGTGCTCCTGTGAAGTTTCAGGACTTTTGGAGTTGTGCAGAATAGGTCTCTAATATTTGCTCCTTTTCCAGCCCAGAATTCCAGCTGCCGACATTCTCCCTCTTCATGTAAACCTTGTAAAATAAGAGAGAAAAGGCATAAGTATTGTGACTTAATGTGTAATAACAACGCATAATGCAATAAATATTGATACAAAAGCATGATGCAAAATGGACGTATCAGGGACCACCCCGAGTCATCCAAGAGCAGCCGTCCATTCTACGCCTTCCACAACGTACACAACCACAACACCAACGATTGTCAAGAGCTGAGGGCCATCCGAGACGGACACTTCGGTCGACGCCCCGAGCGTAACGACCGGGGCTACGGTCGAGGAGGAGGGCGAAGCAGAGGACCCTGGGACGACCGCGGCCCCGCCAGGAGTGGCGCGACCGGCCTCATGGGGACCACTAGCAGGAGCAGCATCGTGAGGGCGCCTGGACGGACCAGCCTCACGAGGACCGCCCCCAGGCCAATGCTGGCCTTCCTCCGCTGCCGCCACCACCAAGAAGGAATGACGACCACCATCAGGACGAGGGGGCTGGGGGGCTTCTCGGAGCCGCGTGCTATCGCCTGCATCTTGGGCGGCACTTAGGCCCCAGCTTCCCAGCGCATCTTCAAGCAGTTTGCTCGCGAGGTGAATGTGGCCCTCCCCAGGCTCGAGGCCACGCGCCCGCTCAGGTGGTCCAAATACGCCATCACTTTCAGCTCGGCGGACGAGCTCAAGTGCGCGGCAACCGCCAGCGTCCTCCCGATGCTCTTCTCACCCGTCATCAGCAATGTCCAAGTCACCAAGGCCCTCATCGACGGTGGCGCGGGGCTCAGTGTCCTGTCCGTCGAGACGTTCGACAACCTCCAAGTGCCATATGACCAGCTGCAACCTACCAAGCCTTTCTCTGGAGTGACTGACGGCTCCACCACCCCGATAGGGCAGGTCTGCCTTCCTGTCACCTTCGGCCAGCGCGACAACTACCGCACTGAGCTCATCGACTTCAACGTCGCCCATATCCGTCTGCTGTACAACGCCATCCTTGGGTATGTAGCATTGGCCAAGTTCATGGCCGTAACCCACCACGGCTACAATGTCCTCAAGATGCCAGGAAGCGGCGGAATCATCATAGTACCCTACGAAGAAAGAGATGCGGTGTGCTCTCTGGAGCACGCCTTCCAAGGCGCAGCAGTCGAAGACCCCGACAGCGAGGACACCTTGTACCCTCCTGAGGCCATCCCCAAGAAGAAGAAGCAACTACTCCGTACAGGGCATCAGGAGAGCGGCGTTTCTAGCAGCACCGCCTCAGGATTAGCGCCCGCACCTGGGGCGCCTCCCTTCCTCGCATAGGAAGGCGCGCTCGGCGCCCTCTCGGGCAAGGCTCGGGGGCTCTCTTCTGGAGGGCCTCAGACCTGTCCAACATCACGAGGGAGGTGCTCGGGCACCACGTGGAGGCGTGCTTCGCTGCACGTTTCCCTCAAGAAGGCACAAGGCGAGAAGCGCCAGGTGCTCAGGAGTTCATCGCCCAGGCAGTCCAGGGGCTTCAGGAAGCAAGGGCCATACGCGGCGACCGCCGCCCACCACCCGACGTAGCTCCCCATCCTGGTGAGGGTGGCGGGCTGCGCGTCTGCGTCGACATTCCAGGGCGCAATAGGGTCGCGTCTCAGGAGCACTTCTGGCCTTCACGCACTGGCCGGTGCGAGGGTCCACCCCACAACTACGTTCGCATGCCGTTTGGCCTGCCGAACGCGACTGTCACCTATCAGCGTCATCTACGGAGCATTCTGGCGACTCAGGAGGCCAGGCACCATGCAGTCCTAACGGAAATGGCGACAATCCTCAAGGAACCACCCAAGCCCCCAGAGCCTCCTGAGGCTCAGGACCTTGGTGGCTCGTGAGGAGCGACTCTTCGGCACGCATCATCAGCTACTCCAACACCACTCTGGCAGCGTTATCAGGTGACTCTTTCCAGTTCATTCAGTTGGGGGCGCCCCTCGGGCTGCATTATCCCCAAGTCGCACGGGTCTGTCCCTGCGATGTGTATCCTTCTGCACCTTTAGCTTACTCTGCTGGGGGCGCCCCTCGGGCTGCATCATCCCCAGGCCGCTCGGGTCCGTCCCAGTGGCATATATCGTTTTTATATCTAAACTAGCTTATCTCCTTGCATGGTTCTCTGACGGCTACCGCTTGTTTGATTACATCTCGCGGTATCCCATGTTGCTGACCAATCTCCTGTTTACCCCATGGCGAGAACTCTGCATACTGGCACGACGCTTGTGCTTGGGTCCGTCCCTGCAACGCTGATACATCTGAGAGATCGAGCTCTGGCTCGCGGCCCGCTCCACACACGTCACCTCGTCAGATCCTTGGTGCCTTCGTCTTCTTGTGGAGCCATCAGCAGCTGGGTAACAACACGACCATGGGATATGCTCCCTCTCCGACTAACCTACAGGAACCTCCCGAGGATGACATCGGGCGGTACCGCGAGCACTTTCCTTTCCCATGCAATTCGCTTGCGCGTTAAAGGGGGGGCACCTGAGCATCGCGCCTTAGGAGCCCTTACTAGCTCTCCAGCACTCACCCCTGGCCTTGACCACAGCATCGCGACCTGGCATACCAGCGGCAGCTGAGCTCGCTCGAGGACTGGGACCTAAGGACGTAGAGCACACAGAAGAGTGTGGTAGGGAAGGGAAAGCCCGCACGGACCTAACCCGGCTACACTGTAGCCATTGACGCGCGAGCTTGGCGCAGCATGAGGAATCAACTTTGGACCGCTAAGATAAGTTTTCGCACTCGGGTCAGCCAAGCACTGCGGCATAGGATTCCCATCTGTTGCAACCTTGCTATGGCGACACCGCTTTCCTTTCCCATCCTTAGGTAGCTGCTTGCGCGCTAAAGGGGACCTCTTGAGCATCGCGCCTCAAGAGCTCTTATTGGACCTCGGGCCGCTCACCTCCTGGCCTTGACCACAACATCACGACCTGGCATACCAGCGACGGCTGTAGCTTGCCTGGGGACCGGGACCTATCGGCGTAGAGCACCAAGCTACCGCGAGGTTGGAAAGGGGGGGACTGAGCCGAAGTAGGACATGCAGTCGCACATCTTGATAATAAGGACAATATTAACCAAAGAGCAGTATGGATTCTTTACATGCCCCCATGGGGTTCGTCTCGATTCCTCACAAGGGCAAAAGAAGAAGGTTCCTAAGAGCTCTATCTACAAGCATCAACGCCACCGATGCCATCATCAACACTGGGCCATGGGAGGCTGACGCCAACCCCATCCAAATCATCGACAACGGCGGGCAGACGCCGCAGTCGCTCCTCGGGCACGGCGAGAGCTCGGGGGCACGTAGCTGTCGTCGCTCATCTCTGGAGTCTCGTAGGGCTCAGGAGAGTCGCTGGACTCCCAAGCGCCATCGCTGCTGCTAGAGGAACTGCCAGCTAGGCCAGTGGCAGGCCCGACTCCTGCCGCTAGGCCTTCCTGATGACCCCCTCCAGGGCCGCACTCCAGGCAGCGGCCTTCCTCGTCAAAGACCTTGAAGAACATCGTGGAAGCGCCAACGTATTCGAAGTGGAGCGCGAGGGCGCCCTCCGCACTCGAAGTGGAGCGCGAGGGCGCCCTCCGCACGGCAAACCTGGGCGACCTCACCCCATCCACGGGTCATGAAGATCTTGCCTGGGGAGATGAACTCAACCCCCGCCTTCGTCACCGGGGCATCGCACTCAGCGTGCTGCGGCCATAGCTCGAGGGGACCCCTCGACGACATTTCGGCGGAGAAGAACGAAGGGAACCAGATCCATGTATGCGGTGGCATCGCCGCCCACACCACAAGTTCACGCGAGGAGCCCTCGGCGTGGGTTCGTGGGGCGGCGGCGTGCTCCACCACTGCACGGGCACTACGGCCGTGGCGCGGGGGGCATCGGTCCCTGCCCCCTCCTCTGGAGTCTGCTGCCTGGGCGTACAAGGGCAGCATATAGCCTGGGGGAGGCCGTTCGTGCCAAGGACTCGACACCTCCGGCCTTGCAACGACTTCGTGAGGGCGGGCAAGCCTCTTCTTCGGCGGAAGAGGCCCAAGATCTTCACAAGGGGCTTTTCCCTTCTCGGCGGCGGAAAACCTCCGTATCGGTGCCATGGATGTCGCTGCTAGCAGTGAAGCGAGGAAGAAGAAGCAAGCGGGATGGAGGAAGAGATGAGCGACGGGGGCTCCGCCCCTTCCCCATTTATAGTGGGAGAAGGCCAACTGATGACCCCCACGATCGCAGGTAATGATGGCTTTTCTACATGCACCAGGGACTCATCAAGTTGGGCAGTTGTCGAGGCAGCATGGGGAAGCGGAGACGCCCATGTCTCGTCAGTCGCTACGCGTCAATCGAGGCCGCTGGCTATTGGGGCCCGCGGCGCTCCGCACTTGCCCTTTGGCTTCGCCTCGAAGCCAAGTCCGAGCGCGCCTTGGTCCCGGGGGCTACTATCGGCGTTCTGGGAACGGGGATCCGCAGACTTGCCCGCCTGCGGCCCACGTCATGGCTCCTCCAGCGGCCTGGTACGGCCCATCTTCACCAGCAAAACACCCAAGACCCTCGCGAGGGGCCAAGCCTCGTGTGGCGGACGACACAAGACCTCCTCAGGGGCAGCCTCGCTAGGCTGGCTCGCGAGGAGCGGAGAGATCAAGGCGAGGGGCATCTTGTGACGTTCCCGTGATGTGAGTCATGACGACCAAGGCCAGGCGGGTGCCAGGTGGGCGCCAGCGGGCGCAGAGCACCAGTTGCCTCTTTCATGCTAAAGGAGCAGGCGCAGGTGAGGAGTCCCGAGGCATCAGGCAAAGGTTTCCATATTGGTGCAACAAGACCAAGACCGGCAGGACGGCAGGACGGAGGTCATCGCGGAGCCCACGACGGCTTCACCACCAAAACCTTTGGCAGGCGAAGACCACCTTTTGCCAGGATAGCTTGTACTAGCTGTCCCCCTTCAAATTGTCCGTTGTAGGATCCCTTCCCGCCTAATATTTGGGAAGAGGACCAGGGCCTCTATAAATAGTACTAGCCATCACCATAGGTGGGGGAGAGAGATCCATTCCACCCTCATACGCACAGGCTCATCGAGCTCAAGAACACCTCTCCTCAGGAGGCTGTTCCTCCCTTGTACTTGTTCATCCTCAGCCTACAAGGCAATCCTCCACACCACACTGGAGTAGGGTATTACACCACATCGGTGGCCCGAACCAGTATAAACTCTTGTGTCCCTTGTTCTTCGAGTTCGGCGAGCTAGGTATTCAGATCATTGCGAGGGCGTGAGGGGGAAGGAAAGATCTTCGTGCGCACCCCAGTGTTCAAACCTCCAGGGTTTTGCCGGAACCCAAAATCCGACAATATTAGATGATTATGTTAGCATTGGAAGACTATTTGATGGTTATGTTAGCACTGGAATATTAGATGGTTATGTTATATCATGCATTGGAAGCCTATGTTTAGGTGGTTCCGTCGACCCCGAGGCACCGTAAACCCTAATGCTTAGGTTTAGGTGGTTCCGTCGACCCCAAGGCACCATAAACCCTAATGGTTAGGTTTAGGTGGTTTCGTCGACACCTAGCCACCATAAACCCTAATTCTTAGGTTTAGGTGGTTCCGTCGACCCCGAGGTACCATAAAACCTAATGGTTAGGTTTAGGTGCTTTCGTCAACCCCTAGCCACCATAAACCCTAATGGTTAGGTTTAGGTGGTTCCATCGACCCCGAGGCACCATAAACCCTAATGGTTAGGTTAAGGTGGTTTCGTCGACCCCTAGCGACCATAAACCCTAATGGTTAGGTTTAGGTGGTTTCGTCGATCGCGAGGAACCATAAACCTTAATTGTTAGGTTTAGGTGGTTCCGTCGACCCCGAGGCACCGTAAACCCTAATGCTTAGGCTTAGGTGGTTCCGTCGACCCCAAGGCACCATAAACCCTAATGGTTAGGTTTAGGTGGTTTCGTCGACCCCGAGCCAGCATAAACCTAATGGTTAGGTTTAGGTGGTTTCGTCAACCCCGAGGCACCATAAACCCTATTAGGTTTAGGTGGTACCGTCGAACCTGAGGCACCGTAAACCCTAATGCTTAGGTTTAGGTGGTTCCGTCGACCCCTAGCCACCATAAACCCTAATGGTTAGGTTTAGGTGGTTCCGTCGACCCCGAGGCATGATACGTCTCCAACGTATCTATAATTTTTGATTGTTCCATGCTATTATATTATCAACCTTGGATGTTTTATATGCATTTATATGCTATTTTATATGATTTTTGGGACTAACCTATTAACCCAGAGCCTAGTGCCAGTTTATGTTTTTCCCTTGTTTCAGTGTTTCGCAGAAAAGGAATATCAAACGGAGTCCAAATGGAATGAAACCTTCGGAAAAGTTATTTTTGGAAAGAAAGCAATACAGGAGACTTGGAGTGCACGTCAGGGGATCAACGAGGAAGCCACGAGGCAGGGGGGCACGCCCACCCCCTGGGCGCGCCCTCCACCCTTGTGGGCCCCTTGTGGCCCCCTGATGTATTTCTTCCTCCTATATATACCCATATACCCTAAAACGACTAGGGAGCACAATACATCGGGAGTTCCGCCACCAGAGGCCTCCGTAGCCACCGAAAACCAATCTAGACCCGTTCTGGCACCCTGCCGGAGGGGGCAATCCTTCTCTGGTGGCCATCTTCATCATCCCGGTGCTCTCCATGACGAGGAGGGAGTAGTTCTCCCTCGGGGCTGAGGGTATGTACCAGTAGCTATGTGTTTGATCTCTCTCTCTCTCGTGTTCTTGAGGTGATACGATCTTGATGTATCGCAAGCTTTGCTATTATATTTGGATCCTATGATGTTTCTTTCCCCCTCTACTCTCTTGTAATGGATTGAGTTTTCCCTTTGAAGTTATCTTAACGGATTGAGTCTTTAAGGATTTGAGAACACTTGATGTATGTCTTGCCGTGCGTATCTGTGGTGACAATGGGATACCACGTGATTCACTTGCTGTATGTTTTGGTGATCAACTCGCGGGTTCCGCCCATGAACCTATGCATATGGGTTGGCACACGTTTTCATCGTGATTCTCCGGTAGAAACTTTGGGGCACTCTTTGAGGTTCTATGTGTTGGTTGAATAGATGAATCTGAGATTGTGTGATGCATATCGTATAATCATACCCACGGATACTTGAGTGACATTGGAGTATCTAGGTGACATTAGGGTTTTGATTGATTTGTGTCTTAAGGTGTTATTCTAGTACGAACTCTAGGGCTGTTTGTGACACTTATAGGAATAGCCCAACAGATTGATTGGAAAGAATAACTTTGAGGTGGTTTCGTACCCTACCATAATCTCTTCGTTTGTTCTCCGCTATTAGTGACTTTGGAGTGACTCTTTGTTGCATGTTGAGGGATAGTTATGTGATCCAATTATGTTATTATTGTTGAGAGAACTTGAACTAGTGAAAGTATGAACCCTAGGCCTTGTTTCAACACATTGCAATACCGTTTGTGCTCACTTTTATCATTAGTTACCTTGCTGTTTTTATATTTTCAGATTACAAAACCTTTACCTACCATCCATATACCACTTGTATCACCATCTCTTCGCCGAACTAGTGGACCTATACAATTTACCATTGTATTGGGTGTGTTGGGGATACAAGAGACTCTTTCGTATTTGGTTGCAGGGTTGCTTGAGAGAGACCATCTTCATCCTACGCCTACTACGGATTGATAAACCTTAGGTCATCCACTTGAGGGAAATTTGCTACTGTCCTACAAACCTCTTCACTTGGAGGCCCAACAACGTCTACAGGAAGAAGGTTGTGTAGTAGACATCAAGCTCTTTTCTGGCGCCGTTGCCGGGGAGGTGAGTGCTTGAAGGTATATCTTTAGATCTTGCAATCGAGTCTTTTAGTTTCTTGTTTTATCACTAGTTTAGTTTATAAAATAAAATTACAAAAAAATGGAATTAAGTTTGCCTCATACGCTTCATCTTTTTAATATCTTTCGTGAGTATGATGGAAAGGAAAATTGTGCCAGAGTGTTAGGAGAAGAATGTATTAAAATATTTGGCACTAAATATTTGAATGATGAGCATGATTGCAATTTTGTTAGTATGAGCTCCTTGAATATCCATAGTACTAATGATGATTGCACTAGTTATGATGAAAATGTCTCCTATAAACATGTCAATTTTTGTGGAGTACATTGGGTTTGTAAGTACACACCGAATAGGGAAGATAGATATTGCATGAGGCATAAGTACTTAGAAACTAAATTGTTGCAAGAAGGCTAGATGATTGTGCTGAAAATTTAAATTTTCTTGGCCGTACTTGTGGACTTTGCAATGAACAGGGTCATTTAGCTATTCGATGCAAATTGTTTCATGATCTAATCGTGTCCAAAAATTGTGATGACTTGATTTCCCTTGCACATTATAATGAACTTAGTTTGCTTATGGGCTATGAAGAAATGAAACGTATAACTAACTATTTTCCAGAATTTGCCCGTTATAAACTTCTTGGCTTTGATCTAGAGGAAATTTATATGTATTGTGCGGTGAATTGCATTGAAAATCCTTATATTGCCAATTACATAAAGAAAATAAATAGAAGATGAAGAGAATACTAATGAAAGGGAAGAGACTTCCCAATACCCTCCTATCTTATGATGAATCAGGTAACGAGGAGGAGCCTCCTATTCAACCAATCTCATTAATAAGGAGCTCCAAAAAGAGGATTGAACCCACACATGATGTGGTGAAGAAGAAGAAAAGAAAAAGGAAGAGAGGTAAAAAGATATCTCTCCCAAATAATGCTGCTACTGTTGTACCTCATGAAAATATAACTGTGGAAGATAATGATACTTCTTACGATCTTGAAAATCTTTTTGGCACTTGCTTGGAAGAATATGATAATTGTTGTACTATTGGTGATATCCATACTATTAATGATGAGAGTGATTATGCTTATGATATGAAAAGGCCCAAGATTGGGGATGCTATGTTTGATGAAGATGATGTTTTTGAGAATATATTTTCTGCAATTAATGTTTGTCCCAAGCTTGGGGATGCTACGTTTAATGAAGATGATATTTTTAGTCTCCCAAGTTTTGATATGCAAACTTATAATGATGATAGCATGCCTCCTACTTATGATGATTATTGTGATGATAATTATACTATAAAAAGTAGTGATTATATTTATAAAAATTTTCATGATTATGGTTACCCCTTTTCTGAACATTACTCTTTTAATGTGGAAACAATTTATAGTATTCCAGCCTCTTATGATACTCCCACTATTCCGATTGAGAAGAATTTTGCTTATGTGGAGAGTAGAAAATCTTCTATGCTTGTAGATCATGAAAAGAATGCTTTAGGTGCTGGTTATATTTTTGAATTCATTCATGATGCTACTGAAAATTATTATGAGGGAGGAATATATGCTTGTAGGAATTGCAATAATATCAAGTTTCCTCTCTATGTGCTTAAAGTTTTGAAGTTATGCTTGTTTTACCTCCCTATGCAAGTTGATTCTTGTTCCCACAAGTTGTCTGCTCACAAAATCCCTATGCATAGGAAGTGGGTTAGACTTAAATTTTCTAGTCATATTCTTCATGATGCTCTCTTTATGTTACAATTCTTATCTTTTATGTGAGCATCATTGAAATCATCATGCCTAGCTAGGGGCGTTAAACGATAGCGCTTGTTGGGAGGCAACCCAATTTTATTTTTGTTCCTTGCTTTTTGTTCCTGCTTAGTAATAAATAATTCATATAGCCTCTGTTTAGATGTGGTTTTATGTTTTAATTAGTGGTTGTGCCAAGTAGAACCGTTGGGAAGACTTGGGGAAAGTCTTGTTGATCTTCCTGTAAAAAACAGAAACTTTAGCGCTCACGAGAATTGCTGCCATTTTTATTTGGAGAGTGATATTTAGTTAATTCTTTTTTCAGATGATTAATAGATAAATTACTCACGTCCAGAAATTTATTTTAGAATTTTTGGGATTCCAGAAGTTTGCGTTAGTTATAGATTATTACAGACTGTTCTGTTTTTGACAGATTCTGTTTGTCGTGTGTTGTTTGCTTATTTTGATGAATCTATGGCTAGTAAAATAGTTTATAAACCATAGAGAAGTTAGAATACAGTAGGTTTAACACCAATATAAATAAAGAGTGAGTTCATTACAGTACCTTGAAGTGGTGATTTATTTTCTTATACTAACGGAGCTTACGAGTTTTCTGTTAAGTTTTGTGTTGTGAAGTTTTCAAGTTTTGGGTAAAGATTCGATGTACTATGGAATAATGAGTGGCAAGAGCCTAAGATTGGGGATGACCAAGGCACCCCAAGGTAATATTAAAGGACAAGCAAAATCCTAAGCTTGGGGATGCCCCGGAAGGCATCCCCTCTTTCGTCTTCGTTCATCGGTAACTTTACTTGGAGCTATATTTTTATTTACCACATGATATGTGTTTTGCTTGGAGTGTCATTTTATTTTATTTTGTTTTGCTTGCTGTTTGAATAAAATACCAAGATCTGAAATTATTAAATGTTAGAGAGTATTCATATAGTTGCATAATTGTTCGACTACTCATTGATCTTCACTTAAATCTTTCGGAGTAGTTTGTCATTTGCTCTAGTTCTCCACTTATATCTTTTTAGAGCACAGTGGTGGTTTTATTTTATAGAAATATATAAACTCTCATGCTTCACTTATATTATTTTGAGAGTCTTTATAACAGCATGGTAATTTGCTTAAATAATCCTAATATGCTAGGTATTCAAGATTAGTAAAAAAATTCTTATGAGTGTTTTGAATACTAAGAGAAGTTTGATGCTTGATGATTGTTTTGAGATATGGAGGTAATAATATCAAAGTCGTGCTAGTTGAGTAGTTGTGAATTTGAGAAATGCTTGTGTTGAAGTTTGCAAGTCCCGTAGCATGCACGTATGGTAAATGTTATGTAACAAATTTGAAACATGAGGTGTTCTTTGATTGTCCTCCTTATGAGTGGCGGTTGGGGACGAGTGATGGTCTTTTCCTACCAATCTATCCCCCTAGGAGCATGCACGTAGTGCTTGGTTTTTGATGAATTGTAGATTTTTGCAATAAGTATGTGAGTTCTTTATGACTAATGTTGAGTCCATGGATTATACACACTCTCACCCTTCCATCATTGCTAGCCTCTTCGGTACCGTGCATTTCCCTTTCTCACATTGAGAGTTGGTGCAAACTTCGCCGGTGCATCCAAACCCCGTGATATGATATGCTCTTTCACACATGAACCTCCTTATATCTTCCTCAAAACAGCCACCATACCTACCTATTATGGCATTTCCATAGCCATTCCGAGATATATTGCCATGCAACTTTCCACCATTCCGTTTATCATGACACATTCATCATTGTCATATTGCTTTGCATGATCATGTAGTTGACATCGTATTTGTGGCAAAGCCACCATGCATAATTTATCATACATGTCACTCTTGATTCATTGCCCATCCCGGTACACCACCGGAGGCATTCATATAGAGTCATACTTTGTTCTAGTATCGAGTTGTAATCTTTGAGTTGTAAATAAATAGAAGTGTGATGATCATCATTAATATAGCATTGTCCCAAAAAAATAGAAAGGCCAAATAAAAAAGGGAAGGCCCCCAAAAAAGAAAGGCCAAATAAAAAAGGGGAAAGGCCAAATAAAAAAATAAAAAATAAAATAAAAGGGACAATGCTACTATCTTTTTTCCACACTTGTGCTTCAAAGTAGCACCATGATCTTTATGATAGAGAGTCTCTTGTTTTGTCACTTTCATATACTAGTGGGAATTTTTCATTATAGAACTTGGCTTGTATATTCCAACAATGGGCCTCCTCAAGTGCCCTAGGTCTTCGTGAGCAAGCAAGTTGGATGCACACCAACTTAGTTTCTTTTGTTGAGCTTTCATAAATTTATAGCTCTAGTGCATCCGTTGCATGGCAATCCCTACTCCTTGCATTAACATCAATTGATGGGCATCTCCATAGCCCATTGGTTAGCCTCGTTGATGTGAGACTTTCTCTTTTTTGTCTTCTCCACATACCCCCCATCATCATATTCTATTCCACCCATAGTGCTATGTCCATGGCTCGCGCTCATGTATTGCGTGAAGGTTTATGAGTTTGAGATTACTAAAGTATGAAAAAATTGCTTGGCTTGTCATCGGGGTTGTGCATGATGAGAGCATTCTTGTGTGACGAAAATGGAGCATGACTAAACTATATGATTTTGTAGGGATGAACTTTCTTTGGCCATGTTATTTTGAGAAGACATGATTACTTGGTTAGTATGCTTGAAGTATTATTATTTTTCTGTCAATATTAAAATTTTGTCTTGAATCTTATGGATCTGAATATTCTTGCCACAATAAAGAGAACTACATGGATAAATATGTTAGGTAGCATTCCACATCAAAAATTCTGTTTTTATCATTTACCTACTCGAGGACGAGCAGGAATTAAGCTTGGGGATGCTGATACGTCTCCAACATATCTATTATTTTTGATTGTTCCATGCTATTATATTATCAACCCTGGATGTTTTATATGCATTTATATGATATTTTATATGATTTTTGCGAATAACCTATTAACCCAAAGCCCAGTGCCAGTTTCTGTTTTCCCCTTGTTTCAGTGTTCCGCAGAAAAGGAATATCAAACGGAGTCCAAACGGAATGAAACCTTCGGAAAAGTTATTTTTGGAAAGAAAGCAATACAGGAGACTTGGAGTGCACATCTGGGGATCAACAAGGAAGCCATGAGGCAGGGGGCGCGCCCACCCTCCCTGGGCATGACCTCCACCCCCGTGGCTCCCTTGATGTATTTCTTCCTCATGTATATACCCATATACCCTAAAACGATCAGGGAGCACAATAGATCGGGATTTCCGCCGCCAGAAGCCTCCGTAGCCACCGAAAACCAATCTAGACCCGTTCCGGCACCCTGCCGGAGGGGGTAATCCTTCTCCGGTGGCCATGTTCATCATCCCGGTGCTCTTCATGACAAGGAGGGAGTAGTTCTCCCTCGGGGCTGAGGGTATGTACCAGTAGCTACGTGTTTGATCTCTCTCTCTCTCTCTCTCGTGTTCTTGAGGTGATATGATCTTGATGTATCGCGAGCTTTTCTATTACATTTGGATCCTATGATGTTTCTTTCCCCCCCTACTTTCTTGTAATGGATTGAGTTTTCTATTTGAAGTTATCTTATCGGATTGAGTCTTTAAGGATTTGAGAACACTTGATGTATGTCTTGCCGTGCGTATCTGTGGTGACAATGGGATACCACGTGATTCACTTGATGTATGTTTTCGTGATCAACTTGCGGGTTCGGCCCATGAACCTATGCATAGGGGTTGGCACACGTTTTCGTCGTGATTCTCCGGTAGAAACTTTGGGGCACTCTTTGAGGTTCTATGTGTTGGTTGAATAGATGAATCTGAGATTGTGTGATGCATATCTATAATCATACCCACGGATACTTGAGGTGACATTGGAGTATCTAGGTGACATTAGGGTTTTGATTGATTTGTGTCTTAAGGTGTTATTCTAGTACGGACTCTAGGGCTGTTTGTGACACTTATAGGAATAGCCCAACAGATTGATTGGAAAGAATAACTTTGAGGTGGTTTCGTACCCTACCATAATCTCTTCGTTTGTTCTCCACTATTAGTGACTTTGGAGTGACTCTTTGTTGCATGTTGAGGGATAGTTATTTGATCCAATTATGTTATTATTGTTGACAGAACTTGCACTAGTGAAAGTATGAACCCTAGGCCTTGTTTCAACACATTGCAATACCGTTTGTGCTCACTTTTATCATTAGTTACCTTGCTGTTTTTATATTTTCATATTACAAAAACCTTTATCTACCATCCATATACCACTTGTATCACCATCTCTTCGCCGAACTAGTGCACCTATACAATTTACCAGTGTATTGGGTGTGTTGGGGACACAAGAGACTCTTTGTTATTTGGTTGCAGGGTTGCTTGAGAGAGACCATCTTCATCCTACGCCTCCTATGGATTGATAAACCTTAGGCCATCCACTTGAGGGAAATTTGCTACTGTCCTACAAACCTCTGCACTTGGAGGCCCAACAACGTCTACAAGAAGAAGGTTGTGTAGTAGACATCAAGGCACCGTAAACCCTAATGCTTAGGTTTAGGTGGTTCCGTTGACCCCTAGCCACCATAAACCCTAATGGTTAGGTTTAGGTGGTTTCGTCGACCCCTAGCCACCATATACCCTAATGGTTAGGTTTAGGTTGGTTCCGTCGACCCCGAGGCACCATAAACCCTAATGGATAGGTTTAGGTGGTTTCGTCGACCTCTAGCCACCATAAACCCTAATGCTTAGGTTTAGGTGGTTTCGTCGACCCCGAGGCACCATAAACCCTAATGGTTAATTTTAGGTGGTTTCATCGACCCCTAGCCACCATAAACCCTAATGGTTCGGTTTAGGTTGGTTCATCCACATGACCAAATAGCAAAACAATGCCATTAAAGTATGAACATAAACCATCAAGTTATCCACCCAAGTGGCATCAATCCATGAACCATCAAGTTATCCCCAACAGAACCATCAAGTTATCCATTGGCATCAGCACAAGTTGCTTTAGTGGCATCAAACCCAAAAGAAAACACATTGTAGTGGCATCAAACTCTAAATAATACACATTGTAGCATGAGCACAAGTTGCTGCTGTGTCATCAAAGCAAAATAAAGCACAATGTATCATCAACACAAGTTGCTGCAGTGGCATCAAACCAAAATAAAGCACAATGTAGTAGCATCACAAGTTACTGGAGTGACATCAAACCAAAAGATAACATTCCGCATTGTAGCAGGTGCACATTGTAGCATCATCAAAAGTTTGCATGGCACACCATCGCCTTCTGCCACCTCTACTAGCATTGAACCAAGCCATCCATCCAGTGTGTGTACCATCAGTTGGTGGAGGAGCACTAGAAGTTGAGGCACCATACTGCCTTGGGGCAAAGAATGGCCTTGAAGAATGAGAACCTTTCCCAGCAGAAGATTGAGCACTAGAAGATGCTCTTCCAGATCCTCTTCCACCACCAGCCCTTCTTCCAGCACCTCTACCAGCACCCACTTCCACCACCTCTACCAGCAGCACTTCCAGTTCTAGGTGTTGGTGTAGGAGCTCTAGTTGTTGGTGCAGGAGCTCTAGGTGTTGCTGAAGTAGCTCTAGGTGTTGCTGCAGGAGCTGTAGGAGCAACACCTCTTGCTTGTGAATTCCTTGCAGCAGGCTTGGAAAACAATTCAAAGGAAACACAGTTAATAATACTACAAGTAAGAAATGTACAAGGAAGAAAGATAATTTATAGAAACATCAAACTGAAGAACTGGTTCAAAGGGGCTTACCACATGTTTGTTCTTTCTTAAGGCCAACTCAGGTTTCAACTATTTAAGGCAGCTTGTGTATTTATGCCCTTGTAATCCACAATTGCTACAAGTTATAGTCCCCATTCTTGAGGTGGACTTTGGCTTTGGAACTTCAAGTTTTCCCTTTATCCTCTTCTCTTTCTTTCTTTCTTTCTTTCTTTCTTTCTTCACTTTAAATGCTGGTGGTTCTATGTCTGGACCTGGGGTCTTTGTCCAGTCATGCTCACTAGGGACATGATATATCATTGGTTCATATGCTGCCAAGTAATATGGTTTCTTGAAAAATTTGCTTACAAAGTCCTCTAGAAACCTTTTTGCCTTGTTAATTGCTGAGATGGCATGGTTACATGGGATCCTGATACTTCTCCAATGCATCTATAATTTTTGAATGTTCCATGCTATTATATTATCTGTTTTGGATGTTGATGGGCTTTATTTTACACTTTTATATTATTTTTGGGACTAACCTATTAACCGTAGGCCCAGCCCAAATTGCTGTTTTTTTGCCTATTTTAGAGTTTCGCCAAAAAGGAATATCAAACGGAGTCCAAACGGAATGAAACCTTCGGGAGCGTTATTTTTGGAACAAACGTGATCCAGGAGACTTGGAGTGGACGTCAAGAAACAATCGAGGAGGCCACGAGGCAGGGGGCGCGCCCACCCCCTAGGCGCGCCCTCCACCCTCGTGGGCCCCTCGTTGCTCCACCGACCTACTTCTTCCTCCTATATATATCCATATACCCCGAGAACATCCAGGAGCACCACGAAACCCTATTTCCACCTCTGCAACCTTCTGTACCCAAGAGATCCCATCTTGGGGCCTTTTCCGGAGCTCCGCTGGAGGGGGCATTGATCATGGAGGGTCTCTACATCAACTCCATGGCCCCTCTGATGATGTGTGAGTAGTTTACTTCAGACCTTCGGGTCCATAGCTAGTAGCTAGATGGCTTCTTCTCTCTCTTTGGATCTCAATACAAAGTTCTCCTTGATTCTCTTGGAGATCTATTCGATGTAATCTTCTTTTGCGGTGTGTTTGTCAAGATCTAATGAATTGTGGGTTTATGATCAAGTCTATCTATGAACAATATTTGAATCTTCTCTGAATTCTTTTATGCATGATTGGTTTATCTTTGCAAGTCTCTTCGAGTTATCAGTTTGGTTTGGCCTACTAGAATGATCTTTCTTGCAATGGGAGAAGTGCTTAGCTTTGGGTTCAATCTTGCGGTGCTCGATCCCAGTGACAGAAAGGGAAATGACACATATTGTATTGTTGCCATCGAGGATAAAAAGATGGGGTTTATATCATATTGCATGAGTTTAGCCCTCTACATCATGTCCTCTTGCTTAAGGCGTTACTCTGTTCTTATGAACTTAATACTCTAGCATGATGGATAGCGGTCGATGTGTGGAGTAATAGTAGTAGATGCAGAATCGTTTCGGTCTACTTGTCCCAGACGTGATGCCTATATACATGATCATGCCTAGATATTCTCATAATTATTCGCTTTTCTATCAATTGCTCAACAGTAATTTGTTCACCCACCGTAATACTTATGCTATATTGAGAGAAGCCACTAGTGAAACCTATGGCCCCCGGGTCTATTCTCCATCATACAAGTTTCCAATCTACTTTATTTTGCAATCTTTACTTTTAATCTATATCATAAAAATACCAAAAGTATTTACCTTATTATTATCATCTCTATCATATCTCACTCTTGCAAGTGGTCGTGAAGGGATTGGCAACCCCTTTATCGCGTTGGTTGCGAGGTTTTTATTTGTTTGTCTAGGTACGAGGTGACTCGCGCATGGTGTCGTGGTTCTAAGTCTGACAGTAAAATAGGGGGGTAGGAATGTAGAGGCAAGATCTCAGCTATGGAGGAGTTGTACATGCGAGTTTTACGAGTTCAGGCCCTTCTCGGAGGAAGTAACAGCCCTATGCCTTGGAGCCCGAAGGCGGTCGACTGGATTATATGCGTGTGAGTTACAGGGGGTGCGAACCCTTGTCCCCGAGGAGGGGTGGCTTATATAGAGTTCGCCAGATCCCTCCCGCCCTCAGTTACAAAGGGTTTAAGGTACATAAAGATGGGGACGTTACTGGTAACGCCTGTATTTAAGTGCTATAAATGACAATTAAGCCTACAAGTAAATGCTCGACCGTTGTTCGTGCAGAGTGGCTTTAGCTCTTCTATCTGTCGAGTGACTTCTGCGATGGTCGAGTAACATTGATTCTTTCGAGTGGAACGTCTATGGTCGAGTGGATGATGGTACCCTTTGAATGATCCTAGCTTCAAGGTGCTGTCCTAGGGGAGGATGTCTAGGTCAGGTCCATGACCCTACCTTAGGTACATAGCTTCATCATTAGCCCCCAAATGGTTCAGGGTTCGAGTGGAGAAGGAGTTGATAACCCCTCCTATTCAGCTTTTGTGCTTTGAGAATATCTTGCCCAGAGGTCGAATGAACCTTCATGATGGCTTCAACTGCTTGTTCAGTCGCCTTGATCCATTCTTGGTTTTGTCGAGTGAACTTTCATTGTCAAGTTTCGAGTGTCGATATGGAAAAAATCTTCCGTCTGGTGGGTTGTTCTGCCGTCCGCGGATTTCACGGGATTCGAATTTTGGGAAGCGCGTCGGGCGGGGGAGGCCACGGTAATCGGGACGGATTAGGCAGGTCGCCTCGATCCCCATGCCACCTTTTTTGCCACGTATCGCGCGCGTGACTGTTGCGGGATTTGATAAGATCGTCCGGGCCTACAAGTCAGTCACTCAGAAGTGTCCTTATAAAAGGCACCGGACCGGGCTTTTGAACAGTGCACCCTCATTCTCCTTCTTCCTCCTCAGATTTCTCCGCCGCACCTGCTTCTGCTCTCAGCGTCGTAGCCCCGCTCGGACTCGATTCGCTGCCAGGAGGAAGGAGAAGACGGTGGCGTTGGAGCGTGCAAAGAAGGCAACGGCGAAGGCGAAGGGGAAGAGGACCAGCCGGGGTGGATCCTCGTCATGGTCCAGCCTGCCGCCTGGCTGGATCCAGGGCGACTGGATCCGCTCGATGATCAGCCAAGACGACATCGACGATCTGGTTGAGGGGGACTGATCCCTCACAAATCGGCGCGGCTCCCGGGGAACGAGACCGAGCCGCAGGAGGGTGAGTGCGTTCTCCTCGCCACTCATGTCGACCGTGGGTTTTCTTTGCCTCCCCACCCTTTCTTTCGTGGTTTCTTGAACTTCTTTGGGGCTCAACTCCACCACTTTACTCCAAACACCATCGTGTACCTTGCTGCCTTCGTGTCCATGTGCGAGAATTTCTTGGGTTGCCGACCGCACTGGGGTCTCTTCAAACACATATTCACATGTCGCTCCCAGACGGTCAAGAAGGCCAACCCGAGTGACGAGAGGACGCACGTGATACATATGTGCGGGGGCCTTGGAATTCAAATGAGGAACAAGAGCACCTTCCCAGCTATGATCCTTCCCGACTCGGTCCGGGGCTGGCAGTCGACCTGGTTTTACTGCAAGGACCAGCCAACCCCGGGTCAGTCGACTGGACTTCCCCCCTTTTCCCTGGCTCGAGTGGAGAAGCCCTCCTCCTTGAGGTGATCCTGGAAGAGAAGGCGCAGGTGAAGGTGTTGCTCGAGCGGGTCGTCCAACTTGTCCGCGACGGAGTGACTGGTATGGACCTGCTGGAGGTCTTTCTCAGTCGACGCATCCAACCACTCCAAGCCCGTGACCATCCGATGTGGATGTACTCGGGACTCGAGGATTCCACTCGGATCCACCCGGAGGACGTTAGTGAGGACACGGTGGAGAAGTGGCTGAGAGGAATCACCGGCAACAAAGATAATCCCCGGGGGTCCAGGAGGGTGATTCCATTCGACCATTCGCGCCAACCGGAATAGGTATGATTCTGCATTGTCGAGTATCTTCTTGATTCACTATGCAACATCTTGTTGATGGTCGACTGTATTTCTTTTGTTCATTGTCTTTTCAGGCTCTTATTGATATGTACTCGATGCCCAATGAAGTGCAGGAGCAAAATGTCGAGGAAGGGGCGAGCGGGGGCGAGAGTGGCGAGTGGCACTCGGATGCAGAGGAGGACGAGGAGAGCGACGACCTGAGTGACGAAGAAGAGGTCGACTCACCTCCTCACAGAGAAAGGAGGTCCAAGCATGTCCACGACCCGGCAAACACCCCTGATCTAGTGGCCGCACCGACCGGGCAGTCTTCAAAGCGCCCTCGGACGTCTTCTCCGGTGCCGACTGAGAAGGTATCAAAACAGCTCAAGACTGCGCCGCCTCCTACACCGAAAGCATTGAAGGCCACATCCTCCAAACCACTAAAGGCTTTGCCCAGAATCAAAGTGACCATCCCCACCATCTCCGAGTAATCATCTGACCCGATCTTTTGGTCGACTCGAGCAACAGAACATAACCGACTGAATGTTGACATTTGCAGTGCTGCTACATCTGGAACTTCTTCCTACCAATACCGAGACGAGGAAATGGAAGACGCGGTTACCTCCAACCCAGCTAAAACTCTCATGATCTTGTTCTTGATTATTTGGTCGATTAAATTCAGGCGATTCACTTGGGGTCGACTGATTTATTTGCAGCCCCACCCAACGTCATCGAGCTTCCGGATGATGATGAAGATGTGCCCCCTAGGCCGAGAAAGAACAAAAAAGTAGCAGCTGGCAAGACGTATCAGCAGGGACCGATGACAACACCAACCGTCCGGCAATCTAAAGACGCAGGTGGGGCCTCTGTAACTTTTGCTGTCACATTGTCGAGTGAGCGCCCTGCACCGTCGATTGTACCGGTGTTTCCTTCAGTCGTCCAACCTCATGCTTCGGAGCTCCAAGCTGCCGCACCTGGGTCGTCTGCCCCCCTCTTCACCAACTACCATGTTCCGAAAAGCCAGTCGGACGTGGCTACAGAGGCCATCCGTCAGGCTAACGTGATGATGGAGCGGATGAAGGCAGTGCACGAGAACAACCAGGCTGCTTACGATGCCAGCGCGGCTCTTTGGGCCAATGTCCAGGTAAGTAGGATTTCGACTGACCTTGTTCTATTAAGATATGCTACCTGAAATATTTTCTTTCATACAATCTCTTATTGTTTGCGTCGAATCTGTACACCCACTGGTGTTTTGTTGTCTTTAGCATTTGCGCTCTTCCACTCGGCCTGGGCGAGTGGGATCTGAACCGGTGGGGGCATGCTAAGTGCACCCACTGGGTGTAGTCCCCGAGATCGCGGTCGACTGCGGGCAGTCGACTGGGGTCTGAGTACTTTTCCCTTTCCTTTCTTCCACTCGACCCGGGCTGACCGGCCGAGTGGGATCTGAACCAGTGGGGGCACGCCAAGTGCACCCACTGGGTGTAGTCCCTAAGACCGCGGTCGACTGCTGGCAGTCGACCGGGGTCTGAATAGTTCTTCTCTCTTTCTTCTCTTTTTTTGGGTAGACCGGCCGAGTGGGATCTGAACCTGTGGGGGCACGTCAAGTGCACCCACTGGGTGTAGTCCCCAAGACCGCAGTTGACTGCGGGTAGTCGGCTGGGGTCTGAGTCAACTTTAAAGTTTTATTCACTCGGAAGTAAATAATCTTTGATCTTGTCAATTGATGTGTCTTTTACCCTCTGTAGAAATCTTGTACTCTTATTGCCAAGTTCGCTGAATTTGAGGAGAAGCAGAGGCAACTCAACCTTGACTTGGAGTTGGCCAAACAAAAATTGAAGAAAGCTCAAGATGAAGTTGCTGGTATGGAAGGTAACTGCCTGTCGACTACTCACGTCGATCGTCCTTTAAAGTATTTCTTCGATCACTTGTTTGATCCGATTGCTTATTTTGCAGAGAAAATGAGGTTGGCTCTGGAGAAGAAGGACTTGGACCTTGCAGCTGCACAGAAGGAGGCTCAAGATAAGACTGCCCTTGCAGACCAGAAGTTGGCTTCGGTCGGAGTGCTGGAAGAAGAAGTAAGCAAGCTGAAGTCCTCTCTCACTGAATCCAAATGAGAGGTAACTCGTCATAAGAAGGATAAGATGGCTCTGAATGAGAAGCTGGAATCCGCGACTCGCAAGAAAAATGATGTGGAAGCTTATCTGAGAACTCTTGCCAAGAAGCTCTATCTTATGCTGGAAGGTACTCCTTTTAATCCGACTGCTTTACTGCTTGCGAGTTAATCCTGTCCAGTCGACTCACTAACTCTTTGACTGTAGAATTCTGCCAAAACTTTGACGAGGAAACTGGACAGATCGAGACGGATTTGGACCCTATTGCTTCTCTAGTCAGCGACGAGGCTACCATGAATGTGCTTCGACTGGAATATCATGTCGCCAGTGTGACAAGTTACCTCGCTCGTCTGAAGGTGGCAGTTTCACGGATCGACTCATCACTCTGGCCAAGGGCGAGGCTTCAAAATGACCTCGAGTCTCTGTTGGCTCGCCTCAACGAGGTCCCAGGTCGAGTGCAAGAATGGAAGAAGTCCTCTGCCCGGTGTGGTGCTTATGTGGCGTTGTCCTTAGAAAGAGTCAAGTGCAAGGAAGCTCGTGAAGACAAGCTGGCGGCGATCAAGGTCTCCAACACCAAAAGGCACGATTTCTAGTCCTTTATGGAGACTTTCATAGCTGCCGCCACTCGGATTGCAGATGGAATCGACTTGGACGAATTCATTGAACCTGCCAGCCCTCCTCCTGCCGAATGAACAGACTTTGAGATTTAAACTTGCCTTAAATTTGCCTCGGGATGCCGAGTGGTTGCTGTAACCATTAAACTTCTTCGGGCTTGATGCTCAAATACTTTTGATCTGTCGCCTGGAATTTTTAGGATCTATCTGAACTTGGTTTATTTCTGAATATGTTTGCATTTGCCTTCGCATGGAATTTTCTCTTTGGGATGTAGCCCTGAAGTGGAGAGTTCAATCGACTTGCGCCTCGTGGTCCTTGCAGACAAGGATGGGGTGCATGTTGTATTTGTGGCGTAGCTTGGAGAAAGAGGTCGTCGTCGACCTGCACCTCGCCGTCCTTGCGGATAGGGATGGAGTGTACGTTGTACTTGTGGTGTAGCTCGGAGAAGAGGGTTGCGGTCGACCTGCACCTCGTCGTCCTTGCGGATGGGGATGGAGCATACGTTGTACTTGTGACGTAGCTCGGAGAAAGAGGTCGCAATCGACCCGCACCTTGTCGTCCTTGCGGATAGGGACAAACAACCTTAGGCGAGTACTGGACTGCAGCTAAGCCTCCGAGTGAGAGGGTTGCTCACCACTTGGTAGGATTTTACAAACTTAGGCGAGTACTGGACTGCAGCTAAGCCCCCGAGTGAGAGGGTTTCTCACCACTCGGTAGGATTCTACAAACTTAGGCGAGTACTGGACTGCAGCTAAGCCCCCGAGTGAGAGGGTTGCTCAACACTCTGTAGGATTTTACAAACTTAGGCGAGTACTGGACTGCAGCTAAGCCTCTGAGTGAGAGGGTTGCTCACCACTCGGTAGGATTTTACAAACTTAGGCGAGTACTGGACTGCAGCTAAGCCCTCGAGTGAGAGGGTTGCTCACCACTCGGTAGGATTTTACAAACTTAGGCGAGTACTGGACTGCAGCTAAGCCCCCGAGTGAGAGGGTTGCTCACCACTCGGTAGGATTTTTTTAAACTTAGGCGAGTACTGGACTGCAGCTAAGCCCCCGAGTGAGAGGGTTGCTCACCACTCGGTAGGATTTTTTTAAACTTAGGCGAGTACTGGACTGCAGCTAAGCCCCCGAGTGAGAGGGTTGCTCACCACTCGGTAGGATTTTTAAAACTTAGGCGAGTACTGGACTGCAGCTAAGCCGAGTGAGAGGGTTGCTCACCACTTGGTAGGATTTTTTTAAACTTAGGCGAGTACTGGACTACAGCTAAGCCCCCGAGTGAGAGGGTTGCTCACCACTCAGTAGCATTTTACAAACTTAGGCGAGTACTGGACTGCAACTAAGCCCCCGAGTGAGAGGGTTGCTCACCACTCGGTAGGATTTTTTAAACTTAGGCGAGTACTGGACTGCAGCTAAGCCCCCGATTGAGAGGCTTGCTCATCACTCGGTAGGATTTTTTAAACTTAGGCGAGTACTGGACTGCAGCTAAGCCTCCGAGTGAGAGGGTTGCTCACCACTCGGTAGGATTTTACAAACTTAGGCGAGTACTAGACTGCATCTAAGCCTCCGAGTGAGAGGGTTGCTCACCACTAGGTAGGATTTTACAAACTTAGGCGAGTACTAGACTGCATCTAAGCCTCCGAGTGAGAGGGTTGCTCACCACTAGGTAGGATTTTACGAACTTAGGCGAGTACTGGACTGCAGCTAAGCCCCCGAGTGAGAGGCTTGCTCACCACTTGGTAGGATTTTATAAACTTAGGCGAGTACTGGACTGCAGCTAAGCCTCCGAGTGGGAGGGTTGCTCACCACTCGATAGGATTCTTTAAACTTAGGCGAGTACTGGACTGCAGCTAAGCCCCCGAGTGAGATGCTTGCTCACCACTCGGTAGGATTTTTTAAACTTAGGCGAAACAGATTCGCAGCTAAGCCTTCGAGTGAGAGGCTTGCTCACCACTCGGTAGGATTTTCTTTTGAACTTAGGCGAAACGGATTCGCAGCTAAGTCACCCACTGGGGGATTTCAGACGCAGATAAAAGCAACAACAATCATTCCAGAGGACTGTAAAGCTCTTGTCTTTGATAAACAAATTACAAAGGTATTTCTTATTACATTTTATTCGAACGAGTACTTAAGTATAAAAGGGGCGGAGCAGCTCCGCATTCCAAGCCCGTGGCTCGTCCTTCTTATGCTCAACATTGTAAAGGTGGTATGCTCCATTGTGGAGCACTCTGGTGACAATGAAGGGACCTTCCCAAGCCGGGGCGAGCTTATGTGGTTTCTGCTGATCCACTCGAATAACCAAGTCTCCCTCTTGAAAGGCTCGACCCTTCACGTGTCTAGCGTGGAATCAACGCAAATCTTGCTGATAAATGGTCGATCGGATCAAGCCCATCTCTCTTTCCTCCTGTAGGAGGTAGATTGCGTCTTTCTGAGCTTGTTCTGCTTCATCTTCAGAGAAGAGCTCAACTTGTGGTGCATTATGAAGCAAGTCACTCGGTAGAACAGCTTCAGCCCCATAGACCAAGAAGAATGGAGTTCGGCTAGTCGACCGATTGGGAGTTGTCCTCAATCCCCAGAGAACTGATGGAAGTTCATCAACCCAGGCGTCTGCTGCATGCTTGAGGTCTCGCATCAATCGGGGTTTCGGTCCTTTGAGAATCAGGCCATTTTCTCTTTCTGCTTGTCCATTCAATTGGGGATGGGCGACTGAAGCATAGTCGACTCGTGTGCCTTGTGAAGCGCAGAAGGTTCTGAACTCATCAGAATCGAAGTTCGATCCATTGTCAGTGATGATGCTGTGCGGAACCCCATATCTGAATATCAACTCTCTGATGAAGCTGACAACAGTACCAGCTTCAAGATTCTTAACAGGCTTGGCTTCGATCCATTTGGTAAACTTGTCGACTGCTACAAGCACATGAGTGAAGCCACTCCTACCAGTCCTCAGTGGACCAACCATGTCCAATCCCCAAACAGCAAAGGGCCAGACGAGTGGAATGGTCTTCAGGGCTGATGCAGGCTTGTGCGACATATTGGAGTAGAACTGGCAGCCTTCACATCTGTCGACTATATCTTTCGCCATTTCATTTGCTCGTGGCCAATAAAATCCAGCTCGGTAGGCTTTAGCCACAATGGTCTGAGAGGACGCATGGTGACCACAGGTCCCCGAATGGATGTCGTGGAGGATCACTCGGCCTTCTTCTGGTGTTATGCATTTCTGGCTGACCCCAGTTGCACTTTCTCTGAACAGTTGTCCTCTTATTACAGTAAAGGCCTTGGATCGACGGACGATCTATCGAGCCTCTTCTTCATCTTCCGGGAGCTCTTTCCTAAGGATATATGCAATGTATGGCACTGTCCAGTTGGGAGTGATGACCAACACCTCCATGACCAAGTCGACCACGGCTGGGACCTCGACTTCAGTCGGATTTGTGGCACTCTTAGGCTGCGGGGGCTCTTCATTGAAGGGATCTTCTTGAACTGAAGGTGCATGAATATGCTCCAGGAACACATTACTGGGAATCGCTTCTCTCTTGGAGCCTATCTTTGCTAAATCATCCGCTGCTTGATTTTTCAATCGGGGTATATGATGGAGCTCTAACCCCTCAAACTTCTTTTCCAACTTTCTCACTGCGTTGCAGTAACCAGTCATGGCTAGGCTTCTGACGTCCCACTCCTTCATCACTTGATTGACTACCAAATCTGAGTCGCCATAGACCATGAGGCGACGGACGCCGAGTGAAATGGCCACACGCAACCCATACAAGAGTGCTTCATATTCTTCTTCGTTATTGGAGGAATCAAAGTGAATCTAGAGGACATATCTGAGCTTGTCTCCTCGGGGGGATACCAGTACCACTCCAGCACCGGCACCATTCAGCATCTTGGAACCATCGAAGAACATGGTCCAGTGCTCCAAGTGAACTTGAGTCGGCAGTTGTTGTTCGATCCACTCGGCGAGGAAATCTGATATTGCTTGGGACTTGGTAGCTTTCTTTGCCTCGAACTTGATATCTAAGGGAAGTAGTTCAATCGCCCACTTTGCCACTCGACCAGTTGCATCTCTGTTGTTCAGAATGTCTGATAATGGAGCGTCGCTAACGACTGTAATGGAATGATCAGAGAAGTAATGTGCAACCTTCTTCGTGGTCATATAAATCCCATATACAAGCTTCTGATAATGTGGATATCTTTGCTTTGATGGAGTCAAAACTTCAGAGACATAGTATATTGGGCGATGAACTTTGTAAGCTTTTCCTTCTTCTTCCCGCTCGACCATAAGTACTGTACTGACGACTTGTCCAGTGGCTGCAATGTAAAGCATTAAAGGCTCTTTGCTGATTGGAGCAGCAAGCACCGGCTGGGTGGAAAGCAGGGCTTTAAGCTCTGCAAATGCTGCATCAGCTTCAGGAGTCCACTCAAACTTATCTAACTTCTTCATCAGTCGGTAAAGAGGTAGTGCCTTTTGACCGAGGTGAGAAATGAATCGACTTAGGGTGGCCAAACAACCAGTAAGCTTCTGGACATCATGCACACACATAGGGCGTTTCATCCCGAGTATGGCACCCACTTTCTCTAGGTTAGTGTCGATCCCTCGTTCGGAAACGAGAAAACCGAGTAATTTTCCGCCTGGAACTCCAAACGTGCACTCTGATGGATTAAGCTTGATATCATACCTTCTGAGGTTGGCAAAGGTTTCAGCAAGGTCAGCCGATAGGTCGGAACCTTTACGTGACTTGACCACAATGTCATCCATGTATGCTTCCACATTCTGACTGACCTGAGTGAGCAAACACTTCTGAATCATCCGCATGAATGTGGCTCTAGCGTTCTTCAAACCGAATGGCATAGTGACATAACAGAAGCACCCAAATGGGGTGATGAAAGCTGTTTTTATTTCATCGGGTCCATACAGACGGATCTGATGATATCCGGAATAAGCGTCCAAAAAGGACAAATGCTCACACCTCGCAGTCGAGTCGACTATTTGGTCGATACGAGGGAGAGGAAAGTGATCTTTCGGGCAGGCCCGATTGATATGTTTGAAGTCAATGCACATGCGAAGTGAGTCGTCCTTCTTTGGGACCATGACAACATTAGCTAACCACTCGGAGTGGTAAATCTCTCGGATAAACTCAGCTGCTAGAAGTCGAGCCACTTCTTCACCGATTGCCTTTCTCTTCTGTACGGCGGACCGTCGAAGGTGTTCTTTGACTGGTTTCACCTTTGGGTCGACTCGCAAACGATGCGCAGCCAGTCCCCTGGGAACACCTGTCATGTCAGAAGGTTTCCATGCAAAGATGTCCCAGTTCTCACGGACGAACTGGATGAGCGCTTCTTCCTATTTGGAGTCGAGTGTTGTTGAAATGTGAGTCGGAGCAGCATTGGGATCCGTTGGATGAATATGAATTGACTTCATTTCACCAGACGACTGGAATGCTGAATCTGTGGCAGGCTTCTTAGCTCGCAACAAATCACTCGACTACTGCCATCTATGCATCGGCGATCTTTGAGCCCTTCTGGAAGCACTCTTCTGCCATCTTTCGACTACTAGTGATAGTGATCACCCCTTTAGGACCAGGCATCTTCAATTTGAGGTACACGTAACATGGTCGAGCCATAAAAAGTGCATAAGCTGGCCTGCCTAGAATAGCGTGATAAGCACTCTGGAAATCCACCACTTCAAATGTAAACTTTTCTTTGCGGTAATTCTTGGAATCACCGAAAACTACATCAAGGGCGATCTGACTGAGTGACACAGCCTTCTTGCCAGGAATAACTCCATGGAAACTCATATTGCTTTCGCTGAGTCTGGACATCAGAATGCCCATTCCTTTCAACGTCTCTGCATATAGTATATTCAGACCACTGCCACCATCCATCAGAACCTTAGTCAATCGAGTGCCTTCGACTACTAGGTCGACCACCAGCGCTTGCCTCCCAGGGGTGGCTATGTGCGCTGGGTGATCGGACTGGTCGAATGTAATGGCAGTCTGAGACCACTTCAAATAACTAGGTGTCGCCGGAGCGACCATGTTCACTTCTCTGTTGATGACTTTCAGTCGACTCTTACTCTTGACATCAGCGAAAATCATCAGAGTGGAATTGACATGGGGGTAACCATCATCGTCCTCCTCCTCATCCTCAACTTTGTTTGATTCCTTCTCCTTTTCCTTGGGCTGTTTCTCTTGGAATTGCTGGATTAGGAGTCGACACTATCGAGTGGTATGCTTCGGGTAAATGAAATTACCCTCTTCATCTTTTTTGGTGTGAATGTGGCATGGTAAATCTAGCACATCATTTCCATCTTGATCTTTTACTTTCTTGGGGTTCCACGGCCCTTTGGGTTTCCCTTTGAACTTTCCTTCAGTCATGGCTAAGGCTTCACCAGGAACGGCTGGCTCGGCCTTGCGCTTATGCTTCCGACTGGAGTTCCCTCCTCCGGTTTCGTGGGCGACTATTTTTTGCTTTCCACTCCGGAGTCGGTCTTCTTCCTCACCATTGGCGTACTTGGTGGCAATCTCCATCATCCGAGTCAGAGTCATATCTCCTGTCCGACCGAATTTTAGGTTCAACTCCTGATACTTAATGCCTTCTTTGAAGGCACAAATTGCCTGGTGATCCGACACATTCTCCACCGTGTGGTGCAACATGATCCATCTCTGGATATAATCTCTCAAACTTTCATTCGGTTTCTGAACGCAGCACTGCAATTCTGTTAGCCCTGCTGGCCGTTTGCAAGTACCTTCAAATGTTCTGACAAATACTCGGGCAAGATCTCCCAAGTATAAATACTACTAGGCGCTAACTGATTCAGCCACGCTCTGGCCGAGCCCTCCAACATCAAAGGAAGGTGCTTCATGGCTACTTCATCATTGCCACCACCAATCTGTACAGCCACTCGATAATCCTCAAGCCAAGTGTTAGGCTTGGACTCGCCAGTGAACTTACTGACTCCAGTTGCCAGCCTAAAGTTGGGAGGAATCACCGCAGCCCTGATGGCTCTGCTGAAGCACTCTGTGAAGGAAATATGCCCTAGAGGCAATAATAAAGTTATTATTTATTTCCTTATTTCATGATAAATGTTTATTATTCATGCTAGAATTGTATTAACCGGAAACATAATACATGTGTGAATACATAGACAAACATAGTGTCACTAGTATGCCTCTACTTAACTAGCTCGTTAATCAAAGATGGTTATGTTTCCTAACCATGGACAAAGAGTTGTTATTTGATTAACGGGATCACATCATTAGGTGAATGATCTGATTGACATGACCCATTCCATTAGCTTAGCACCCGATCGTTTAGTATGTTGCTATTGCTTTCTTCATGACTTATACATGTTCCTATGACTATGAGATTATGCAACTCCCGTTTGCCGGAGGAACACTTTGTGTGCTACCAAACGTCACAACGTAACTGGGTGATTATAAAGGTGCTCTACAGGTGTCTCCAAAGGTACATGTTGGGTTGGCGTATTTCGAGATTAGGATTTGTCACTCCAATTGTCGGAGAGGTATCTCTGGGCCCTCTCGGTAATGCACATCACTTAAGCCTTGCAAGCATTGCAACTAATGAGTTAGTTGCAGGATGATGTATTACGGAACGAGTAAAGAGACTTGCCGGTAACGAGATTGAACTAGGTATTGAGATACCGACGATCGAATCTTGGGCAAGTAACATACCGATGACAAAGGGAACAACGTATGTTGTTATGCGGTCTGACCGATAAAGATCTTCGTAGAATATGTAGGAGCCAATATGGGCATCCAGGTCCCGCTATTGGTTATTGACCGGAGACGTGTCTCGGTCATGTCTACATTGTTCTCGAACCCGTAGGGTCCGCACGCTTAAGGTTTCGATGACAGTTATATTATGAGTTTATGAGTTTTGATGTACCGAAGGAGTTCGAAGTCCCGGATGAGATCGGGGACATGACGAGGAGTCTCGAAATGGTTGAGACGTAAAAATCGATATATTGGACGACTATATTCGGACATCGGAAAGTTTTCGAGTGATTCGAGTATTTTTCGGAGTACCGGAGAGTTACGGGAATTCGCCGGGAGAAGTATTGGGCCTTATTGGGCCATACGGGAAAGAGAGAGGGGCTGCCTAGGGCAGGCCGCGCGCCCCCCCAAGGCCTAGTCCGAATTGGACTAGGGGGAGGGGCTGCGCCTCTTCCTTGTTTCCTACTCCTACTACATGGAAGGACTCCTAGTTGGACTAGGAAAGGGGAATCCTACTCCCGGTGGGAGTAGGACTCCCCTAGGCGCGCCATAGAGAGGGCCGGCCCTCCCCTCCTCCACTCCTTTATATACGAGGGCAGGGGCACCCCATAGACACACAAGTTGATCTTCGTGATCATTCCTTAGCCGTGTGCGGTGCCCCCCTCCACCATATTCCACCTCGGTCATATTGTAGCGGTGCTTAGGCGAAGCCCTGCGACGGTAGAACGTCAAAATCGTCACCACGCCGTCGTGCTGACGGAACTCCTCCCCGACGCTTTGCTGGATCGGAGCCCGGGGATCGTCATCGAGCTGAACGTGTGCTAGAACTCGGAGGTGCCGTAGTTTCGGTGCTTGATCGGTCGGGCCATGGAGACGTACGACTACATCAATCAAACGCTTCCGTTGTCGATCTACAAGGGTACGTAGATCACACTCTCCCCTCTCGTTGCTATGCATCACCATGATCTTGCATGTGCGTAGGAATTTTTTTGAAATTACTACGTTCCCCAACACTCTGGACCCGAGACATGTACCCTGCTGCTGGTTGGGAAATCTCTATCGTGACCCTCTGTGTGAGCTCTGTTTCTGTCGATCAGACCCTGAACGAGAATAGATCTCGCATCAAAGCCCGGCTCCCTGGGGTCGACTGGAATCCTTCGCCCATCACTGTGAGGACGTATGTCATCATGCTGTCGAGGCACGTATGACCCACTCCTTGGGGGAGGCGTGGGCACTCGACGACGATCATCGTGATCGAGTCGGTGATCATACTGCTCGCGGTTTTTGTACTGATCTCGCCGGTCCTCACGTCCTTCACGCCTCGGGGGCAATCTCGGGCTGTGAGCCGACTGGACTGTGTCTGCAACCACGGATCTGCTATGGATCATATTCTGCGACTGAGATACTGCTGTATTCTGCTCTCCCGCCGCACGGAGCAAAGCCCAGATCTGCACCAGACCTCGACCAGCTTCTGACTGGGAAGGTTGGATTGACTCCGCTATTCGGGCCGCAGCTGCGAGATTCTGGATCGGAGTTCGGTATACCTGAGTCGGAGGCGGAAAAAGTTGGCGTCGACTGGACTTGGGGATACGCTGCCGAGCACACTCGTCGAGTGGGCGCTGGAGGCTCTCCAGTCAAGTGCGCTCAGCCAAGTTGTCTAGGCGCGCCTCCTCCAAGGCCTGAGCCTCAGGGGTTTCTCCAACGATAGGAGTGTGAAGCGCATCCATGTTCCGGCGGCGAAGTTCTTCCCTCCGCTGCGAAGAGAGGGGTTCGGGGGGTACTCTTCGTGAACACGTGACGGATCGCCGCCCCCATCGCCCCCGTCTTCACGAGTGAAGCCAGGAGGACTGCGTGGTCCATTGACCATCAAAACTTCTGTCGCGGGGTCGCTGCTGTCGCACTCGGATGCAGTCTCTACGGAGCTAGTCGACAGGTCGAACATGCCGTAGAGAGTTTCGTCGGGCTCAATTTCCGCGACTTGGGGGGTGGCCGACTGGCGAGCCACCGCATGCCTCACCCACCGCTGAAGCCTCGATCGACCGGAACGCTTGCTCCAGCGGGCTACAGGGAGGGAGGTCAGTATAGGAGCCGACCGATACTGAGTCGACGGCTGCCGTAGGAGGACGCCACGGACGCACGCGCGAAAGTGCGTTGCCCCGTGGACGGGGAGCGCCTCGACGTCAAGTGGCGCTTCTTGGAGCCAGGCGGAGTCGTCGGTGATGAACACGAGCGCGCCGAGACGGATCTCGCGGCCCTCGGCCAAACCTCCGCCTGAAACCATGTTGATGGGGATCGGGAAAATCGCAACTTCTCCAACAAGTCGCTAAGACACCTACCCCACGGTGGGCGCCAACTGTCGTGGTTCTAAGTCTGACAGTAGAATAGGGGGTAGGAATGTAGAGGCAAGATCTCAGCTATGGAGGAGTTGTACACGCAAGTTTTACGAATTCAGGCCCTTCTCGGAGGAAGTAACAACCCTACGTCTCGGAGCCCGGAGGCGGCCGACTGGATTATATGCGTGTGAGTTACAGGGGGTGCGAACCCTTGTCCCTGAGGAGGGGGTGGCTTATATAGAGTTCGCCAGACCCCTCCCGCCCTCAGTTACAAAGGGTTTAAGGTACATAAAGATGGGGACGTTACTGGTAACGCCTGTATTTAAGTGCTATAAATGACAATTAAGCCTACAAGTAAATGCTCGACCGTTGTTCGTGCAGAGTGGCTTTAGCTCTTCTTTCTGTCGAGTGACTTCTGCGACAGTCGAGTGACATTGATTCTTCTGAGTGGAACGTCTATGGTCGAGTGGATGATGGTACCCTTTGAATGATCCTAGCTTCAAGGTGCTGTCCTAGGGGAGGATGTCTAGGTCAGGTCCATGGCCCTACCTTTGGTACATAGCTTCATCACATGGTATCCTACTGGATTGATACCTTGGTTCTCAAAAACTGAGGGAAATACTTACGCTGCTCTACTGCATCACCCTTTCCTCTTCAAGGGAAAACCAACGCAGTGCTCAAGAGGTAGCAGATGCCACTGAGGTCCCACTTTCTGCAACCACATGTTTCAAGTTCCAAATTGATAGCATGTGTTTGCTCCCCACTAGTTACTTGCCACAAGTTAACACCTGCTTGAATGGGTTTGCAGTACCTGGACCTTTCCTTTTCAATCTCCAACTTCCCACTGTAATGTGGTGTGATCTCCCATCTAGCTTCCTTTCCACTCTCTCTATTCCTGTGCCACCTAACCATCTTCTTATCCTTTATGCCATCACACATAGTTCTTACTAGTTTTTTCCTATGATCTAGGATGTACTTGTTAAACACCTCAGACAAATTGTTGACAACCAAGTCAATCTTGGAATTTGTGTCAATTGCATGCCTAGCCCTTGTTTTCTTGGGAATTGCACTAAGCCACTGCCAAGCTTCCTCACTCTCAGCTTTGAGATCATCCCATTGCTTTATTAAGTTTGTGTTCATTATAGGCATAACTGGCATTATCCATGAACTTCTTAAGATCTTCCCCCCTAAAGCCAACATTTTGGAAGTTTGCATATATGTGTCTTAAGAAGAATCTTTGATGACTGTTAGAAAAAACACTATTCACTACATACAGTAGCCCCTGGTGCACACAATTTAAACAGCTAAGCTACTGTCTAATACACATGTAAACACATATTTAGCAGGCAATGCAAGGTGGATACACATACCTTCTGTCTGTCAGACATTATAGTATATGGACCATACTATCCATCTTCTCCTCCAAGACAAATTTTCAGTTGGTGTAGAAACCAGCACCAGTTTGCTTTGTCCTCTTGTCCAACAGTGCCAAATGCCAGTGGGTATATCTTGTTATTGCCATCTCTACCAGTGGCAGCAAGGATTTGTGCACCAGTGGTCAGCTTGATAAAACATCCATCAACACCTAAAACGGGAAGTAAATATAACATGTTAAATGCATTTATATGTGCAAGCTATTGAAACTAACAACATCAAAGTAGTGTACAAGCTCAAATAAACTAACCAATGAATGTTCTACACCCCCATAGAAATCCCTCCCTTGCTCCATTGATGCAGTAAAACATGGCATGGAATCTTGGTCCTGGATGTGGAATTTTCTCAGTGGCTATTGGAGTTACAGTAGTGACTACAACTCTACTACCAGGGTTTGTATGTATGACAGTCTGAGCATAGTCTCCCAGCCTTGGGTATTCCTTATGATATCCCAACACAGCCTCAACAGCTAGGTTTTTGGCCCATATGCCATAGCCTTGGGCACATCCACACCATACTTTTCCATGCAGGCATCAATAAGTGTATGTATGCTAGTACTGACATCAGATCTGAAAAGTGGCTCATATTGCTTTGCAAGCCACTTGGCACTTACCCTGGTTGTTTCAGTAGAACTAGGGCAAGTGTGTTGTATTCTCATCTTCTTAATTGCAAAAGTGTTTTCCCCTTTTATAACAGCTGCCACAATGCAGAACTTGCATTGTGCATTCTTGCAATGCACAATGATCCTCTGATCTGAGTTCATGTGATACTTGAAGTCTCTGCACTGAGTGATGTGCAAGCTCAACAAGGCATCTCTGAATTGATGTTGATCCCTGAAACACATATGCAGTTGTAGTTGTTGGTGTGGTTGCTCCAAATCCTCATTGTACCATACTCTAGGTGGCCTCTTCTTTGCCCTGCTCCTCCTTCTTTGAGGTAGCACAAATGCTAGTGGCTGAAACCCATCATCTTCACTGTCCTTTAGTAAACTATTATCTTCTTCATCTGATGATGGTTTCCAATCAGGTTGCACTTCTTCTAAAACACTAGAATGTGACCTTGTTGTTGGTCCCCTCCTTACTTGTAGCTTCTGCTTCTTCTTTGCTGGCACAGATATTTTTTCTTCCTCTTCTGGAAAAATAGGGTCATCATCCTCCAAATCAAATAATTCCTCTACCTTTGTGTCATCCTCATATAGCACTTGTTCTTCCTCCTCTGTTTCTTCTCCTGATTCTTCCTCCTTTGTTTCTTCCTCATCTAGTTCTTGTACTTCTTCCTCTCTCTGTCCGTTTCCCTCTTCCATCTCCATGTCTTCAGCATCACTCATTTCCTCATTGTGGTTAGGCCTTAAATCCCCCACATGATAAGGGTTATTGTCACTATCATATTGCCCTTCAGATGAAGATGCATAACTGCCATCATAGCCATCTTGTTCTTCTTCCACAACTTATTCTAACTTTGGATTTAGAACACTCCTGCTCTCTTGTGTTAAAATAGCAGGACCTATAGCTGCAATAGAGTAGCTACTCTGACCTTCATAAGCAACACCTTGCTAATCAACAACATAAATAGGAGGATCAGCTAGATCATAAACAACAGGCTCAGAATAAACAATTGGATCTAAATTTTGCTTCTCTACAAAACCCTTCTATGCTACACTGACAGCTGGTGGACAAGCTCTAAATAGCAAATTAAGCACCAAACTCTCCTCATTATGCCTCTTGATCAACTGTAGTTTAACATTACTATCAACCAATTCCAAGCCCTGCTCTCCTGGGCTCTCCATGTAAAACATTAGTGAATCATCAATACCAAAGCCTTGTGTTTCCATCAATGCAACCATATTCAGATATGTCACATCTGAATCGCTTAGCTTCCTCTCTAACAGATTGTTATTGTCAAAATGGATCCTCATTCCACATGTCTTCATATAAACTACAATTCACATGCAATTTACCTAATCAGCACACTATAACCCAATTAGAAAATAAAAGAGAAGAAAAAAAGACAGAAACTTATAGGACGCCACCTAGCCCATGGGTCAGCTCGTGGCTATTGCTAGGGTTCGCCACCCAAAGATGTGCCAGCCGTACCCGCTGCTCCATGGATAGTGTTGGCTCCATGAAATCGTCGTCGTTGCTCGAATACTCAGAGCTCGAGTAGCCATCGTCGCCCTCGATTGGTCCTGCCACGCCGCTGCCGAAGAGGGGAATGTTTGCGCCATCGTCATAGCCGTCACCGCCGCCGCCCCCACCGCCCGGGGTCGCCGCCGCCATCGCCGTAGAGACGCGCGGGGGAGCTAGGGTTCGTCATTCGTCGACGAACAGAGGAAGAGAGGAGAAGGAGAGGATACAGAGCACGAGCCGGTCCGATTCGAGCCAGACTGCACCTATCGAGCGAGCGGGCGCGTGCCGATTCGCCAGCGTGGCAGCTGACGCGCGGGCCCGGGCAGTCAGTTCCAGCGTCAATACATAGAAATACGAAGTTTAGCCCGATTTGCAACGCTTCGCCCCAAACTTGGTACTGACGCGTAAAAATTACCAAACTTGGTACCAATTCGCCATCGCCGCCCCAAATATGGTACTATCGTGTAATTAACTCACAAACTTAGGATGTTTATCCAGTGTTCAATCCTGCCTAAAATAACCAGTGTTGATCTCTACTCTTTAATTTTTACTGCCTCCGTTCCTAAATATAAGAGATTTTAATATGAACTATATAAGAGATTTTTACTGACAATTTGACTCTCTTACTACATCCACCTCCGGTGAACCTTCTGCATTGCTCGAAACCATGCTTCGACTATGCTCATGGTTGATCACTGCATTTCAATATTAGTAAGAAAATTTTGGACAATCCTAAAAAATTAACGAGGCAGCGGCTAGTCCTTTCTAATTTTTGATTGTACATGATGCCTCATCCTTTTAACATCTTTATTTTTATTTGAATCGGCCATGACACCATCCTCTATAATCAGCATGCTCTGAGTGCTATCATGTCTTCTTCTCACCATGTGTTGCACAGTGTGTGTTGTCTGGACCTGCTATATAAAGACAACATTGTCATGTTCCTTGCATGTGGCTACTATAAATAAGTTCATGGCAACATATTATTAGAAGGTTGAAGAATCCACAATAGAACACAAATAGGTGCAATAACTGAGGGTCAGGAAGGACTAGTTCGTCTCCTTCAATCGTCTCCCATGTATAGACGTAGGTGATAACGTGACACTTCCACGGCTGAGCTAGCCTGATTATCACTGGCCTCAGCCCATGTGCAACGATCAGCGAATCGCCCAGGCATGCAGAAAACGTGGGGTCTTTACATGCCAAGATAGCTATGCCTCGATTACCGTGAGACCTAAGCTTGTCTCGCCTCTAACACTTTCGCTAATGGGCTAGTTCACAATGTGCGTACCTTTAGCCTTTGGGTCGGTTATGGTAAGCTTATATGAACTGGTTCCAACTGTTTTTTCTGTAAGTTTTTCTGTGAGTTTTTATATATTTTCTCATCATTCTGTTCATTTTTCTTTTATGTTTATTTTTTTAACATTTCACATTTTTAATACATGCAGATTTTTTTCAAAATACATGTTGAACATTTTTCATATATAGGTTGAACATTTTTTGCCTTTTGTTTCTATGTGTTTTCTGTATCAGTTTTCATCGATTTTTCTATTTTTCTACTTTTTACTTTTTCTTCATTTTCTAAATACATGTGGACCTTTTTCCGATACATGTCGAACATTTCCATATAATGGTTGGCCATTTTCTAGATACACGCTGAACATTTTTCAAACAGATGTGGATCAATTTTTTTCTTAAATACACGTTGAAAATTATTTAAATGCAAATTGACCATTTTTAATACATTGTGAATATTTTACATATATGAAAAATAGTTTTTAAAATATGCAAACATTTGGTTAAGTGATAGATATATTTTTTAATTGCATGACCATTTTTCTAAATGGTACTTTTAAAAAAAATATTGAGAGCATTCTTTTACATGGTATAAACATTTTTTTAAATGTGAGAGCATATTTTTATAACGGTTGAACATTTTTTAAAGGTGATCAACTTTTTATGAATGATATAAAAAACTTTACAAACCATGGGATAAATTGTTTTTACATTTTTAATAATGTCATTAAGAATGTTTTGAACATGTGAAGATTTTTAAATGTCATGAAATTTGTTAAGAAGGTGCACAAATATTTTTTTAACTGCATGATTTTTTTAAAATACGAGATAAACACTTCCAAAGTTGGGTCCATACCTCCGTCTGGTTGTGCAATCAACCGTCTGTATTGGTCGTGTGTGCCAAGAGATCTCATGATGATGCCCATGGGTGTCAAACAGAGGAGTCTTCAGGTCCACCCTGCCCATGACCGGTTTTCTAAAAAAAATTATACATCAGTTTTTCAATCGGGGTTTCACCCAAAAAACCAGATGATGTCTTTTAGGAGCTGGATATTTTCAAAATCTCTTAAAAATTGGATATATATATTTTAGAAAACTGTTTAATATGTGAATGCTCGGTCTGTGTTATAAAAATGTTCTTCATATAATTGAAGTAAAGTTTGCCGTATATTAAAAAATCAGTGTATATAACAAAAGAATGGTCATCATATATTAGAAAAATGTTCATCATATATTGCGAAACTATAAAAATTAACAAAATGCGTGGAAATTTAAAAACAGAAGAAAAACTAAAAGCTGAAAAAGACAAAGGAATCGAAGCAGAAAACCCAAACCAATAAACACACAGAAAAAAGAATCGAAAAAGATAAATGCGCACACGCGTTAGATGGGCCGGCCCATCTTGCCCTGCTGTGTTTACTTTTTCGAAAAAATGTTTGAAATTCAGAAAAGTTCTTTTATGATTTCAATTCTTTCACACCTTTGAAAAAAAGTTCACAGCAACATACATTGAAAAAATGTTCATCGTGTATAGAAAAATTGTTCCGATTGCATTTTCAAAAAAAGTTCACCGCATTGAAAAAATGTGCAACATACATTGAAAAAATGTTCACTGTGTACAAAAAATGTTCCTCGTGTATAGAAAAATTGTTCAGATTGCGTTTGAAAAAATGTTCACCGTATTTTTCTAAGAATGTTCAGTGTATATTTGAAAGTGTTCATTGTATACTAACAAAATGTCCAATATGTATTTTACATTCATTTTAAAAAAATGTTCACTGTTCACAAAGATTGCCCAGAATTCGGAATTAGTTTCATTATTAAACAATATTCACATTTTTCAGAAAATATGTTCACACCTTTTTCCAACAAAGGTTTCGCAAATTGAAAAAAAGGGATCGGCCACGGTACTTTAATGTCAACGCTACGTTTTAGTCACAAACAGTTTTGCGGATGAGTGGCTATCAACGTTTTATTCGTGCCGAGGTCGGAAGTTCGAGTCCCACGCTCTCGTTGATTTTCGTGATTTTTTCACATCCGCTTGAGGCATGCTAATGGACCAGCCCGTTTTGTGCGCCCCTTCAACGAAGGCTGGACTATTGGATGCACGTGGGCGTCCAATAGGAGCTTCCTAATAGCTGCACGGTGAAGAATATGAAAAATTCACCAAGTTCCCTCCTTTGGGCTGCAAAACAACAACTAAAAAGGTCAAGTGGTTGTAAGTTCACGAAAAAACAGTCAAGTGTCGGCTTCCTCCTCCACATGCTCTTCTAGGTCGTGACACTGTTCCAAGTGTAGATTACATTAGAGCATGGCCAATGCATAGCCTCAGGGTGATGCCCCGTAGGATCGGATGTCAGGAAAAATAGGTTCGGATGGAGCAGCGGGATCATCCGTAGGAGGCAGGTGCTGGAAGAGAAAAGGTGTGGTCTGGTGCATAAAGCTAAAAAGGTTGAAGTGGAGAGTAGAGATGCATGTGTAGTGGGTGTCTTTATTTTCTATTTTTTATGAGGCTCACTAGTGGTAGCTTGCATTGGTGACACACGACGTAGGGTGGAGCATGATTACAGTCGGATAATTTCGGCTGGGTCGGACTGGATTGTCTGATGGATCGACATGAATGTTGGTCAAAGCAGAAGATGGCAGTGATTTCAGCGACGACGACATAGGAGCGTGATGCTGATGGTGGCCAACTTCTGGGGCATGGAAACACATGGTGCAGGCCTGAGGGCTTGTGCGGCTTCGACAGACTATGACGCGGTGTTGATTCAAGATGGTGCACACATGAGAGAGCTTGAAATTGACAAGGCGTGGGGTGGCAAGGCGCAGCTACATGGAGTCATGTTGAAGGTGGAGCTAGAGTCTAGCGGAAGATTTCACTCTGTGCTGATGGAGGGGCTTGTTGGGAATCTTTGCATGGAAAACAAAAAAAAGTCTACGCACACGCAGTGATCTATCCATGGAGATGCATAGAAACGAGGGGGAGAGTGTCTCTACATACCCTCATAGACCGTAAGCAGAAGCGTTTCACAATGCGGATGATGTAGTCAAACTTCTTCTCACGTCAACCGATCAAATACCGAACACACGACACGTCCGCGTTCTGCACACGTTCAGCTCGATGACGTTCCTCGCCTTCTTGATTTAGCAAGACGTCGAGGTAGTAGATGAGTTCCGTCAGCACGACGGTGTGGTGACAGTGATGGTGAAGTGATCTCCGTTGGGCTTCGCCTAAGCACTATGAAAACATGACCGGGGGTGTAAATGGTGGAGGGGGGTGCCGCACACGGCTAACAATTGTTCTGGTGTGTTCTAGGCACCCCCCACATATATATAGGTGGGAGGGGGAGGGGAGAGGCCAGGAGGCGCCCCAAGCAGGACTAAATCCTACTTGGGCTGCTCCCAAGCCGCGCGCCCCCTGCCATATATGTCGGAGGGGGGGGAGGAAGGAGGAATCCTATTCCACTCTTTCCTTTCCCTTCCCTTCTTTCCTTCTCCTCCTAGGCCGGCCCATATGGGGGGCGCACTAGCCCCTTGTGGTTGGTTCGTTTTGAAGGAAATATGCCCTAGAGGCAATAATAAACTTGTTATTTATATTTCCTTATATCATGATAAATGTTTATTATTCACGCTAGAATTATATTAACCGGAAACTTAGTACATGTGTGAATACATAGATAAATAGAGTGTCCCTAGTATGCCTCTACTTGACTAGCTCGTTAACCAAAGATGATTAAGTTTCCTAACCATAGACATGTGTTGTTATTTGATGAACGGGATCACATCATTAGAGAATGATGTGATGGACAAGACCCATCCGTTAGCTTAGCATAATGATTGATTAGTTTTATTGCTATTGCTTTCTTCATGACTTATACATGTTCCTCTGACTATGAGATTATGCAACTCCCGAATACCGGAGGAACACCTTGTGTGGTATCAAACGTCACAATGTAACTGGGTGATTATAAAGATGCTCTACAGGTGTCTCCGATGGTGTTTGTTGAGTTGTCATAGATCAAGATTAGGATGTGTCACTCTGTGTATCAGAGAGGTATCTCTGGGCCCTCTCGGTAATGCACATCACTATAAGCCTTGCAAACAATGTGACTAATGAGTTAGTTACGGGATGATGCATTACAAAACGAGTAAAGAGACTTGCCGGTAACGAGATTGAACTAGGTATGAGGATACCGACGATCGAATCTCGGGCAAGTAACATACCGATGACAAAGGGAATGACGTATGTTGTTATGCGGTTTGACTGATAAAGATCTTCGTAGAATATGTAGGAGCCAATATGAGCATCCAGGTTCCGCTATTGGTTATTGACCAGAGATGTGTCTTGGTCATGCCTACATAGTTCTCGAACCCGTAGGGTCCGCACGCTTAACATTCAATGACGATTTGTATTGTGAGTTATGTGATTTGATGACCGAAGTTTGTTCGGGGTCCTGGATGAGATCACGGACATGACGAGGAGTCTCGAAATGGTCGAGAGGTAAAGATTCATATATTGGAAGGTTGCATTTGGACATTGGAATGGTTCCGAGTTGTTCGGGCATTTTTTCGGAGTACCGGGAGGTTACCGGAACCCCCCGAGGAAGTTAATGGGCCTTAGTGGCTTTAGTGGAGAGAGGGAAGAAGGGCCACGAGGTGGCGCGCGCCTCCCCCTGCCCAAACCGAATTGGACAAGTGGTGGGGGCGCGGCCCCCCTCCTTCCTTCTCCTTCTCCCCTCCTTCATTTCCCTCCGATGGAAGAAAGGAAAAGGGGGGTCCGAATCCTACTTGGACTAGGAGTCCAAGTAGGACTCCCCTGGCGCTCCCCTCATGGCCGACCTCCTCTCTCCCCCCCTCCTTTATATACGTGGCCAGGGGGCACCCCAATAGCGCAACAGACGATCTCTTAGCCATGTGCGGTGCCCCCCTCCACAGTTTACCACCCCGGTCATATCGTCGTAGTGCTTAGGTGAAGCCCTACGCCGGTAGCTTCATCAGCACTGTCGCCATGCCGTTGTGCTGACGGAAATCTCCCTCGTCCTCAACTGGATCAAGAGCTCAAGGGACGTCATCGTGCTGAAGGTGTGCTGAACACGGAGGTGCCGTACGTTCGGTGCTTGGATCAGTTGGATCGCAAAGACGTTCGACTACATCAACCGCGTTACTAAACGCTTCCGCTTTCGGTCTACGAGGGTACATGGACACACTCTCCCCTCTCATTGCTATGCATCTCCTAGTTAGATCTTGCGTGATCATAGGAATTTTTTTGAATTACTACGTTCCCCAACAGTGGCATCTGAGCCAGGTCTATGCATAGATGTTATATGCACGAGTAGAACACAAAGAGTTGTGGGCGATAATAGTCATACTGCTTACCAGCAACGTCTTACTTTGATTCAACGATATTGTTGGATGAAGCGGCCCGGACCAACATTACATGACCGCGTTCATGAGACTAGTTACACGACCGCGTTCATGAGACTAGTTCTACCAATGTGCTTCACACATAGGTGGCTGGCGGGTTTCTATTTCTCCAACTTTAGTTGAATCGAGTTTGACTACGACCAGTCCTTGTTGAAGGTTAAAACAACACACTTGATGAAAAATCATCGTGGTTTTGATGCGTAGGTAAGAACGGTTCTTGCTAGAAGCCCGTAGCAGCCACATAAAACTTGCAACAACAAAGTAGAGGACGTCTAACTTGTTTTTGCAGGGCATATGTCATGATGTGATATGGTCAAGGCGTGATGAGATATAAATTGTTGTATGAGATGATCATGTTTTGTAAAAGTTATCGGCAACTAGCAGGAGCCTTATGGTTGTCGCTTTATTGTATCAAATTCAATCGCCATGTAATTACTTTACTTTATCACTAAGCGGCAACGATAATCGTAGAAGCAATAGTTGGCGAGACGACAATGATGCTACGATGGAGATCAAGGTGTCAAGCTGGTGATGATGGAGATCATGACGGTGTTTTGGAGATGGAGATCAAAGGCACAAGATGATGATGGCCATATCATGTCACATGTGATTGCATGTGATGCTTATCCTTTATGCATCTTATTTTGCTTAGTACAGCGGTATCATTATAAGATGACCCCTCGCTAAATTTCAAGGTATAAGTGTTCTCCCTGAGTATGCACCGTTGGTACAGTTTGTCGTGCCGAGACACCACATGATGATCGAGTGTGATAAGATCTACGTTCACATACAACGAGTGCAAGCTAGTTTTGCACGTGCAGAATACTCGGGTTAAACTTGACGAGCCTAGCATATGCAGATATGGCCTCGGAACACTGAGACCAAAAGGTCAAACGTGAATCATATAGTATATATGATCAAATAGTGATGTTCACCATTGAAAAAACTCCATCTCACGTGATGATCGGACATGGTTTAGTTGATATGGATCACGTGATCATCTAGATGACTAGAGGGATGTCTATCTAAGTGGGAGTTCTTAAGTAATATGATTAATTAAACTTTAATTTATCATGAACTTAGTACCTGATAGTTTTTGCATGTCTATGTTGTTGTAGATCAATGGCCCGTGCTACCATTCCTTTGAATTTTAGTGCATTCCTAGAGAAAGCTAAGTTGAAAGATGATGGTAGCAACTACACGGACTGGGTCCATAACGTGAGGATTATCCTCATTGTTGCACAGAAGAATTACGTCCTGGAAGCACCGCTAAGTGCAAGACCCGTTGCAGGAGCAACTCCGGACGTTGTGAACGTCTGGCAGAGCAAAGCTGATGACTACTCGATAGTTCAGTGTGCCATGCTTTACGGCTTAGAATCGGGACTTCAATGACGTTTTGAACGTCATGGAGCATATGAGATGTTCCCGGAGTTGAAGTTAATATTTCAAGCAAATGCCCAAATTGAGAGATAGGAAGTCTCCAATAAGTTCTATAGCTGCAAAATGGAGGAGAATAGTTCTGACAGTGAACATATACTCAGAATGTCTGGGTACCACAACCACTTGACTCAACTGGGAGTTAATCTTCTTGATGATAATGCCATTGACAGAGTTCTTCAATCACCGCCACCAAGCTATAAAAGCTTCTTGATGAACTATAATATGCAAGGGATGGATAAGACAATTCCTGAGCTCTTCGTGATGCTAAAGGCTGTGGAGGTAGAAATCAAGAAGGAGCATCAAGTGTTGATGGTTAACAAGACCACTAGTTTCAAGAAAAAAGGGAGAAGGGAAGAAGGGGAACTTCAAGAAGAACAGTAAGAAAGTTTCTGCTCAAGTGAAGAAGCCCAAGTCTAGACCTAAGCCTGAGACTGAGTGCTTCTACTTCAAAGGGACTGGTCACCGGAAGCGGAACTGCCCCAAGTATTTGGCGGATAAGAAGGATGTCGAAGTGAAAGGTATATTTGATATACATGTTATTGATGTGTACCTTACTAATACTCATAGTAGCGTCTGTGTATTTGATACTGCTTCTGTTGCTCATATTTGCAACTCGAAACAGGGGCTATGGATTAAACAAAGATTGGCTAAGGACAAGGTGACGATGCGCGTGGGAAATGCTTCCAAAGTCGATGTGATCGCCGTCGGCACGCTACCTCTACATCTACCTTCAGGATTAGTTTTAGACCTGAATAATTGTTATTTGGTGCCAACATTAAGCATGAACGTTATATCTGGATCTTGTTTGATGCGAGACGGTTATTCATTTAAATCAGAGAATAATGCTTGTTCTATTTATATGAGTAATATCTTTTATGGTCATGCACTCTTGAGGAGTGGTCTATTTTTGTTGAATCTCGATTGTAGTGATACACATATTCATAATATTGAAGCCAAAAGATGCAAGGTTAATAATGATAGTTCAACATATTTGTGGCACTGCCATTTAGGTCATATTGCTGTAAAGCGCATGAAGAAACTCCATGCCGATGGGCTTTTGGAATCACTTGATGCTTGCGAACCATGCCTCATGGGCAAGATGACTAAGACTCCGTTCTCCGGAACAATGGAGCGAGCAACTGACTTGGTGGAAATAATAGGTACTGATGTATGCGGTCCGATGAGTGTTGAGGCTCGCGGCGGGTATCGTTATTTTCTGACCTTCACAGATGATTTGAGCAAATATGGGTATATCTACTTGATGAAACATAAGTCTAAAACATCTGAAAAGTTCAAAGAATTTCAGAGTGAAGTAGAAAATCATCCTAACAAGAAAATAAAGTTTCTACGATCTGATCGTGGAGGTGAATACTTGAGTTATGAGTTTGTCTTCATTTGAAACAATGTGGAATAGTTTCGCAACTCATGCCACCTGGAACACCACAGCGTAATGGTGTGTCCGAACGTTGTAACCGTACTTTATTGGATATGGTGTGATCTATGATGTCTCTTACTAATTTACCGCTATTGTTTTGGGGTTATGATTTAGAGACGGATGCATTCAATTTAAATAGGGCTCCATCTAAATCCGTTGAGACAACACCATAAGAACTGTGGTTTAGCAAGAAACCTAAGCTGTCATTTCTTAAAGTTTGGGGCTGCGATGCTTATGTGAAAAAGCTTCAACCTGATAAGCTCAAACCCAAATCAGAGAAATGTGTCTTCATAGGATACCCAAAGGAGACTATTGGGTACACCTTCTATCACAGATTCGAAGGCAAGATATTCGTTGCTAAGAATGGATCCTTTCTAAAGAAGGAGTTTCTCTCGAAAGAAGTGAGTGGGAGGAAAGTAGAAGTTGATGAGGTAATTGTACCTTCTCCCGAATTGGAAAGTAGTTCATCACAGAAATTAGTTCCAGTGATTCCTACACCAATTAGTGAGGAAGGTAATGATGATGATCAGGAAACTTTTGATCAAGTTACTACTGAACCTTGTAGGTCAATCAAAGTAATATCTGCACCAGTGGTACGGTAATCCTGTTCTGGAGGTCATGTTACTTGACCATGATGAACCTACGAACTATGAGGAAGTGATGATGAGCCCAGATTCCGCGAAATGGCTTGAGGCCATGAAATCTAGGAGGGGATCCATGTATGAGAACAAAGTGTGGACTTTGGTTGACTTGCCCGATGATCGGCAAGCCATAGAGAATAAATGGATCTTCAAGAAGAAGACTGATGCTGACGGTAATGTTACTGTCTACAAAGCTCGACTTGTTGCGATTTTTTTTGACAAGTTCAAGGAGTGGACTACGATGAGACCTTCTCACCCATAGCGATGCTTAAGTCTGTCCGAATCATGTTAGCAATTGCCGCATTTTATGATTATGAAGTTTGGCAAATGGATGTCAAAACTGTACTCCTTAATGGATATCTTAAAGAAGAGTTGTATATGATGCAACCAGAAGGTTTTGTCGATCCTAAAGGTGCTAACAAAGTGTGCAAGCTCCAGCGATCCATTTATGGACTGGTGCAAGCCTCTCGGAGTTGGAATATATGCTTTGATAGTGTGATCAAAGCATATGGTTTTATACAAACTTTTGGAGAAGCCTGTATTTACAAGAAAGTGAGTGGGAGCTCTATAGCATTTCTAATATTATATGTAGATGACATATTGTTGATTGGAAATAATATAGAATTTCTAGATAGCATAAAAGGATACTTGAATAAGAATTTTTCAATGAAAGACCTCGGTGAACCTGCTTATATATTGGGCATCAAGATCTATAGAGATAGATCAAGACACTTAATTGGACTTTCACAAAGCACATACCTTGATAAAGTTTTAAAGAAGTTCAAAATGGATCAGTCAAAGAAAGGGTTCTTGCCTGTGTTACAAGGTGTGAAATTGAGTTAGACTCAATGCCCGACCATTGCATAAGATAGAGAGAAAAATGAAAGTCATTCCCTATGCCTCAGCCATAGGTTCTATCATGTATGCAATGCTGTGTACCAGACCTGATGTGTGCCTTGCTATAAGTTTAGCAGGGAGGTACCAAAGTAATCCAGGAGTGGATCACTGGACAACGGTCAAGAACATCCTAAAATACCTGAAAAGGACTAAGGATATGTTTCTCGTTTATGGAGGTGACAAAGAGCTTGTCATAAATGGTTACGTCGATGCAAGCTTTAACACTGATTCAGATGACTCTAAGTCACAAACCGGATATGTATTTATATTGAATGGTGGAGCTGTCAGTTGGTGCAGTTCCAAGCAGAACGTCGTGGCGGGATATACGTGTGAAGCGGAGCACATAGCTGCTTCGAAGCAGCAAATGAAGGAGTCTGGATGAAGGAGTTCATATCCGATCTAGGTGTAATACCTAGTGCACCGGGTCCCATGAAAATCTTTTGTGACAATACTGGAGCAATTGCCTAGGCAAAGGAATCCAGATTTCACAAGAGAACCAAGCACATCAAGAGATGCTTCAATTCCATCTGCGATCAAGTCAAGGAGGGAGACATAGAGATTTGCAAAATACATACGGATCTGAATGTTGCAGACCCGTTGACTAAGCCTCTCTCACGAGCAAAACATGATCAGCACCAAGACTCCATGGGTGTTAAAATCATTACTATGTAATCTAGATTATTGACTCTAGTGCAAGTGGGAGACTGAAGGAAATATGCCCTAGAGGCAATAATAAAGTTGTTATTTATATTTACTCATATCATGATAAATGTTTCTTATTCATGCTAGAATTTTATTAACCGCAAACTTAGTACATGTGTGAATACATAGATAAATAGAGTGTCCCTAGTATGCCTCTATTTGACTAGCTCGTTAATCAAAGATGGTTAAGTTTCCTAACCATAGACATGTGTTGTTATTTGATGAATGGGATCACATATTTAGAGAATGATGTGATGGACAAGACCCATCCGTTAGCTTAGCATAATGATCGATTAGTTTTATTGCCATTGCTTTCTTCATGACTTATACATGTTCCTCTTACTATGAGATTATGCAACTCCCAAATACCATAGGAACACCTTGTGTGCTATCAAACGTCACAACGTAACTGGGTGATTATAAAGATGCTCTACAGGTGTCTCCGATGGTGTTTGTTGAGTTGGCATAGATCGAGATTAGGATTTGTCACTCCGTGTATCAGAGAGGTATCTCTGGGCCCTCTCGGTAGTGCACATCACTATAAGCCTTGCAAGCAATGTGACTAATGAGTTAGTTACGGGATGATGCATTACAGAACAAGTAAAGAGACTTGCCGATAACGAGATTGAACTAGATATGTGATATGTCTCCAACGTATCTATAATTTTTGATTGTTCCATGCTATTATATTATCTGTTTTGGATGTTTAATGGGCTTTAATATGCACTTTTATATTATTTTTGGGACTAACCTATTAACCGGAGGCCCAGTGCCAGTTGTTGTTTTTGCCTATTTTAGTGTTTCGCAGAAAATTAATATCAAACGGAATCCAAACGAAATGAAACCTTCGCGAGGATCTTTTTTGGAACAAACACAATCCAGGTGACTTGGAGTGGAGGTCAAGGAAGCAACAAGGCGTCCACGAGGTAGGGAGGCGCGCCCAGGGGGGTAAGCGCACCCCACCCTTGTGGGCCCCTCGTAGCTCCACCGACCTACTTCTTTTGCCTATATATACTCTTATACCCTGAAAACATCCAGGGGAGCCACGAAACCACTTTTCCACCGCCGCAACCTTCTGTACCCGTGAGATCCCATCTTGGGGCCTTTTCCGGTGATCTGTCGAAGGGGGAATCAATCACGGAGGGCTTCTACATCAACACCATAGCCTCTCCGATGATGTGTGAGTAGTTTACCACAGACCTTCGGGTCCATAATTATTAGCTAGATGGCTTCTTCTCTCTCTTTGGATCTCAATAAAATGTTCTCCTCGATGTTCTTGAAGATCTATTCGATGTAATTCTTTTGCGGCGTGTTTGTCGAGATCCGATGAATTGTGGGTTTATGATCAAGATTATCTATGAACAATATTTGATTCTTCTCTGAATTCTTATATGCATGATTTGATATCTTTGCAAGTCTCGTCGAATTATCGGTTTAGTTTGGCCTACTAGATTGATCTTTCTTGCAATGGGAGAAGTGCTTAGCTTTGGGTTCAATCTTGCAGTGTCCTTTCCTAGTGACAGTAGGGGCAGCAAGGCACGTATTGTATTGTTGCCATCGAGGATAAAAAATGGGGTTTATATCATATTGCTTGAGTTTATACCTCTACATCATGTCATCTTGCCTAATGCGTTACTCTATTCTTATGAACTTAATACTCTAGATGCATGCTGGATAGCGGTCGATGTGTGGAGTAATAGTAGTAGATGCAGAATCGTTTCGGTCTACTTGACACGGACGTGATGCCTATTTTCATGATCATGCCTAGATATTCTCATAACTATGCGCTTTTCTACCAATTTCTCGGCAGTAATTTGTTCACCCACCGTAATATATGCTATCTTGAGAGAATCCACTAGTGAAACCTATGGCCCCCGGGTCTACTTCATATCATATAAGTTTTCGATCTACAATTCTAGTTTACTATTTATTTTGCAATATTTATTTTCCAATCTATACAACAAAAATACCAAAAATATTTATATTATTATCTTTATCAAACCTCACTTTTGCAAGTGGCTGTGAAGGGATTGATAACTCGTTTATCGCGTTGGTTGCAAGGTTCTTGATTGTTTGTGCAGGTACTAGGCGATTTGCGTGTAGTCTCCTACTGTATTGATACCTTGGTTCTCAAAAACTGAGGGAAATACTTATGCTACTTTGCTGCATCACCCTTTCCTCTTCAAGGGAAAACCAACACATGCTCAAGAGGTAGCAAGAAGGATTTCTGGCGCCGTTGCCGGGGAGATCTATGCTCAAGTCAAGACATACCATGTACCCATCACAAACTCTTATCCCTTGTATTACATTATTTGCCATTTGCCTCTCGTTATCCTCTCCCCCACTTCACCCTTGCCATTTTATTCGCCTCTTTTCCATTCGCCCTTTTTCCATTCGCCTTCTTTCGCTTGCCTCTTGTGTGATTGTGTGTTGGATTGATTGTTTGTCACGATGGCTCAAGATAATACTAAATTATGTGGCTTCTCCAATACCAACAACAATGATTTTATTAGCACTCCGATTGCTCCTCTTACTGATGCTGAATCTTGTGAAATTAATGTTGCTTTGTTGAATCTTGTCATGAAAGATCAATTCTCTGGCCTTCCTAGTGAAGATGCCGCTACCCATCTAAACAACTTTGTTGATCTGTGTGATATGCAAAATAAGAAAGATGTGGATAATGATATTGTCAAATTGAAGCTATTTCCATTTTCGCTTAGAGATCGTGCTAAAACTTGGTTCTCTTCTTTGCCTAAAAATAGTATTGATTCATGGAATAAGTGCAAAGATGCTTTTATCTCTAAGTATTTTCCTCCCGCTAAGATCATCTCTCCTAGAAACGATATTATGAATTTTAAGCAACTTGATCATGAGCATGTTGCACAAGCTTGGGAGACGATGAAATTAATGATACGTAATTGCCCTACACATGGTTTGAACTTATGGATGATTATACAAAAAATTTATGCTGGATTGAATTTTGCTTCTAGAAATCTTTTATATTCGGCCACGGGAGGCACTTTTATGGAAATCACTTTAGGTGAAGCTACTAAACTCCTAGATAATATTATGGTTAATTATTCTCAATGGCATACCGAAAGATCCACTAGTAAAAAGGTTCATGCGATAGAAGAGATTGATGTTTTGAGTGGAAAGATGGATGAACTTATGAAATTGTTTGCTAATAAGAGTGTTTCTTCTGATCCTAATGATATGCCTTTGTCCACATTGATTGAGAATAATAATGAATCTATGGATGTGAACTTTGTTGGTAGGAACAATTTTGGTAACAACGCGTATAGAGGAAACTTTAATTCTAGGCCGTTCCCCAGTAATTCCTATATTAATTATGGTAATTCCTACAACAACTCTTATGGAAATTTTAATAAGATTCCCTCTGATTTTGAGATTAGTGTTAAAGAATTTATGAATTCGCAAAAGAATTTCAATACTTTGCTTGAAGAAAAATTGCTTAAGATTGATGAGTTGGCTAGGAACATGGATATAATTTCTCTTGATGTTGATTCTTTGAAACTGAGATCTATTCCACCTAAGCATGATATCAATGAGTCTCTCAAATCCATGAGAATTTCCATTGATGAGTGCAAAGAAAGAACCGCTAGGATGCATGCTAAGAAAGATTGCTTTGTGAAAGTGTGTTCTTCTAGTTATCATGGTAATAATGATGAAGATCTAAAAGTGATTGATGTATCCCCTATTAAATCTTTGTTTTCCAATTTGAATCTTGATTAAGATGGGACTAGAGATGAGTCAACTTTAGTTAAAAGGCGTCCCAATGATTTGGAGTTTTTAGATCTTGATGCTAAAATTGCTAAAAGTGGGATTGAAGAGGTCAAAACTTTACATAGCAATGAACCCACTATTTTGGATTTCAAGGAATTTAATTATTATAATTGCTCTTTGATATATTGTTTTTCCTTGTTGCAATCCGTGTTAAATTCTCCTCATGCTTATGATCAAAACAAAGCTTTTACTAAGCATATCGTTGATGCTTTAATGCAATCTTATGAAGAAAAGATTGAACTAGAAGTTTCTATCCATAGAAAACTTTATGATGAGTGGGAACCTACTATTAAAATTAATATCAAAGATCATGAATTCTATGCTTTATGTGATTTTGGTGCTAGTGTTTCCACGATTCCAAAAACGTTGTGTGATGTGTTAGGTTTCCGTGAATTTGATGATTGTTCTTTAAATTTGCACCTTGTGGATTCCACCACTAAGAAACCTATGGGAAGGATTAATGATGTTCTTATTGTTGCAAATAGGAATTATGTGCCCGTAGATTTCATTGTTCTTGATATAGATTGCAATCCTACATGTCCTATTATTCTTGGTAGACCTTTCCTTAGAACGATTGGTGCAATTATTGACATGAAAGAAGGAAATATTAGATTCCAATTTCCGTTAAGGAAAGGAATGGAACACTTTCCTTGTAAGAAAATTGAATTACCTTATGAATCTATTATGAGAGCTACTTATGGATTGCATACCGAAGACGGCAATACCTAGATCTATTCTTGTTCTTATGCCTAGCTAGGGGCGTTAAACGATAGCGCTTGTTGGGAGGCAATCCAATTTTATTTTTGTTCCTGTTTAGTAATAAATAAATCATCTATCCTCTATTATGATTGTGTTTTTATGTTTTAATTAGTATTTGTGCCAAGTAAAGCCTTTAGGATCTTCTTGGGTGATTGTTATTTGATCTTGTTGTAAAAAACAGAAAGTATGTGCTCACAAGAATACTTTTCAGTTTTTACCAGAGAGCGATAAAATACCGATTCCAACTGCATTAGATCAATATACAAATTATTTAGGATGTCCTATTTTTTCAGGATTTTTGGAGTAACCTAAGTATTCGAAACCTCCAGATTTCTACAGACTGTTCTGTTTTTGACAGATTCTGTTTTTCGTGTGTTGTTTGCTTATTTTGATGAATCTATGGCTAGTATCGTATCGGGGGGGGGGGGAATGAACCATAGAGAAGTTGGAATACAGTAGGTTTAACACCAATATAAATAAAGAATTAGTTCATTACAGTACCTTGAAGTGGTGGTTTGTTTTCTTATACTAACGGACCTCATGAGATTTTCTGTTGAGTTTTGTGTTGTGAAGTTTTCAAGTTTTTTTCGGTAAAGATTTGATGGATTTTGGAACAAGGAGTGGCAAGAGCCTAAGCTTGGGGACGCCCAAGGCACCCCAAGGTAAAATTCAAGGACAACCAAAAGCCAAAGCTTGGGGATGCCCCGGAAGGCATCCCCTCTTTCGTCCTCGTCTATCGGTAACTTTACTTGAGGCTATATTTTTATTCACCACATGATATGTGTTTTGCTTGGAGCGTTTTGTATGATTTGAGTCTTTGCTTTTTAGTTTACCACAATCATCCTTGCTGTACACACCTTTTGGAGAGACACACATGAATCGGAATTTATTAGAACACTCTATGTGCTTCACTTATATCTTTTGAGCTAGATAATTTTGCTCTAGTGCTTCACTTATATCTTTTTAGGACACGGTGGTGGTTTTATTTTATAGAAATTATTGATCTCTAATGCTTAACTTATATTATTTTGAGAGTCTTTTAGAACAACATGGTAATTTGCTTTGGCTATAAAATTAGTCTGTAGCAACCAGACCTCAAACGGTCCAATCTGTGTGCTCCAGTGTCATCCCTGGATCAGTAATGCTGACATCGCACAGTACTTGAGGGATTTATAACAGAGTAGCAATCACACACTTATTACAACGAGTGTCTCAAAAGAGAACTTATTACAATAAATATGGCTTAAGGCCATCTAATAACGATAACAGAGGAAGGCTTGGAAGATAAGTGAGTCCATCAACTCCAACGGCAACACTGAGTATAGAACCACGACCCAAAGGCACCTTACTCATCGTCTGAAAAGTCTGCAACATGAACGTTGCAGCTCGAAACGGGCCAGCACATGCAATATGCTGGCAAAGTAACACATAGAGAATAATGAAAGAGTAATGCTATACTACATGCATATTTGGCTGGTGGAAAGCTCTATGGTTACAGTTTTGCGTAAAGCCAATTTTTCCCTACTGCAAAGGAATAAATTTTATTTAACTACCATGGTAGTTGTTAAACATTGAGAGTGTAGACACCCTATCAATCCCAATTAAGTATCATCATTAACCCAACAAAATTAATTAAAGTAACATGATGAGATTCACATGATAATCCAAGTACTAGATACTCAAGTTGTCCATAACCGGGGACATGGCTAACCATGATTAGTTTATACACTCTGCAGAGGTTTGCGCACTTTTCCCCACAAGACTCGATCTCCTCCGTTGAGATTCTCGCACTACATGGTGTTTGAGAAACGGATGACTGAGACATAGTCGTTCAGAAGCGCTTGCACCTTACGAACGGGTAGACTGTACCAACCTACATCCCCTACATCTGCTAGTCTACCACTCTAAGAGTTCGCACGACTTAGTCAACTATGCTAGAGCCCATAGTAGCTTGTGGCTGCACACGGAAGTTTCTAGTATGAATAATCTCATGATCCCTTTGAGCCTGGGTGGCGGTCCAAAAGAAAACAGACAATCGCTGGAATACCCAGGTGCCTCAATCCACCCAGATGTGTGTTTAAGTGGCCACCTTAGATAAAACATTAATTTTTAACAATCTCACATCTGTCATTGATACACTCACCCAATCCACGTCTACTAGCATAGCATGGCATAATAAGCAAACGTAGAAGTAACTCCCAAAGGTTTGATAATAAAACAGGTAATAGGTACTACCTCATCTACTCCCCCAAACCCACAATTTAATTAGATGATAATCATGCAATGTGTGAGGATTGATCTAATGCAATAAAAACAGGGTAGTAGGAGGTATGATCAAAGTGTTACTTGCCTTGCTGATGATCTGCAAAACCTAGCGATTCAAAGTAGCAAGCGGCGCACTCCGGGTACTCTATCGCAAAGAAACAAGCATACAATAAGCACTCATCTAATGCACAGGTGAAACTCAAATAAGAGGTCTAACCAGATAGTTCAACTTAAGAACTCCGGTTGCCAAAAAGAATCAAATCGAACGAAGCAACGGAAGACAAACGGCAAAAGAAACAAACTTCGTTTATTATTCTGGATCTAGGTCAAATTTTACACAGGCAAAAACTTGTTTGAGTTGGCTAAACGGAAAGAGGGTTTCGAGACGAAACTCCAGGCGCTTGAATCGCCTGATTCCGATAAACGAGCAAAAAGTTATACTAAAAGGAAAATCGGATCAGAAATCACGATCAGAAATAATCGCAAATTAATCCGAGAAAAAACGATGAACAGATTAACGAACGAACGTTCGTTATCTGTATCTAAAAGATGAACGCGTTCGTTAAAACGAACGAACGAGCGAACGCTCGCTAAATAAACTAAACCGGAAAAAAACTGATCTAACTAAAAAACGAATCTAAAAAACCGACGAAAAAACCAAACGGTTTTTCTAAAAAAACGGCGGCGGGGCAACCTCGGCGGGCGGGTCCGGCGGGCGGCGGTGGCGGTGGCTGGGGCGCTGCGGCTAGGGTTAGGGTTTGCGGGGCGGCGGCGGCTTGGGCTAATCGGGCCCCGGGGTGGCGCTATATAAAGCCCGGCCGGTAGGAGTCTGGGCCGAAACCGGCTCTAAGTCGGTTCACACTTTTTTTAAATAATTTTTGCGCAGAAAAACAAACAAAAGAAATACTATACCGACTCCAAAAATCCCGACATAAATTTTCCCCGGCTTCTAAAATCAAGCCGCACAGGATGAACATTTATTTGGGGCCTAAATGCATTTTGGAAAAATGCACATTTTTTTCCTAAATTCAAATAAAATAGCAAATAAATCCAAAATAAAATCTTATTTGATTTTATTATTAAATGCTCAATATTTCTTTATTTTGGGAAAGTCATTTTATCCACTCTCTCATATTTTTGTGATAGAAATAATTGGAGATAAAATAAATAAAATCAAATGATCCTATTTTTCCAAATTTGAGAAAACTCAAATATGAAAATAACGAAATCCCCAACTCTCTCCGTCCTTGAGTTGCGTGAAATTTCTAGGATCAACCAAAATGCAATAAAATATGATATGCAAAGATGATCTATTGTATAACATTCCAAATTGAAAATTTGGGATGTTACAAACCTACCCCCCTTTAAGATGAATCTCGCCCCCGAGATTCGAGTTGGCTAGAAAATAGGTGAGGGTGGTCCTTCAGCAGATCTTCCTCTCGCTCCGA